>NC_137684.1:17509559-17517059 GCF_963989245.1 Nansenia antarctica | reverse complement strand
ACAAACAAAATGTTCTGTATTCAGAATCACAATCAGATGTAATCACCTGTATTCTAAATATACTGTACATTAAACCTGTTTCACCTGTATTTCACAAGCTCATGGCAAAGTCACTGTATCTTCTGTATCAGTCAGTCAAAACCTTTAATTTCACACTTTTGCAGCTTTGCAGCAAATTCTTTACCATGCCAATTATTTACTGTGCAACTGTACTCCTACTTGTGTGAAGGATTTATAAAAGAGTAGTTCACCCAAATCACAAAATCACTGTCTGTGTTAGGTGGCGGTACTGACGTATTGTGTAGTACTGTATGTCTGTGTTAGGTGGCGGTACTGACGTATTGTGTAGTACTGTATGTCTGTGTTAGGTGGCGGTACTGACGTATTGTTTAGTACTGTATGTCTGTGTTAGGTGGCGGTACTGACGTATTGTGTAGTACTGTATGTCTGTGTTAGGTGGCGGTACTGACGTATTGTTTAGTACTGTATGTCTGTGTTAGGTGGCGGTACTGACGTATTGTTTAGTACTGTAGGTCTGTGTTAGGTGGCAGTACTGACGTATTGTGTAGTACTGTATGTCTGTGTTAGGTGGCAGTACTGACGTATTGTGTAGTACTGTATGTCTGTGTTAGGTGGCGGTACTGACGTATTGTGTGAGGAGTTGATCCAGTAGTGGGACAGAGGGTTGTTCATGTTCAGTCTGCAGATCTCTGAGTACTTCTCATCCCAGATAGAGTTCTCCTTAGAGAAGAGGAAACTCAAGAACTGAAAGGGAGAGAGGAGAGAGAGAGAGAGAGAAACTGTTTTTTTTTCAGTATGTGATTTTTTAAAATGCCATTAGGATTAACATTTTGATACATGATCGACTTGTTTTCTTTTGGAAACCTTCAATTTCTACATATCGTAATCTTTTTTATTGACCAGGGACACACACACAAACACACACACACATCTCCAAAGTTACCTCGCTGACAGTGAACTCTGGGTCGTTAGTCTTCCTCATGGTGTCGTCTATGAAGGTGGTCATCAAGTCCCGTACCTGGTTCAGATCGGTGGCCCACGACTCCTGAGATAGGGGGGGTAGAGAGAAAAAAGAGTGGTATAGAGAAAAGAAGAAAGAGAAAATCAGACTGAAATCAGTGGACATTTACCATTCTAAATTCTTATAGGGAAATATTTATCTGAAATGCTCAAAACACACCTGTTCACCATGACCTACGTCTGACCCTTCTCCCTTACTGTAAACTAACACTCACTATTACCTGTTTTTATGCTGTGCGTGTCCTATTACTGTTTGTCTCCTACTGTTTCATAGCCTGTCTTGTTGATTGATGTATTTTTATGCTATCCATGTCTTGTTGCTGTTTTGTCCTGTGTTTCATCATGTCACATCTTTTTTTTTATCTTGTTTTATCTCCTTGACTTTAATTGTACTTTTATTAACGTAAGGGTGACCTTGGGTGTCAAATAAAAAAAATATTTAAAGAAAGATTTTATAATTTTTAAAACTGATAATATGTCAATTAGTCACAAGTCACAAGTCACAAACAAAAGCCATGACCAGCACCGACTACACTAGCACAGACCCTGTATCAACATCTTACACTAACACAGACCCTGTATCAACATCTTACACTAACACATACTCTGTATCAACATCTTACACTAGCACAGACTCTGTATCAACATCTTACACTAGCACAGACTCTGTATCAACATCTTACACTAACACATACTCTGTATCAACATCTTACACTAGCACAGACTCTGTATCAACATCTTACACTAGCACAAACCCTGTATCAACATCTTACACTAACACACATCCTGTATCAACATCTTACACTAACACACACCCTGTATCAACATCTTACACTAACACACACCCTGTATCAACATCTTACACTTACACAGACCCTGTATCAACATCTTACACTAACACAGACATGTATCAACATCTTACACTAACACAGACCCTGTATCAACATCTTACACTAACACAGACCCTGTATCAACATCTTACACTAACACAGACTCTGTATCAACATCCTACACTAACACAGACTCTGTATCAACATCTTACACTAGCACAGACCCTGTATCAACATCTTACACTAGCACAGACTCTGTATCAACATCTTACACTAGCACACACCCTGTATCAACATCTTACACTAACACAGGCCCTGTATCAACATCTTACCCTCTGCTGGTAAAGGAGGAAACGTTGGAAGTCATGGAGAAGGACTGCAGAAGCGTCCGGTTTATCTGTACTACTGCAGGAGAGAAGAGCACAAACAGACAATCCTCAACCTAGAGCACAAGGAATCAGCACACTGATAAGTGGTGTGGTAGTGGTGGCCTAGTGGATAGTGAGTTGGACTGGTGATCAGAAGGTCATTTACTTCAAGAAATGTGTACATTTCAAGCCTGCAAACTGTGACACTTTAAATGAATGTGCAATAACACTATGTGCAATATGACAACCCTAGTCGTTTTATCTGTACAGTATAGTATAGTGGATAGTGTACATAGCCTTTATTTATTTATGTAAACCAGCTCCTTTGCCTTCTTGTTTTTTTTGTTTTTTTTCTTTCCTAGCACCAGGGGAGCCACCCCTCCCAAATTTCATTGTTTGGTACCTGTACTATAGCAATGACAATAAAGACCATTCATTCATTCATACTTACATTTTTGGCATTTAGCATACGCCTTTATCCAAAGCGACTTAGAACGAATACATGTGTGTGAGTGAATCATCTATCTATCAGTCATCATAAGAAATGTTTTCTATGCTCGGACCAGGGGCCATTGGCAGTCACAATGCTAGAAGAAGCATTTTAAAAATATATATTATTATTATTATTATTTTAAAATTAATTATTAATTTATTGACAGTAGAGAAACTGTACATGGGGGGGGGGGGGGGGGGGGAGGTCTTTAGGAGGGACAGTTAAGGTCAAGAGTTCAAATCACCCCCACTAGTGTGAACCCCACCAGGAACATCAAACTAGCGTGCCCTTGAGTAAGGCACTTCGCCCTAAATTACTCCAGGGAGACTGTCCCTGTAATCTGTAATTATAAATTGCTTTGGATAAAAGCATCTGCTAAATGGTTAAAATGTAATGCAAATGATAACTCTGATGAAGAAAACCTTGAAAGTCACTGAGTAACTTCACCAAATCAAGTATGCAAGTACTGTCAGCTTTGATCCAGAAAGAAATGTAACCAGAGAAATGTATTAGGCATTTTAGCTTTTATCACCAGATAGTCCAAGAGTACATTCACACAGGTGTTCAAATGTAGAGAAATAGTGATAGTCATTGTAGAAGGACTGAATGAGAGAGAGTGAGGAGAAAGAGAGAGAGAGACTCACCCGATGATGAAAGAACACGATTCCCTTTTGAACTCTTCAAGAATCTGATTAAAAATATAAAGGCAATCAAAACGTTTTCTAACACAAAATTGGCCCATCAATTTTAAACACTTGGTTTTGAAACATGGCATCACACTCAAAGTGTGTGTATTCCAGTGTGAACACACATACAGAATAGGAGTAACAAACGGCCAACAGACACTGTGACAGAGGTAAATGTTCAGTGTGGTCCAGAGAACATCTGCAGCATACAGGGTGAACACATTCACACTCACATCTTTCTGGTCAAACATGAGAATATTGTAGAATTTATGAAACTGTTCAAAGTTTTCCAGGACATCTTTCCTGGCTCCTACGTCCTGGGGAAAACAACAGAGACAGTCAGTTCAGAATCAAATTTAAATGTATTTACATTTATTTCTTTTCACATTTTTTGCATTTAGCCGACACCTTATTCCAAGGCGACTTACAATCAATACATTCAACTAAGAACAGTATCAGTCAAAAGTTTGGACACACTTCCGCATTCAATTGAACTGAACTTTTGACTGGTACTGTAAGTGAAACATCTATCCACTAGTCATAGCAGGAAAAAGTAATCTATGCTCAGGCCTGGGGCCATTGGCAGTCGACGTGTTAGAAGAAGGAAGACAAAACCAATAATAACGATATAGAACAATTCATCAGTGATGGAATACAATGTGTTTTTGTTACATTAATGCTATCATTATCATCATGCCAACCCTTTTCCACAGAGGAACCAAAAGCAAAAGGGTTCGACATGAAACAAAAAATTGTTCTTTTAAGAGTTCCCCTAAAACCCTTGGACGCCTTTTTTCTCAGTCAGCAGTGAGGATGAGCACGTGAGGCGAGGATGAAGAGGAGGGCAGTACGTACCGAGAACTTCTCCTTGAGGGAGCGTGTGCTGGGGACCTTGTAGTTGAGCTGTGGCAGGAGGGCCTTGAGCTCCTTCAGAGAGATACTGGGGAGAGATGAACAAAGAAAAACAGACAAAGTGACACGCTGTGGACATCATCTCTACCGTCTATCTCTGAGAATTGAAATACATTTTTAAGCATTTTTGATATGTTAACAAGTCTATCAACAACAGTCATTTTTCATCAGAACGATGTACAGAACGATGAGATGAAGAAGAGGAAAGAAGGGAGTAGGAAGAGTGCGTGAGGTGGTAATGATGGTGATTAACGTTAGGGAGGCTTAAATCCATGTCTGGTAGCGGTCAGTGGAGGCTGGTGGGGGTAGACCTTGGAGGACGGGCTCATTGCAATGCACAGCATGGAACCCATGGAATCCCGTTCCATGCCTTACAGTGAGGCCGATCTACGATGTCTACCCCCGCCAGCCTCCCTTGGTATGATTAGCCTTTGCACGACTGCGGGTTGCACATCCCCGGTCAATGTGATCACTTTTTAATCATCGCACTACTTTTTTGGGGAAGTTATTTTTTCTGAGTGGGGCAGTCCCACTCATATTTTAAATTTTATTGGACAGGCATAGTGAAGACAGACAGGAAAGTAAGGAGAAGAAGGGAGAGAGGGCATGTCAGCAGGGCATGGGCCGGATTCGAACCCATGCCGAACCCATGCCGACCCATGCATATATGTGTGCACTGTAGACCGCGGTGCTAGACCACTGGACCACCCCAGGCCACAACCATCGCACTACTGATGTTAACAATACTACCTTTGCACATACTGTATATTGCACATTACACATACCTCTTTGATATAGCCTCTTCTTATACATTTGCTATAGCTCATATCTGTATTTACCTCTAAACTACCGTACATGCCTTACTGTACCTATCACTATCTTTGTCATCACTTTTTATCACTATTTGCACTTCTGGTTAGATGCTAAACTGCATTTCGTTGTCTGGTACTTGTACTCTGCAATGACAATAAAGTTGAATCTAATCTAATCTAATCTAATCTAATCTAGATTATCTAATACATTGGAAAAAGAGAGTAGGCCAACTGTGTGTTTGTAGACTTGTAGTTTGACACTATTGGGACACAGTCCCAGGTGCTCTGAGAGAGAAACGTCTCCATTACCTGATTTTCTTAGTCTGGTTGATGGAGTACATCTGTTTCCTCAACCAGCTGGAAACCAAAGAACAACAGGGTCACTGTGAGTGTGTGTGTGCATGTGCGTGCGTGTGCGTGTGTGTGTGTGTGTGTGTGTGTGTGTGTGTGTGCATGTGTGTGTGTGTGCGTGTGTGTGTGTGTGTGTGTGTGTGTGTGTGTGTGTGTGTGTGTGTGTGTGTGTGTGTGCGTGTGTGTGTGTGTGTGTGTGTGAGTACCTCAGTATGATGTCTGGTGTGTGTGAGTACCTCAGTATGATGTCTGGTGTGGGGGCCACCAGTGTCTCCTCTCTCAGCAGCTCCAGACCTTTCATCCATTTGTCTGCATCGTCCACAGAGTCAGCTGTCAATCAACACACACACATGATTACACAGGCTTGGTTCTTCAACACACACACACACACACACACACACACACACACACACACACACACACATAACCTCACACACACACACACACATACCCCCCAAGCTCAGAGTGTTGAGTACAAACTCAGAGCCGTAGAAGATGGTGAAGCAGGTGTTCTCCTCGTGTTTGATCTTCTCTCTGAAACGCTCAAAGTCCTTCGAGTTCCTCCCCGGACGAATCTCCCTGATCTCATACAGGTCCACTGGAACAGAGAGGGGGGTGCAGGGGCTGCGTTCGTAAATTCGCTCTGGAAATCTGATCAGCACTCATGGAATGTCTCTATGTTATATCAAATAAATGACTTGGTCCCTTTATGACGTTGAACCCAGTGTGTGCTCGGGTGCTCTCAGAGCGAATCTTCTGACAACATCATCACAACATCTTCTGAGGTAAACATGCAGGACCACACCTGTGGAACACTCCCAGACACAGACACCATAGGTTGAACCTGTTGCACAAGCCGTTTGAACTGGCAAGAAACCAACTGTCTTTTAACATCAATACTTGTCTCTGTTTTAAGTAAACAGACTGGATTTTGTGCATGTCCTGGGTTAGGGTCAGGGGTCAGATGTTTTTGGGGTTAGTGGTCAAAGGCTACGTTGGTTTAACTTGTGGTGTATGTCCTGGGTTAGGGTCAGATGTTATAGGGGGTGGGGGGGTCAAAGGTTACTCACAGACTCCGTCGGTCTTGTCTGCAGTGCGCGTCCAGGCCACCTGCCTGGTCTCCATGATCACCTGCACAGTGAGGCGCTCCACCTTCTGACGGAACACCGTCATGACCACGCCCATCTCCAGGTCCCTCTTGATCTGGCTCTTCCTGTACTCCGTCATCTCTCCCTGCTGGCCACGGCCTGCCATCGCTGCTCCTGGGGGGAGGGGGGCGAGAGAAGAGAGGAGAGGGGGGGGGGGAAGGTACATTTACATGATTTAACGGCCTCTCATTCACACATTCACACACCAATGGTGGCAAGCTACCATGCAAGGCGCGGGCCCACTCATTGGGAGCAATTTGGGGTTCAGTGTCTTGCCTCAATATGTTGCCAGCCGGGGTTCGAACCACCGATCTGCCGACCTCGAGATCATTAGATGCCGGCTCTACCTCCTGTGCCACAGCCGCCCCAGCCTCGGATAATGTGTGTGTGCTGTAATTAATTAATCTTGGAGTTATTGGTAATAACCACTTAATTTTGCCAAAAAGCGCAATTAACTTAATTTCTGTCTTTTTTATTATTACACAATTACATATAGCTGGATGTGTAACATCGCTGATATAGAAATACCCAATAAAGACATGCACCCGAACTGTAACATAATTTGTGTACAATAAAAATGTTAATAAATAAAATAAAATAAATCCTCTTCTAGCACAATGACTGCCAATGGCCGCTGGCCTGAGCTAGATTACTCTTCCTGCTACGACTGTTGGATAGATGATTCACTTACTTAGTCAAATGTATTGATTGTAAATCGCTTTTGATAAGGCGTCTGCTAAATGCCAGAAATGTAAATGTAAATGAGTCATATTTCGCATGAAGAGTTTGAGTTTGTGTCCCACCTCAGACAGAGTCTAAATGTTGTTTTGTTTTGTATTTTGCCCGACCGTGCACTTTA
>NC_137684.1:17479559-17497059 GCF_963989245.1 Nansenia antarctica | reverse complement strand
CGCAGCCTAAGAGTACATACCAAAGCTTTTTAATTTGTTCAGTGCCGAGGGTGACTGAAGTCGCCCAAATTGTCCTCATTTTAGAGTGCCCAGAGTAACTTTATTCGACCCAAACTGCATAAATGATGACGCTTCATTTTGTAGCCGATCAAAGTACCGTGTTGTTGCTAGGTAAACACCACATAAAACACTTGGCACTGTTAGGTGGTGAATGTTCCGGAATGCTTTGGCAGTTGGTGAGCTCCTGACATGGAGATACAGTGTTTCACGAGGCCTGCACACTCATAACAATGACAGGATTTATTTAATTCATCGATCATCATTTCATGATTTGACCCGTATGCCAGATACCAATTGAATAACAACATTCATTTGATACCGTGAAACTTGATCTTAAGACAGGTGCTCTTGTCTGGGCAGCTGTGGAGCAGGAGGTAGAGCTGGCATCTAATGATCGCAAGGTCGGCGGTTCGAACCCAGGTGTCCCTGGGCAAACACCGAACCCCAAATTGCTCCCAATGAGCGGGCCGGTGCCTTGCATGGTCGCTTGCCGCCATTGGTGTGTGAATGTGTGTGAATGGGTGAATGAGAGGCCGTTGTAAAGCGCTTTGGAAAAAGGCGTTATATAAGTCAGTCCATTTACCATTTTTATTTGTTTAAGACAGGTCAGCTCTATCTCTTCCCCTCAGAGAGCCCTGAACACCCATTACAAGGCCTGGCTGGATATAGAATCCCGAAGAGAAGCGCTTCTACCTTCCCCTCATGAATATTAATGAGCCAGCATGGATTAATCCTTCTCGTCGTCAATCTCAAGCGGCCCCAGGGGACACCAGGGGGAGAACTCTCTGGAATAACGAGACCCATCAACCTGAATCAGATAACCTTAAAAAGCCCAGACAGAGCAGGGAACTGAGAGAGACGCCATTGCTGTCTGCTTATTATACAATATACCAGTCATATTCTGGAATGTGTCTGAATGTTAAAGTTCCATAAGTATAAGCAAAATAAAGTCAAGTAACAGTTTGTAAATAAATAGTAGCATTTATTTTCTCCTTACGCACAAAACACGTACCAAAACTGTGACCAAAAAAACGAGGTTCATACCGAACCCGTGGCCAACCGAACCCTGGGCCAACCGAACCGTTGCACCCATAGTAGAGAAAGATCATCACTAGGGATGTAACGATGCATCGAGACAGTTAATTATCAATACAAATATGTGACGATTCAAACCGAGGAGATGGAAAATCAATCGCAATACTCTTTTTAACCGACAGCATTTTACATGCATTGTTCTTGTACCGTAATTCCTAAACCAGTGTTTCCCCTAGGTTTGCTGCCTTGGGGGGGTGGCATGGACCGTGGCATGGACCCCCCCCCCCCAGGGGGTAAGACCCTGCCTCATACCAGCGTCATGTCCAGGGGTGTACTTGTACATTAAGCCGCCTCACGCTACGGAAACAGGATAGGATCCTGCCCTATGGGCCATTAGGCTCCAGAACCATCGGTTCTCAAGGCTACTTACTTATGTGGTCTTGACTACCTGTCCACTTTCTCACCTGGTTCTTGCTCTCTCTCTCTCTGGTGTGCCGAGCCGACACCATCCTGCTCTCTCTCCTTCTCTCCCTCCCTATCCTCCTCTCTCCCTTTTGCTGTCAACCAAAAGGTAAACAAAACAGCCAGAGTATTTATAATCTAATATCCATATCAATTTATAACATAATTATAATTGAATATTGGATTGCTGTGGGCAATCCAGTCAGATAATGTCATTTTGACTTTACTCCCTCACCGAAAAACGGAAAAATTAGTATGTCCAACTATAAAAAACTGACATTTCCAATGCTTCAATCAACTGTCCATGTACTGTAAATATGCCATTATGGTATTACCATGAAGCCCAACTCTAGCAGAATAAGAAAGATAGTATATCTACTTTAAGTAAAATAATAAAGTGCCTCCAGTTAGCTCTTTAGCTGGCAAGTGTGCAAGGAGACTAGCTCATCTCATCACCTCTGAGCTAGCTAGCTTGCTAGTTCTTTGACACTATTTACACTATGGAACTATAGTCAGTCACTTTCTAGTCACGAAAATAACGACCAATTTTAACCAACTTCCTCTGTCAGAACACTCAGCAATTATATTTGCTAACGTTTCAACTTGCTTACTTTCAATCTGCAGACATCACAGCCGGCAAAAAGTCTCACGTCTCGCGCGCACACTAGCGCAAAATCTTGTATTATTCTCCAGCGCTGGGCTGGCACAGCGCGAAGTGTGGAGATAGGTCTGGCTATGCGAGACTACGGCGGACTAACGTTACCAACGAGCCTATGGCCTTGCCACTCGCCAGATTCGGGTTGGGTGCGTTTAAAAAACGTGCATATTTTAGCCTGCTTGTCAGATGTTTGGTGTCTCCGTCAGTAATAATTCCTCTTTCTTGGGGGGGCGGGGGGTTCCGTTGGGAGGGCGGCCCGCCCCTGTATTTTAGTCATGTTTACAACAAGGTACAACTTGTAAACATGATGCATTCGTGGAATGAGTAACACAGCTAAACGTGTGGGTAGCGGCCCAAAACATTTTGCCAAAATCCCCTGCAATATTCTTCTGTTGGTATTCACTCATCACTGATCCTTCCCACCCCAGTCACCACCTCTTCCAAAGACTTCCATCCGGAAAAAGGTTCCGGTCTATCAAGACCAAAACCTCGCACCACCTGAACAGTTTGTTCCCCATGGCAGTGGGCCTCACAAACCAGCCCCCTGCCTCTTACTGACTGGGACTTCCACTGCTCCCCCCCACCTCACACACACACACACACACACACCTGACATGTTTCTGTATAAGCAAATATACTTGGCAATAAAAAGATAGACTAACAGAGTACAAGATTAGCCTGCCCAACAAAGCTATGAGGATATAGCTGCTGACAGCTGCTGGCGAATGGGGTAACAAGCCGGCAGCCGATTTAATAATCAGACGTCTATTTTTTTTAAAAATAAATACATTTCAGTGTTGTTGAAAATCAATTACACATCGCTAGTCAACTAACACAGCTTGTTTTGTGAGCCTGCTAACAATGTAAAGTAGTGTTATAGTTAACTAGGTAGCAGTGGGGATTACTCACCCAATCCATTGCGTTGCAGTATTTTGGCTTGACTAGCGAGTTTGTGTTGTGATTTTCAACAACGTTGAAATGTATTTCCGTTTTTCAAGTCTGAACATTTTGATTGGTTGCTGACTTGTTTTCCCCTTTCACCAGCCGCTGTCACATATTCTCCAAGTACACAAGACCACAAGGTCAGTCGTCTTACCAGGATGGCCCTGAACACAGTACAGCTGATTCCTTCTGCCACTTCAAACTCTCCTTTCTCATTGGGCCGCGTGAAGTTGTAGTCCCGCCCGGAACCAAACATTCTATGAGAGAGGAACACATTTGTTATTCAGGTTGTGTTTAGCCAGGTAAGTCGTTGAGATACACATGATGTTAAATTAAATAATGTGTGTGTGTGAGTGTGTGTGTGTGTGTATGTGTGTGTGTGTGTGTGTGTGTGTGTGTGTGTGTGTGTGTGTGTGTGTGTGTGTGCGCATGTGCATGTGTGTGTGTAAAAAAATAATGTCCAGGTACGAAAACTAAGATGAGAACAGTCGATTCAAGCGCTCCGGTATTCAAATCAACGCTTCAGTCACACCTTGATCCACCTGTCCTATATAAAGCCTTCCGTTTGTCCGTGGGCCTGGTGACCCGTGCGGGTGACCTACCTGCCCAGCATGGTGTTGGGCTGAGCCGTGAAGATGGCGGGGTCCACCACGAAGCGGGTGTTGTCCACGATGAGGGTGACCCTCTCTGCCGTCCTGATGCTGCGCAGCCCCCCACCCCCGCCTCCTTCCTTGGCGTTCTCGTAGACGTAGATCATGTCGCAGGGCCCAGCCCCCCCCAAGGTCTTACAGTGGGGGGGGGCGTCGGAGCCAAACAGGCCACCGCCGGTCCTGCCGCAGTTGGCAGACAGGCCACCGGGGGCGCTGCTGCTGCTGTTGTTGTTGTTGTTGGTCAGCATGGCCCTGGGGGGGCGAGGGCTGGACGGCCGCGAGGAAGAGGAGGCCGCCTCACGTTCACGATCTGCAGGGGGAGGGGTGGGGGGAGGAGGGGAGGAGGAGGAGGAAGTGGGGGCAGATAAACAGAGGCTGTGTCACAAATTGACACAAAAAACACAAAAAAACGGAATCTCCTACACCAGTCGATCTCTCATTAATCTGAGTGTGTGTCAGGGTTTCCGTTAACCGGTAATTACCGGTCTTTGTCCGGTAAAATGTGTTGAAGTCCGACAAATTGAAAACTCGTCGGACATAATGTCCGGTGAAAATAATTCCCTCTAAGCACAATTTGGCTTCGGGCCACCATTTTCAGCTGAGCACCAAACACACACACACTCATACACGCACAACACTGCCCGAGAGAGAAGGACCCGCCCCCTTTAGTTAGCCTGCCCGAGAGAGAAGGACCCGCCCCCTTTAGTTAGCCTGCCCGAGAGAGAAGGACCCGCCCCCTTTAGTTAGCCTATAGCCTATAGGCTAACTAAAGGGGGCGGGTCCTTCTCTCTCGGGCAGTGTTGTGTGTGTGTGTGTTTGGTGCTCAGCTGAAAATGGTGTCCCGAAGCGGAGCGGATAACAAACGAAACGGACAACATTTACACTATGGAGACAAACTTCAGCGATATGATCTAACAGCCGGTCTTCAGGACGACATACAAAAACAGTTATGTTCTCCTCATTGTCATACTCCCGAGTCCGATTAAGTATGATTTGACAGGCAGCTAAACGAAATGCCTTCCCAACCAGCGAGACCTGGGGGGTATTCCATCAACGTCGCTAAAGGAAAATCCTGGCTTATTTTTGATAACTCTCGCGAGATTTATCGGAATATGCCTGTATATTTTTAGGAACCCTCGCGAGACTTTGTCAGACTAAACCTGGATTTTCTTTTAGCGATGTTGATGGAATACCCCCCTGGTTATAGAAATGATGTTGTTTTATTGATTAAAAAAAAGGGTAAAACTGGAAAGAGAAAATAGAAAACTCACATTAATCCCAAACAATTTAACAAACTTCAGTTAACGTAATGTGGAGTCCGTTCATTGATCGATGCTGTCTGTTCAGTTCCCAGTGAGGCGCCCGTTCAGCGCTGGACATAATGGCATAGCGCGCATGCGAATCATGTTATATTATTATATATTATATAGCTCGCATCTAATCGTATCGGATGAGAAATAGACATTAAATGGCATATATAGGCCGCTACACAACAGTAATCACCGCGACAAACAGCTATATTAGATTTGGAGAAAAAAAAGAGATGATTTTGAAAAAAAAAATGTTTATTATATTTTAATATGATGACCGGAATATATCACGTTTGTCCGGTAATTCGAAATCTTCCCGGACACGATGTCCGGCGGCAAATTTTTCTAACGGAAACCCTGGTGTGTGTGTGTGTGTGGGGCGCACATTTTAAGTGCACACTTCAGGAGAAGGAGGGGAGGGGGGGGGCGGAGAATTGGGACGCATCGGCAACAGAGGCTGCGGTGGAGGTCGTCAAAAACGGAGGCCGGGGCTAATTGGAAGCGGAAGGAATGGTATCAAACAGGGAACTCCATGCATTTACAATGAACCCGTCCTAAGATGTGTGACTCCACTGCTGACACTGCTGTCTCTTCACACAGCAGCTCTACGACAGAGAGATGGATCGAGGGAGGAGGGACTCATTGACTACGCTACGGTAATTGAAAGTGTTTCATAAGAGCATGAATCCTCTCCCTTCAACAGCCATTATTCAACCTCTCCACCCGTGGCCACTTAAGTCATTCAGCCATTGGCTGGATTCCCTGGGGGGGCGGGGGGGTTAGGGTGGGGGGGAGAGGGAGAGGGAGGGCGAGAGAGCGAGAGAGAGGGAGACAGAGAGAGGGACAGAGAGAGGGAGACAGAGAGAGGGACAGAGAGAGGGCGAGAGAGAGAGAGAGGACAGGAGAGAGAGAGGGTGAGAGAGAGAAAGAGCGAGAGAAAGAGCGAGAGAGAGAAAGAGCGAGAGCGAGAGAGAAAGAGGGAGAGAGGGAGACGGAGAGAGAGAGAAAGAGTGAGAGAAAGAGAGAGATAGAGAGAGCGAGAGACAGAGAGCGAGAGACACAGAGAGGGAGAGAGAGGATGGGAAAGAGAGAGAGAGAGGATGGGAGGGGGAGAGAGAGAGAGAGAGAGAGAGAGAGAGAGAGAGAGAGAGAGAGAGAGAGAGAGAGAGAGAAAGCGAGGGCATAGTGCCAGTCGAGTGACTACAGTGCCTGTCCCTCGTTGAGTGATTGTTTGATCATTTAACCGATTGACCGATTGTCGTCGTCCCCGACACTCAAAATGGTGAGAGGTACAGCCTTTCGACGTAATTTTGACGTTTTGATTCATGTTTTTGGAGAGCTCTGGCTGAATCTGAATCTACAAGGCTGCCAGGGCGGAGCTGGGGGTAGAAATCGGAGGACGGGCTCATCGTAAAGGAACCGAATGTCTTAGAATTCCAGGGAGGCTGGTGGAGGCAGAAACCAGAGGTTTAACACGCATTTGATACCATTACTATAGTGCATTCCATGCATTTACAATGAGCCCGTACTCCGATTTCTGCCTCCAGCAGCCTCCCCTGTATCACAGCATGTGACATCGTCTCCTAGTCTGATCATGCACCAGGAGGTCCTATGGGGGTTAGGGTTAACATGTTTTTGGCCTGAAAACGAAGAAAATTAGAGGATAAAATGTTTTTTTGGACGGGGGACGGGATAGCGCTAGCACTAATGGTGCTAAATGGATCGCTAGCACTAACGGTGGTCTAACAATGATGCATGTGTAAGTAGCGGCAACCCTAACCCTAAACACCTGCATAATTACTTTGAAAACAGTTCACCGTGACTGTGTCCTCAACACTGTCTGGAATTGTACCTGGCTGCCTGAAGCTAAAAGTTATTTCAACAGCTGCGGAGTTTAGCAGACAGATTAGTTAGCTCGCGCATCATGTGACCCCTCCCCGAGAGTGATGCGAGATACAACCACAGAAGTACAATTCACCAGATCGTTTAAACGGCAAATCATCAAAAGATGGCCGACCGCCCTGTACGCCCATGGCAGAAGGAAGGTGGACTTTGAATGTGTGTGGGAGTGTGTGTTCTGTTCATTCTACGTCTTACGGTGGTAACAATCCTCACCAGTGTGCTGTCTGGTGGGCGAGGTCACGTTCCTGATGCAGGGGGTCAGCTGACCCTCGCCCCGGTCGTGGGAGGAGTCTCGTGAGCGGTCGCTGGAGCGCCGGCGGTCCCGGGAACGTTCCAGGCCTCCGCAGGCTCCGTGCATGCTCATGTTGACCAGCAGGTCGCTCTCCAGGTGGGGCACGCGGGGGGGCTGGGCACTGTGGAAGGGAGGGGAGAGATGAGATACATGCACAACACATTACATGCATGCATCCACTCGCGCACACACACACACACTCACTCATACACACACACACACACTCACTCATACACACAGACACACATTATACATCCCACAACCACTCACTCGCACACACAAAAAAAGTCTCTCTTTCTCTCTCTTTCGTTCTCTCTCTCTCTCTCTCTCTCTCTCTCTCTCTCTCTCTCTCTCTCTCTCTCTCTCTCTCTCTCTCTCTCTCTCTCTCTCTCTCTCTCTCTCTCTCTCTCTCTCTCTCTCTCTCTCTCTCTCTCTCTCTCTCTCTCACCCTCTCTCACCCTCTCTCACCCTCTCTCACCCTCTCTCACCCTCTCACCCTCTCACCCTCTCACCCTCTCTGAAAAGCCTGCAGTAGACCCATCTGAACCTTAATCAGCATAAATAAGACAACAAGCAGCGCTGACCGCGGCAGAAAGACGGCCAGCGCAACACTGCTGCTGCTGCCTGGGCCTGGCTAACAGCCCTACGGCCCTACTCTGAGAAACCCATTAGGGAGTGAATTCATGTGAACCAATCCATAGACACCCCCCACTTAACTACTGGACAACAAATAAATCGTCTCCAAGACCTATCCCTCCTTTCTGAGTGTCCTCGGGAGTATTACTACGGGAATATATATATATATATATAGGCTAGGCCTATATAACAGATCAACAAAAATGCACGTCAAACGCACTTCAGATGGAACCGGCTCTCCGAAATAGCAACTTAAAGTACCGGTACCAGCCACCTCTTGAAACCCCCCCCCCCCCCCCCCCCCCCCAAAGAAAGAGCCAGAGTGCCTGGATGTGTAAACCTAGCAAGCAGCACCATCCCAACCACTCTATTTCCCACTTTTCACAGGAGGGGCGCCTGCAGGGAGGAGACGACATATCCTCGTTCAGACATTCAGAGAGAGGGGGGGGGGGGAGGAGGAGAGCATCTCTTGATCTGAGAGCCATTCTTTTATCTGCAGTCTCATAAAAGCTCCCACTGAAAGCGTCGGAGAGCGGCAGTGAACCCATCCGCTTGAGAGGAGATCTGAACCCATCCGCTTGAGAGGAGATCGGAACCCATCCATGTGAGAGGAGATCTGAACCCATCCATGTGAGAGGAGATCTGAACCCATCCATGTGAGAGGAGATCTGAACCCATCCATGTGAGAGAAGATCTGGACCCATCCACGTAAGAGATCTGAACCCCCTGAACCCCCCCCCCCCCCCCCCCGAGTCTCTTTTTTTAAATACATGATCCACCCACCACAAAAAGTAATCTATGCTCAGGCCAGGGGCCATTGGCAGTCATAATGCTAGAAGAAGTAGCCTAAGATTTTTTATATTAACAGTAGAGAAACTGTACAGGGGGGTAGAGGGGATCTTGCTGTGTCTGGGCAGCCTGCTGAGTGAGCTGGTCTGTGTAATCAAGACTATAGATTATGAAATATGATGACGCTCCAGTGGATGCCCTTGGATGGAGGGAATCATGGGCTGGAGCACAAAGAGGAGGAGGAGGCTAGTCTGAAGACATGGGGGAGAGAAAGAGAGGTGGGGGAGGGAAATAGAGAGGGAAAGGGGAGTGGGGAGAGAAAGAGGGGGAGAGAAAGAAAGGTGGGATGGAATGGAGGGGTAGAGAAAGAGAGGAGGCGAGAAAGAGGAGGGGAGAGAACGATTAGAGGAGGAGAGAAAGAGGGGTAAAGACTGAGGGCAGTAAAAAAAAAAGAGGAAAGACCTGAAAGACTACAGCAGAGGAAGGTAAAGACTAGGAGGAGAGAACGAGAGGAGGGTTGAGAAAGACAGGAGGATGCCTGAAAGATTAGGGGAGAGAAAGAGAGGGAAAGACAGAGAGGGAAAGAGGTAAAGATAGAGAGAGAAAGAGAGGTAAAGACAGAGAGGGAAAGAGGGAAAGATAGAGAGAGAAAGAGAGGTAAAGATTAGGGAGAAAGAGAGGTAAATACAGAGATGAAGACAGAGAGAGAAAGAGAGGTAAAGACAGAGAGAGAAAGAGAGGGGTAAACAGGCCTTTATAGTTCTTCCAGAGGAAGACATGCACCTCTTTAACGCTTCCCCCGTACAAAACTGGACCCCTTCAACTGTTAACAAGGCCCGCTGAGTCCTCCTCCCTCACCGGTAGAGTCAGAGAAAGAACCCATTGACCTGTCTTAGTCTATAAGCCTAACGACTGCCTGCCTGCCTGCCTGCCTGCCTGCCTGCCTGCCTGTCTGTCTGCCTGTCTGTCTGCCTGTCTGTCTGCCTGTCTGTCTGCCTGTCTGTCTTCCTGTCTGTCTTCCTGTCTGTCTTCCTGTCTGTCTGCCTGCCCCCACCAGTCTACCTTCATCCAACCAGCTGCCAGCCTGCCCCCACCCAACCGTCTGCTAGCCCCCGCCAGGCTGCCTCCGCCCAACCACCTGCCTGCCTGCCTGCCCCCGCCAGTCTGCCTCCGCCCAACCACCTGCCTGCCTGCCTGCCCCCGCCAGTCTGCCCCCACCCAACCACCTGCCTGCCTGCCTGCCCCCGCCAGTCTGCCCCCAGCCAACCGCCTGCCCCCCCCCTGCCCTACCGGATGGTGACTCAGGGTAAATACACATGATCCCATTGCCCTTGAAACATAGCCAGAACGTATTGATTATATCCAATACATGACAAAATGATTACTCTGCATTCTGGCACAATGGTGGGGGATGGGGGGGGCGGCTCAGAGCCTTCTCTTCCCCCCTCACCTTTCTCCCTCCGTGGGTGTCCTGCTCTTTGTGCTTGCCCTCATTACTACACCGGCATGGAAGAAACCGCAAGGCTAACTCCATCAACGTCGCTAAAGGAAAATCCAGGCTTATTCTGATAAATCCCGCGCGATTTATCAAAACATCCAGGCTAACGTAAAAAAATAACTGGATTTTCATTTAGCAATGTTGATGGACGTTGATACCCCCCTGCTTCCAGGCATGTAAACAACAACAACACATTCACTCAAATCCCTCATGTCAAGTAGGCTAGATAATCCAGCCATTTAGCAGATAATTTAGCCACAAAGCAGACGCTTTAATCCAGAGTGACTTGCAGTGCTGAGTGAGCTCATAGCCTACACTTTTTGTATCGTTGTCCCTACGGGAATCGAACCAACCACCTTCATGGCGGAGCACCATGATGCATCAACTGAGCCACACAGGACTAGTAGATATGTCATAAACATGTACACAGTCTGTGTGGGGGCGGGACAACGGCTCTTATGAGCCAATCACAGCTCTTAATGGCTCTGTTCTGCAAGTCTCTAGTCTAGCCTATAGGAGCGAAATCATGTAAGATACACGACAAAAAACTAATCAGGTTGGTAAATGTGTGTTAAGCATCACAATAATTATAATAGGCCTAATTGTTTTATTTGCCATGCAATCAACTTGTCAGTCAGTTGTTGGAATTTGGTATTTTTAGCTCTAGGTACAGGTCAGCCATAGTCGGCGCCCCTGAAACAATTAGGGGTTAAGTGCCTTGCTCAAAAGCACATGTAGCTCCCTCCTGAGGTGGGGATCGAACCAGCGACCTTCCGATTGCTAGCCGCCGGCGTCTCTAACGTCCAGGCTCTGCCGCATCAGGGAGTAGAATGAGGAATGCGAACAAAAACATCCTCATTCCATTCCATGCATTACAATGAGCCCGTCCTCTGATTTCTACCTCCATCAGCCTCCCCTGGTGTCGAGACACTGGACAGCAGGGTGGATGTCCTTGAAGATGGGGTCAGCAGCAGCAGCAGCAGCGGTGGCGGCGGCTGCAGCGGATGTGGGGTAACTTAGTCTCCCCCTCATTGCTTTCAGAAGTAAGCGGACATTCAGGTGAACTGACACATGACGCTTTTAACCTTTCATCTAGACCTTGAACATTCTGGCTCGGTGGGAATCATTGCTATTGTGAACAGTAGGACATCAAACCATGTAGCCTAATGATTTTGGTGTCTGTGTTTTCTACATTTACAGACACAAAACTAATCTTCCAGCCAGTGCACAAACCAGGCAGGGTGCCAGCTAACAAATGATCAGTGGAAGCGCAAATAGAGCACCTCTCCTCTTTCATGCTGCAACGCTAATCTAGTCAAAGAATTAAGCCAAACACGTGTAACATAGTCCCTAGCCTTTCCATACATACCCTTACAGAAAAATGGGTATCCTCAAGTCACCTCCCTGAAACGATGGCTACTTGGAAGCAAGCTGTGCAATGTGTCATATTAAACTCATCTTCATAATACCACACGGTCTGTGACTGGTGACAAAGGCAACAGAACGCAGACAGACAGACACACAGAAATGCGCTGGTGTTAAAAATAAGCCGTGTCTAATAAAAGCAGCAGCGTGAGTTCCGTTACTTAAAGAAAGGGGGTCCCAGCACATCCATAATTTAGAGAGCACGGCAGACACCGTCCCTCTGATGTTAAACAGCGAGGATGTGTGCTTTTATCCTCTACAAAGGTGCCATACCATCAGCCTGCATGTTAGATAACACCCCCCCCCCCCCCCCGGAAAAACAAAACCAGACACCTCATTCAACACAGACTATAGTCGGTCATCTTTGCATATCAAAAATAATAATTTCTTTGTTTGAAAAAAAAAAAAAAAAACGTAAAAAAAACAAAACATTGGCTACATATTTTCGGGAAATTTTAAAAATCCATAAATAGGAAAAGAAAGCGAGGTATATGGGATGTAGTGCACACTACCTACCCGTCTGGAGCGCACGGCAGATGAAAGACAAAGCAGCAGGGGATGAGCTGGGGGATGAGAGCACAAAGGACATGCACTCCTCCTCCGAGCAACGCGGGCTGGCCAGCCGGTTTAGCATCCTTGGGCATCACTTTCCAACTTCTGCATTATCTCGTTAAGACGAAACTGTTCAACTCGCACCGCTGTGTTAAGTGAACATCCGATAATAAACATAAAATCCTATTTCAAAAGACGCGATCGCATTCCGCACCGATTCGGAGGGAGGGAGGGGGAAAAGGCGAGACTCCGCGGGACGGGAGGCGGAGGGACCAGTCGTTCAGACAGACAGGCAGACAGGCAGACCCGTAGATATGAATGGCTGGTTCAGACAGACAGGGAGACCCGTAGATATGAATGGCTGGGCTTTTTTCTCTCTCCACCACACTGAGTCACACAGAGCTGCCCGTCTGACGTAGGCCCACCCCCCGGTCCACCGGCCCGACACGAGGGTCCCCGGTATCAGCACGCCATAGGTGGTCGACGAAGGACGTCATACAACCACCTATCATCTTTGTCTTTGAGTCATATTCTGTGCTTATGAGATACATGGATATTCAAATCTATTCGTCATTAAGAATAAAATAGGCTTACAATGCAATCTAGAGTGGGAATTTGATTTTTTTTCTGTCATTTTCCGGGCGCGTCTCTTGTCGGGGAACACATACATGCACCCCCCTCCCCATTAATTAACAATGATGGTGGCTTTCATGAGGATCGTTACCGTTCGTAATGCTCTATCATTACGGCATTCGACAGCGATTCAACCAACACAATGACAATTCGTGACGTTAGAATTATAAGGTTCTATCTCCATTTTTGTCAAAATGGAGTTTTTTTACATAATCTGATCCATTAGGTGTTTATTAATGCCTGTGTGGTGTTATTTTTTTAAATGTTGACATTTTTGAGTTGGTAACTCATAAAATACAAAGGTTCCATCTCACAAAACATAATGGAATGTAAAAACTTTGACGCTCAATATCTCTGAACTGCCCTAAACGGAGATAGAACCTTATCATTCTAAACGGAGATAGAACCTTATCATTCTAAACTCACGAGTCTAGTAATTCAGTTAGCTATAGCTGCCCACTGCAGCACCGTTACCCTCCACACCCTCAAACAGTAAGCCAGGCCCATAGAGACTGTCTGCCCTTAGCCGGTCTGTCAATTAATCCATCGATGCTCTATAAAAATCACCAAAAACACTACCTCACAAATACATTTACTAGTGATTGCCACAGTAGTATTGAAAGAGTCTCAGCTGCCCAACCACTGCAAGAGCACCCTGCCTTTCCTTCAGTCTAAAACGTCAAACCTGCACATTCATCCATCCATCCATCCATCCTCCCTGCCCAGTTTATGGGGTAGAATTAAGCCTTCAGTACACACAAAGCAATGATCAACAACTTTTGTTAAGCTTGAAACCCCTACGAATCATTACGCTATTACATGTAATGTGGCTTCAACGTTTGCTTGGAGTCAGCAGAGCATCTGAATTGGCATTATGTGTATAACAGAGAAGAGAAGGCGTCGTTATCAAACTGACTTAATTATGGAAACAAGGCAGTTGAAGTCAGTGATCCACGTATGGCCACATCTGTATCCTCGTTACACACTATCCTTCTGCATAGCTAAGATATAATACAACCATCATGTATTGTAAACTAAGCTACTTGAGTATCTCTGAGGTTGACGTTTGCTGTGGTCAGTCAGTGTCGCTGGAGGTGTCATCTAATAAGTGTCATCTAATAAATTCATCCATCACAGGTCAGATTCAGATAAGTAGAGGTAGCAACACGTGACGTTAGAATTATAAGGTTCTATCTCCATTTTTGTCAAAATTTAGTTTTTTTACATAATCTGATCCATTAGGTGTTTATTAATGCCTGTGTGGTGTTATTTTTTTAAATGTTGACATTTTTGAGTTAGTAATTCATAAAATACGAAGGTTCCATCTAACAGAACATAATGGAATGTAAAAACTTTGACGCTCAATATCTCTGAACTGCCCTAAACGGAGATAGAACCTTATCATTCTAAACGGAGATAGAACCTTATCATTCTAAACGGAGATAGAACCTTACCATTCTAAACGGAGATAGAACCTTATCATTCTAAACGGAGATAGAACCTTATCATTCTAAGCTCACGATGTGGATAATGTCCCCAACGTTCACTGGTGCATTCATTCATATAAAAACACGCAGGCTTCCCTTCCACAGTCACATCGTTCAAGAAAGTAAAAGAAAGCTATCGTTTGAAAAAAAGGACAATTATACTTAGCTAGACGAAACAGCTGTGTGCAAGTTCAACACTTTAACAGCAATTAGCCCAGACACACACGAAGTGTAGCAACACAAAGTGTCAGTGGCAGATACACTCACTCACCAAAACAAAGAAACAATTCAATTAGGCCTAGTTTTGATTCGATTACAGACGGTAGCTTGCGGCGGTACTAGTGTTAGTTATCTAGCCGCCAAACTACGATAACATTAGCTTAATTTGACACCGTCGTTTGACTAGTTAATGACTTGTAAAGTCAGATAGCTAAGCTATGCAAATCACCCCAGCTAATGATATTAAGCGAGCTGGCTGGCTGGCTGACCGCTAGCGGCAACACGACGGTCCCCTGGCTTCACTTACCTTCGTGGGTTAAAGTTACATTCCTTATCGGAGTTGTATCCAGTAGTTAAAGTGAACAAATATCTGAGTTAAATATCTAAAATATATGTTCAACCCAGACAGATTAGCTAGCTGGCTAGCTTAGCAACGGGACCCGTTGTTGTGACTGCTGACGCGACACCGTACATCTGCGTTGCCTGGGCTGGGTTCGTAAATGTGCTCTGAGAGCGCCAGAGCGTACACTGGGTTCAACGTCATAAAGGAACCGTGTGTTTGATTGGACAAGAGGCATTCCATGAGTGCTGATCAGATTTCCAGAGCGTGTTTACGAACGCACCCTGCGCTCCAATAGTGGAACTCCGCTCACCTACTTCCGGTCAATATAAATGCACGCAAAAACGATAAAGGAAACATAAATTATATGTAACTATATCTGGGAATAAACATGTAATCATCTCAATGTGTTTGTGTGCTTTTAAGGGTTTACGTTAATATTCAACGTACTGCCTGGGCACATCGCGAGAGCGTAGCCGGCCCGATCACGCTACCATGGAAACCACTGAAGAGGTACGACAGTAACCTATCACGTCGCTTCTGAGATGTCAAATGTACCTACTTGTAACTTTCAGCATGATTGATACATTGATGCATCAGAAAGCAATGGATACAAATAAACATTGTCAAAAGAGGAAACATATACATTGTATTTTCACTTGATGATAATAAATGCACGTTTCATGGCCAGCCGTTTAAGATTTACTGCAAAAATAATCATGTAGACTCACATATTTTCCTTCAATGTTAAAATATATTTGTTGATCACTTTGTTCACAACAAAACAATACTTTTTGGCATTTCTATTTCTAATTTATTTACTTGATATCAAAAATAGATGTGGCTAAAGTTACATTCTAGCCTACCGTTAAAGTGCACAATACTTTCTCAGTTAAAGCTGTGGTTGACGTTAGCCTCACTGCAATGATCCCTATAGCCATGAATATACGAAACATAATACATGCAGAAATGACACCGTTAACCCCACTAGTGCAGTTACACAGGGAACAGGCTAGATATCATATACTGCATAACAATTGCACATTATAGTACACGAAAATACAGACATTCGCTTTCTCTTTGTGGACTTACAATGTAATCAATCAAATTAATAAACAATAACACTGGCTTTTCCGAATAATAAAAACAATGTTTTGGTCCTAAACAGTTTTTGCCATTCATTTGATTTGGCTAGATACTGTAAATAGATACTTATCTTAATGACGAACACTAGGCTACTGAATAATAAATAAAAGTGCTTTAAGCATAATATTATGGACGCCTTGCGTCACATTATCATAACCATCCATGGTGTTCATAACCATACGCCCCAATAAATAAATAAGATACGTTTAAATAATAATAAGAAGAAATAAGAAAAATGTGGTGTAGCTTATTGCAAAAAAAACAGCAAAAACCTCACAATCTATACAATTCACTGGGAGTTGAGGAGCTTTTCCAAAAGGTTCAGGAGGTATTCCACCTCTTGGGGAGTTAGCTCTTCCAGCCCCGGCAGGTCCTCGGGCAGCAGCCTCCTGGTCCTGACTTTGTCCCCCTGAGCAAGGCTGTTCTTCAGCGAGGCCGTGTGGATGTCCCGCAGCTTCATCTGCAGCCAGTCCTGCCTCTCCACCACGTGCTTGTGTTCTCCGAGGTTGTGCATGTATTGCACTTCACCCACCGATCTCTTCCTTTAGAGCACAATGATAGATCATACAACTCGTGACGTTAGAATTATAAGGTTCTATCTCCATTTTTTGTCAAAATTGAGTTTTTTACATAATCTGATCCATTAGGTGTTTATTAATGCCTGTGTGGTGTTATTTTTAAAATGTTGACATTTTTGAGTTAGTAATTCATAAAATACAAAGGTTCCATCTCACTAAACATAATGGAATGTAAAAACGTTGACGCTCAATATCTCTGAACTGCCCTAAACGGAGATAGAACCTTATCATTCTAAACGGAGATAGAACCTTATCATTCTAAGCTCACGAACTGTCAGTTCTGTTAGTTCACAGATGTATTGTCATCATAAACTATTTGCCGGCCATATGAAAAATGATCAAACCTTACAGATGCATTTAAATCCATATCCAATGATGTTAATGCCACAATAAAGTATGGGTGAACATAATGTAAATTCCTGAAGTCATTTAAAGTTATTAAAGTTTTGAAGTTATGAAGAAACATCGTATTGGGAAGAAAAGTATACCTCAGAGGTCGTCCATCGCAGTGCGTTGAACAGTATACAATGCAGAGAGATATGAATACAACTTTTATGTCCAAAGCTCTGGTGGAGAACATTTTGACGACCTGTCAAAAGAAAGAAAGACAAATCTGTAACCTAATACATTTATGATAAACCCTCTCAAACTACAAATAAAGTAAAAAATCAAACAAAACTTTGCATAGTAATTGTTCAAATTACACTCATGTTAGAAATGTATATGCAGACAAAAAAAGTGACCAGAAAGTTCACCTTACCTCTGCAGTTGGATCAGCTAGAGTGTGGTGGTGATGTAGTGAGATGTGGAGCTGTACAGACCAGGGGTGTAGACCTGGTTTGTGGATCAGCCTATCAGTTAAGATTTAGTGTATGTCGCCCCAAAG
>NC_137684.1:17372059-17477059 GCF_963989245.1 Nansenia antarctica | reverse complement strand
AGAAAGCTGATTGTGGTCGTTGGAAAGCATTGGGATATTGGAGGGGTACAGCAAAAGGAGTCGTTATTTGTATTTTAAGAAATTCGAAGTTATAGATTAGGATTAGGAATTTGTTGAATTCTGAGTGAATCCACAGGGATGAAGTTTAAAGGCAGTGGCACACAGCTTTAGGAGCCGGTCATCAAAGTGATAAAATGCTAATACAAAGTTATAGTGCTAACAGTACATTGTTGATGCTCCTACTTCGTGTCGGACACTGAATGTGCACATTGCACCTGTCGATGTGCTCCCAACATGATCTCACTACCGCCCTGTAAAACCAACTTCACAGGTGGCGAGCAACAGGTGGAGCCTCGGTGGAGGTAGAAATCGGAGGATGGGCTCGTTGTAATGCATGGAACAGAACGAGGAATGGCGTCGAACACACATGTTGGACACCAATCCTCATTCCATTCCCTGCATTACAATGAGCCCGTCCTCCGATTTCTACCTCCACCAGCCTCACCCTGGTGTAGCAATTAAAGTTGTTTACATACCGGGGGTTTACAAGATTTACGGCGGAGCTGGCCCCGCACGTTAAAGATGGTGACCCCCCTCCGGTCCCTCCTGATACTATTACGAACCTCAGCGGGCTCGTCGGCCTGTTTAGATGACACCCACCAAAACGAATGACTTTTAACCTTAGCATGAGATCCTAAACCTTCTCATTACCTCATGCTGGATCTATGCAAGCCATGTCACAGGTGGCATGTGACAGCACCAGGGTGCATGGGAACCATGCGTTAAAGAGATGGACAGCTGGGCAGTTTACTAACTGCAGGTAAACTTAACGACAACAATGGACTATGTTGAGGAGTCAGATGCGCGGAAATCGGAAAAAGGTCCTTACTCAGAAAAACAGTCTGATTTAATAAGCAGCACGCTGTCGCCATGCTATGTCTGGGTCTTTTCTGTGGGGTTTTACAGACGATGAAAATATACATCAGACTTGATGTATGCATAGCAGAGACGCTCATCGTAAGTCATGGAAATAGATTGATGGAGCAGTTTTAAAATACACTTTACTGCAGATGTTTTGTTGTGAAGAATCCGCTTCATGTCAGGGTGTTAAAAGTGTCTGACATATTGTAGGGATAGACCCCTCCCTCCCAAAATGGGTGTTGGAACCAAATCATACCATCTTGAACCAAATCAAAACCATCTTGAAGAAAAATCAGTTGGTTTGAGACAGGCGTCCACAGTAGAGGCACGACTACATACATACATAATCAAACATAACCAGGAAAGGATCTGTGTGACATAACAAAAAGTGCTCTTTTTAAAACCTGTCTCTCGCTAAACAACTGTCAGGATGATTGATTCAGATTCACGGCGTCACGTACGCGTCTCTGACCAGGAGAGGCGCTCAGAGCGAGCGCGGTCGTCCCATCTCCCTGACAGTGCAGACATCACATTACTCTTGCTCTAGTTAAGCCTGACCTTCTTTTCCCAGAAGTGTCCAAGTAGTTCTCCATCGCCCTGAAGAGACACTCTGGGAGGTTCTTCACTGTAATTCACCACGGCCCGGCCTGCGTGACACACAGGGTTCCAACCTGGGTCTCCAGTAAGTAAGTAAGTAAGTAGTAAGCCTTGAGAACCGATGGTTCTCGAGCCTAATGGCCCATAGGAGTAGGAGCATAGGAGGATCTCCTGTTTCCGTAGCGTAAGGTGGCTTGATGTACAAGTACACCCCCTGGGCATGACGCTGGTATGTCACAGGGTCTTACCCCCCAATCCAACCCTTAATGCTGAGTGCCAAGCAGGGAGGTATCGGGTACCATTTTTACAGTCTTTGGTATGAGGTATATATATTTGGTATATCGGCCGGGGATCGAACTCCCAATCTCCCTATCTCAGGGCGGACACCCTAACCGCTCTCGGCCACTGAGCTGGTATTGGGTCTCTAGCCCTTAGACCTAAAGGACATCCTCCAGGTCAGAGAGCCATGCTAGAGTTCACACGTCTCAGGCAGGGCTACCTCACCACAAAAGCCTGTGTTTCCATACCAGGAGATGGCTTTGGGCAAGACACTGAACCCCAAATTGCTCCCAATGAGTGGGCCAGTGCCTTGCATGGTAGCTTGCCTCCATTGGTGTATGAATGGGTGAATGAGAGGCCATTGTAAAGTGCTTTGAAATAAGTGCAGTCCATTTCAGAGCATGGTGTACTGTACTTCAGACACATGAAGAATTGATGACCTGGGGTCTACTGTAACCAACAGGGAGGCTGGTGGAGGTAGAAATCGGAGGGCAGGCTCATTGTAATGCATGGAATGGAATGATACCTGTTTGATACCATCACGTTTTTTAACATTTAGCAGACACTTTTATCCAAAGCGACTTACAATTAGAGATTACAGGGACAGTCTCCCAGGAGTAATTTACCAAGTGCCTTACTCAAGGGCCCACTAGTGGTGGTGTTCCCAGGTGGGATTTGAACTCATGACCACCAAACCAACTCACTATCCACCAGGCCACCCACTACCCCTTTACAATGTGCCCGTCCTCTGATTTCTACCTCCACCAGCCTCCACTGCTGCCTATCAATATCCAAGAGTGAATTATAGATTTTGAAACAGTGTGGCTCTCTCCCAACTATATAACTGTAAACAACTGTCTTAACTTTGAGTAAAACATTTATATATACTGTACATCTCTCTACATCGTAGGCCTAACTTACTGTAGACGTCACACATCTGACTGACAATCATTCAACATTCTCCTCGCACTTGCACTCTAACTCATCTATCCCCCCGCCCCACAAGCCTATTATTTCATGTTGATATACCAGACGTGACCGAGAAACAACTCACACAAAGTGCGAAAATATGCTCAAAGAAAGACTATGACTCTAAGATTGTATCTGAGGAAGTTCCCCCGCCGTGAAATGAAAACAGCAGCATGCTGGGTAAGCTAGCTGGATGACGGCACAGCCTCGGTGTGTTTGGGCAGGATCCACGCGTGACTGGGAAGAGAAAACGTTATTCTTAGTGGAGTGTTAGACGTCGTATGTCTCTCCCCTTCCTTTGACTCAGACTGGGTGGGTTCTGGGTGGGTTCTGGGGTCCAGCGGCCAGGAGAGGAAGGAGGAAGCATTTGTTCATTTAGGATGTCACCAGCACATGACCCTGAAGAAACCAACAGGGCGGATTGATCCGCACATCTGTGTGTGTGTATGTGTGTGAGTGTGTGTGTGTGTGTGTGTGTGTGTGTGTGTATGTGTGTGAGTGTGAGTGTGTGTATATGTGTGTGTGTGTGTGTGTGTGTGTGTGCGTGTGTGTGTGTGTGTGAGTGTGTGTGTGTGTGTGTGTGTGTGTGTGTGTGTGCGTGTGTGTGTGTGTGTGTGTGCGTGTGCGGTTGCATTCTATCGTATGAGAAACACTATTGTGCACAGACTCTCCTGAGATTGTCCACAGTCTCCGCGATCTCATCTATCATGGCACTCATCCCCCAATCCAGCTCCTCATCCATCTCCTCATCCATCTCCTCATCCATCTCCTCATCCATCTCCTCATCTATCTCCTCATCCATCTCCTCATCCATCTCCTCATCCATCTCCTCATCCATCTCCTCATCCATCTCCTCATCTATCTCCTCATCCATCTCCTCATCCATCTCCTCATCCAGCTCCTCATCCAGCTCCTCATCCATCTCCTCATCCGTCTCCTCATCCAGTTCCTCATCCATCTTCTCATCCATCTCCTCATCTATCTCCTCATCCATCTCCTCATCCATCTCCTCATCCATCTCATCATCCATCTCCTCATCCAGCTCCTCATCCATCTCCTCATCTATCTCCTCATCCAGCTCCTCATCCATCTCCTCATACATCTCCTCATCCAGTTCCTCATCCATCTCCTCATCCATCTCCTCATCCATCTCCTCATCTATCTCCTCATCCGTCTCCTCATCCATCTCCTCATCCAGTTCCTCATCCATCTCCTCATCCATCTCCTCATCCAGTTCCTCATCCATCTCCTCATCCATCTTCTCATCCATCTCCTCATCTATCTCCTCATCCGTCTCCTCATCCAGTTCCTCATCCATCTCCTCATCCATCTCCTCATCCATCTCCTCATCCAGTTCCTCATCCATCTCCTCATCCATCTCCTCATCCATTTCCTCATCCATCTCCTCATCCATCTTCTCATCCATCTCCTCATCTATCTCCTCATCCGTCTCCTCATCCATCTCCTCATCCAGTTCCTCATCCATCTCCTCATCCATCTCCTCATCCATCTCCTCATCCATCTCCTCATCCATCTCCTCATCCATCTCCTCATCCATCTCCTCATCCATCTCCTCATCCATCTCCTCATACATCTCCTCATCCATCTCCTCATCCATCTCCTCATCCATCTCCTCATACATCTCCTCATCTATCTCCTCATCCATCTCCTCATCCATCTCCTCATCTATCTCCTCATCTATCTCCTCATCCATCTCCTCATCTATCTCCTCATACATCTCCTCATCCATCTCCTCATACATCTCCTCATCTATCTCCTCATCCAGTTCCTCATCCATCTCCTCATCCATCTCCTCATCCATCTCCTCATCCATCTCCTCATCCATCTCCTCATCCATCTCCTCATCTATCTCCTCATCCATCTCCTCATCCATCTCCTCATCCATCTCCTCATCCATCTCCTCATCCATCTCCTTCAAACCCCTGAACCTGCTTTGTGAACTGTCTTTGAAGCTGGCAGCACAGCGTCAACCACATGTAGCGAGGTCGCATTTAGAGAGGGTTAGAATAACAACTGCGGCCCCGCGGTGGTGTAGCGGTCTACGCACTGGCCACTAGTGCATGCTGCCCACCGGGGCCGGGGTTCGTATCCCGGCTCGCCAGATCCAGATATGGCCGAGGCACACGGGAAGCGGCATATTGGGCGGCCGCTTCCGAGGGCGGTATAGGAGTATTTCTGGACTAGGATCCGTCGCGCAACACCGCCCCCTGGGCGCCGGAATAACGGTGCTGGGCTCGAGGAGCCAGTCAGCTAGTCTGCCTGGCGGCCTCTTCTGGGACTGCCGGCCACGGGGTCGTGCGGCGGATCCTATGCAATAGGCAGGGGATAATTGGATGCTAAGTTGGGTTAAATTGGCTACCAAATTGGGTGAAAAAGGGATGAAATCTGAAAAACTAATAATAAAAAAAAAAAGAATAACAACTGCATGAATAATACATGAAGGGGGTTCGAATAGTAGTTATTCTGTGCATAGAGGGGAATTTATTTAGTGAGACACATTCGTTGGTCTTATTCCATTTGTGTTGGCTCGGGGTGGGGGGGTATAGAGAGAGGGACAGGGGTTATTGTGTTGCCATGGCGATCCCGAGGGGGTTTTCTTTGAGCCATCCCAGCATGAGCAGGAGAGGGGTTTTGCATCTCCTATCAGCTGTGAACGTGCAACGATGCAGAGATGCATCTCACGTGTCCCAGTGAGAAGCGTGTGACTGTTCAAAGGGGGCTAGGCGCGAGGGCGTGAGGGCTATTCCCTCCACGGGAAGTGCAGGCAGCACGTTCGGCTCCGAGGAGTGTTCTTTTTTTTGGTTGTTTGCCGGGCCGGTGCGCGTGGCAGGGCGGGCGGACGGACGGACAGACGGTCACGGGCTGGGGCCTTTCATGTGAAGTGTGTTACACAGAGAACAGGTAGTGGTCGCACCATTAAAGACACATCTCTGCACCTTCACACCTGACGGGACGTGCTCACGCAGGGGTGGCCGCGGAAACCCCCTCAGGATCGCCATGGCAACACAATAGTCTCCCCAGATGTGTCGGTTGAGCTTTAGCCGTACCAAAAGACGTCTAAGATGAACATGAACCACACATTGATCTAAAGTCTAATCATACAAAAGTATTCTTTTGACTGTGGTTAACACTGTGTATGTGTTTTGTTAACATACTATGAGTAGATAATGCAATCCTTTGATGGCCTCATAGAGAGACTAAAACTGAGGCTACCATTCAATCAAACCCACACTGCACCAAACTTTGTCCCTGCAGTGTGAAATGTATTATTTCTGATACCATTCCTCATTCCATTACATGAGTGAGTGAGACACCATCCATCAATCAGTGTGAGCTTGTAGCAGTTTGATCCTCACTGAGTCCTTCCTGGAGAGAGATAGGTACTATTTAGGGGTAGGTATCTATAGCTACTGTATGTCACAAGCCCCTACTCTGGTGATCAATAGAAAACTGACTGACAGAGAGAGAGAGAGAGAAAAAAAAACAAAGAACATCCATCAAACAGTGTGGGCTTGATTGAGTCTGTCCTAGAGAAGGATAGGTACTGGAAAGCTGCTCTGTACATGTACACTACTCTTGTGATCAACAGAAAGACAGGAGAGACAGAGAAACAAAGAGAGAGAGAGAGAGAGAGAGAGAGAGAGAGAGAGAAAAAGAGAGAGGAAGGGAGAGAGAGAGAGAGTGAGGAAGGACATTCACCAAACTGTGTGGGCTTGATTGTGATAAACAGAAAGCCAAATGACAGAAAGAGAGAGAGAGAGAGAGAGGAAGGGAGAGAGAGAGACAAGAGAGAGAGAGAGACAAAGAGAGAGAGAGAGAGAGAGAGAGAGAGAGAGAGAGAGAGAGAGAGAGAGAGAGAGAGAGACACCATCCATCAACCAGGACCCAGACACCGTGGGCGAGTGAGCGGATGATGGAACGACACTGGACGGAGGGCATCTGACAGTAATGCCCCTCTGACCTTCGCTCTAATTCAGGGCTCTGCACTAGAGCCGTAACATCCGCTACGTAGCATACGCCACCTCGTAAAACGGCCTATGAACACCACGATAACAAGCCCCGTAACAACGAGGCAATAAGACAAACAGCTACGCTCGCATTATCGTCCGCTAGGGCATTAACAAGCTAGCAGATTAGCACCGTCTGTAAATAGCAGAGAGGCCCTAGGGTGTCATGGAGGCCTCTGATAAAAATGAATGATGTCTTTCCATGTCCGGATCCTGTGCTGAGGGTAGTGAAAAGGCCGTAGCGTATGTATTTAGTGTACGTATTTAACACTTAAGGGGTGATGTTTGCTTCCGAAAATAAGCGAAGGTGCCACGGTTTGACGGTTCTGACTCATCCTTCCTTGTCGCTATCCTTCCTCCGCAGATAAAGCGGATCCAACATTTGCAAGCAGGAGTAATGTAGCGCTCAGACGAACGGACCATCGACAGCAGGAAAGCAGATGGGGAGTGTCTCGATCTGGAAGTCATTCACCTACAGTGCTAGTCATCGGCCAATCATACGGCCCAGGGACTACGACTACATATGTCCAACCATCCGACAACACGAAGATGGCTGACCAGCAAACTGATGTCTGAATCGGTTACAATTTGGTTAGGGTTAGTGTGGTGGTCATAGTGGATTGAGAGTTGGACTCCTGATCAGAAGGTCATGAGGTCAAATCCCTCCTGGAACCACCACTAGTGTGTCCTTGAGTAAGACACTTAGCACTGAGTTACTCCAGGGAGAATCTCTGATTGTGAGTCGCTTTGGATAAAAGCGTCTGCTAAATGGTTAAAATATAAAAGAAAATGGGTTAGTGTTAGGGGTTTGGTTAATGTTAAAGTTAGGGTCAGTTTTGTCAGGCTGTCAACAGGATGGTCTCTTTAGTCTCACACCCCAAACAACCACTGGGTAGACCTGGATGCTGAAAGGTTTGAAAGGGACTTGAGGGTCTGGATCACACCAGGTGGTTAATGATCTATTCTAAAATGTTCAGCACTCTTGTGCATCATTGAGCACATTGTATTCTGACAAGTCAATCAGAAGAGTCAAAAACGAACAACATCAGAATCTGAATCTGAAAACGTTATTGCCAAGCCAACAACAGTTACCAGAAATGTGCTATTCAGCATAACATTTACTGTATTATAATAATTGAAAACAAAACTCTAGAGTGAAACTGTCATGACTGATTTAGAACAACAATATAAACTTTGCACTGCGCTCCCTACACATCAAACAGGGCTTTATGGATAACAATAACCACCTAACTACAGTACATACATTCCCTTTGATGTACAGTATACGCTTGGCAGTGTTCATACATTTACATTTACATTTTTGCCATTTAGCAGACGCCTTTATCCAAAGCGACTTACAACAAACACATTTGATTAAGTAAGTCAATCATCTATCCACCAGGCATAACATGAAAAAGTAATCTATGCTCGGGCCAGGGGCCATTGGCAGTCATAATGCTAGAAAAAGGAAGATTTCCTTTTTAGAGGGGATGTAGATGTCTCAGGAGGGACAGTTAAGGTGAGAGAGATGGGTCTTCAGCCCATAGGCACCACTTGTAACAGACACTGTACATGTTGCGCTGACAGACCCCGAGCCTTTAAATCATCTTTACACACACACACACACACACACACACACAAACACACTCACACGTGCGCACACACACACATACGCACACACACACACACACACACACACACACTCACACGTGCGCACACACACACAGACACACACACACACACACACACTTCTCACTCCTGGGTCAGCCAACAGGATGTCACACCTCATCCAGCGCCGCACGTCCGCCTGCAAGGGTGTAAACCTGAACCCATCACTGCCTATTACCTAATCTCTGTAGCCCAATAAACACCTCAACAGCTCCATCTGTTTATCAGACATAAATACCCTCCTTCCATCTCTTCTATGGGACAGGGGGATGATCCTGGGTGTGTGACCACAGTCCACAGGTGGTAGTGGGGGCCACAGCGTGGGTGTGGGGGGTATGGCCCTGGGTCCTAAATGACTACGTTGGTGGTGTTATCCAGGGGAGGCTGGTGGAGGTATAAATCGGAGGACTGGCTCGCTCTAATGCATGGGATGGAATGAGGTATTGTATCCTTGTCCTGTTCCATGCGTTACAACGAGCCTGTCCTCCGATTCCTACCTCCACCAGTCTCCCCTGCTACATTTAGATTAGATTAGATTACATTAGATTACATTAGATTACATTTAATTGTCATTGGAATGTACAAGTACAATACAAGGAAAAGCAGTTTAGCATCCAACCAGAAGTGCAAATAATGATATAAGGGCATGACATAAATAGAACAAGAATGGTAGTGGTAGGTGACCATGCAATATACAGTATGTGTAGAGATAGTGTTGTAAACATCAGTATAGTTTAGAGGTATATACAGTTATGGGATATATACAATTATGGGCTATGTACAGTGAGGTAGTTTATGTACAGTATCTAATGTGCAGAGTATAAAAGAAGCTATGTCAGGAGACATGTGCAATGTGCAATATACAGTAGTAATGTAAACATCAGTAGTGCAACGGTTAACCAGGGACGAGCAGCCAACAAGTATTGTCATTGTCATCATAGTATAAGCATTTGGTGGTATTACCCTATAACTCCTGGCAGAGATTGAACTCAGGACGTCTAGAACGGCAGGCCCAGGCTTGTACCATTATACTAAGTAGACGTCTTCGTGATCCGAGGGCAACAAGTCAACTGTTAAAATATTTCATGATATCAGTTTTACCAAATTTGTCTTGATCTTATTATTATGTTATTATGGAGAGAAGCAGTCACACCCTTATATTTGTTATGTGATAGAGACAGTAGAAGAGGGTATATGTTAGCAGGGCATTGGCTGGATTCGAACCCATGCCAACATGGGCATAATGTGTACGATGTAGGCCATGGTGCTAGACCACTGGACCACCCTAGGCCACAATGACAATACTCAACGGAAGGTACCAAGTGGGCCGGTTTCCCGGACCTACTGTAGATAAATCCTAATTCTACAGCAAAAAGCAATGTTCAATGTTGGCTTATGATGCAGTCATATCATATGACTAACGACGGATACCAAAAATAGTGCAGCGGTTGGTTCACAGTGTTATTCCACCTGCTTCTGTTTCTCCGTCCGCCCAGCCCACAACGTCACAGGCACAACATGGGGTCACCCGTTTGTGACAACACAAAGAGGAAATTCCTGAAAAGCAACCAAGAAAAGTATTTAAAAGCATTTCCCCCCGCCTTCCTTCAATGACTAACCGATTAGCAGCAGCAGCAGCAAGCAAGCAGCCAGCAACACACCCCATTACAGTACAAACCTGACTGTACACACTAGAAAGGCTATTTTCATAGAAAATATTCTAAATCATCCACGACACAAAACTGGGCCTTCACCGGGGCCCGGCTGGCTTCCGGCCCAGACGACGGCTAAAGAGAGACCGTTTTCACACGATAAAAAGGAGAAAGGAGTCCCTCCGTGACGCGGGGTGAGGCATTCCCCTGTCTGGCTGTGACGTCAACGGACACAGGACGACCAGAAGGTGACTGACGTGACGCTCTGAGACAGCAGCAGGCCAGACTGGTGATTCACAAAGGACTCAATGGGAGAAAGAAAGTTATATAGCACCTTCATTCCAAAGAGCTTTACAATGGCCTGTCATTCACACACGCACCAATGGTGGCAAACTACCATACAAGGGGCCGGCCCGCTCATTGGGAGTAATTTGGGTTGGTTCAGTGTCTCGCACAAGGACCCCTCGACATGTGGTCAGCCAGGGATTGAACCACCGAACTGCCGACCTTGCAATCATTAGACACCGGCTCTATCTCCTGCGCCACAGAGTTAGGGTCAGCAGTAGACTACATAGAACCAAATGACTATGTCTGGTATTTGAGCTATATTATTTATAATACAGTAGTAGTTAAGCTGTTACAGCAGACTTTGAAGGTCCACTAATTTAGGTCTAAGATACGTTTTGCAGACAGTAGTAACTAAGTATCTCTCATATTATAGTCTACCATCAGCCTACTTTGCAGTGGGAGGGACACATAACACAACTACATTTCTGATTTCGAAAAAAACCAAACAAATAAAGTGTATCGGTAACGTTATGGTATGCGAGTTCTTGAAGCTTTTTTTTTTTTGCTGGATTTTTATTTATCAGTTTTACCCCCCCTTATACTCACTTACCTGGTTTATTAATAATAATAAAAATGAATAAAACCATGTTCTCCTGTCGACGTCATCAGAGGCCACATCTGGGCGTGTCACGAGGTGCAGGTACGTCGAGCCCGCTGACAGGGCGCCTGTTTGAACTGGAGTGGACGGTACTAACCCGTGTCTGTCAGGAACAGGGAAGGTTTCCATAAGGTAATTGACTTATATTAACATTAATATCGTGTCTGAGAACATTATATGACACCTGTGGCATACAATGTAACAACTCCTCATCATGTTTGCTCTCCCCGTCTGGTCCATTTGGCGCGCGGTGTGCCGGCTGGTGAGAGGTCAAGTCCCCATCTCTTTTTTAAAAAGATATAAAAAAAAATGTTATTGGCGAACAAAGGCATAGCCTACAAGTCAGGGACAAGAATATACAAATGCAAATTATACAATTGACTTAATAACAACTAAATGAGAGTTTTATTTTCTTTATCCCCCATTTGGTGTTTGAACAGACATACATCCCAACCAGACAAGCTAGCCACATTCGTCCTATCGTTGTCATTATACATCTCCCTACTCTGTATTTTCCTCTTGAAAACGATAGCCTGCAGTTGTCAAAGTTTCCGTTCGTGTTTCTAGGTGTAAATTCATTCACTCTGTGATGAAATGTACTGTCGACACATTTCTAACTGTGCAACAATGTATCATGTTAACGGACTGTGTGCACACTGTCCGCTAACAGGATACATTGTTGCAGTTAGAAATGTGTCGAGTTCGATACAGGTGGTGGAGGATAAAACACAGAGGACGTATCACTGCTACACTATCAATTTAGTTGTCATTGGCATAGTACAAGTACAGTGACAATGAAATGCATTTGGCATCCAGCCAGAGCAATAGTGCATAGTGCAAGCCATAGGTATACAGATATATGTACAGGCAGGGGCGAGGTAAGTACAGTAAGATATACAGGTGCAACTATTTTTTTTTAAATATCGTGCAAAGGTTCATTTATTTCAGTAATTCAACTTAAAGGGTTAAACTTAGATATTATATAGACTCATTACATGCAAAGCGAGATATTTAAAGCCATTATTTGTTATAAATTTGATGATTATATGGCTTACATCTTATTATGAAAACCCCAAATTAAATATCTCAGAAAATTAGAATATTACATGAAATCAATAAGAAAAGGGTTTTAAATACAGAAATGTCAGCCCTCTGAAAAGTATAATCATGCATATGTACTCAGTATTTGGTTTGGGCCCCTTTTGCATTAATTACTGCCTCAATGCGGCGTGGCATGGATGCTATCAGCCTGTGGCACTGCTGAGGTGTTATGGAAGACCAGGATGCTTCAATAGCGGCCTTCAGCTCTTCTGCATTGTTCGGCCTCATGTCTCTCATCTTTCTCTTGGCAATGCCCCAAAGGTTCTCTATGGGGTTCAGGTCAGGCGAGTTTGCTGGCCAATCAAGCACAGGAATCCCATCGTCATTTAACCAGGTTTTGGTACTTTTGGCAGTGTGGGCAGGTGCCAAGTCCTGCTGGAAAATGAAGTCAGCATCTCCATAAAGCTTGTCTGCTGAAGGAAGCATGAAGTGCTCTAAAATGTCCTGGTAGACGGCTGCGTTGACTGTGGACTTAATAAAGCACAGTGGACCAACACCAGCAGATGACATGGCTCCCCAAATCAACACAGACTGTGGAAACTTCACACTGGACTTCAAGTGTCTTGGGTTGTGTGCCTCTCCATTCTTCCTCCAGACTCTGGGACCTTGGTTTCCAAATGAGAGGCAAAATGTGCTCTCATCAGAGAAGAGAACTTTGGACCACTGAGCAACAGACCAGTTATTTCTTTCTTTAGCCCAGTTCAGACGCTTCTGACGTTGTTTGTTGTTCAGGAGCGGTTTACAAGAGGAATGCTACATTTGAAGCCCATGTCCAGGATCCGTCTGTGTGTGGTGGCTCTTGATGCACTAACTCCAGCCTCAGTCCACTCCTTGTGAAGCTCCCCCACACATTTGAATGGCCTTTTCCTGACAATCCTCTCCAGGCTGCGGTCATCCCTGTTGTTTGTACACCTTTTTCTTCCACACTTTTTCCTTCCACTTAACTTTCTATTAATGTGCTTTGATACAGCACTTTGTGAACATCCAACTTCTTTCGCAATTACCTTTTGAGGCTTTCCCTCCTTGTGGAGGGTGTCGATGATGGTTTTCTGCTCAACTGTGAGGTCAGCAGCCTTCCCCATGATTGTGAATTCTACTGAACCAGACTGAGAGACCATTTAAAGGCTCAGGAACCTTTTGCAGGTGTTTTGGATTAATTGGCTGATTAGAGTGTAACACTTGAGCCTACAATATTGAACCTTTTTACAATATTCTAATTTTCTGAGATATTGAATTTGGGGTTTTCATAAGCTGTAAGCCATAATCATCAAATTTATAACAAATAAAGGCTTTATATCTCGCTTTGCATGACTATATAATATCTAAGTTTAACCCTTTAAGTTGAATTACTGAAATAAATGAACTTTTGCACGACATTCACATTTTTTGAGTTGCACCTGTACAGTAGATCCGATACGTTATGTTTTTACATTTTGTTTTGTATTAATTCAATGTTTCTCGCTAATTTTTTACTCTAGCAGTTTTCATCATACGATTCTCATCGTATGAATCATGTCATTTTTTGTTATGAAAGGAGTATGGTAAAAAAAAGCAGCATCATGGTTAACTTTCTGCTCACTTTCTTATCTGTTCTATAGGAAGATGGCAGAGAGAGCAGAGGCAGACATTTTTGCATTTAACCCATCTGTGGATCCACCAGTGTGTGGAAAAAGAAAAAAGAAATCCAAAAAAGAAAAGAAGCGTCTAAAGATCTTCGAAACACTCGCAGGTCTGACACAAGGCGGGACAGATGAGGGAAAGAAGAAGAAAAAGTCCAAAGGGGTGAAGAAAAAGAAGAAGGGAGAAAGCGCTGATTTCCGAGAGGAATCTGACTCTGAATCTTTCCTCCAGCAACAGGAGCCCGTATCTGTGACCAGTGACACACTAAAGGCACCAAAGAAGAAGAAGGAAAAGACCTTGAGGAAAAAGAAAGTGGCGTTTGATGTATTCCCCCGTTACAGACCAGCAAAACAGCCGAGAGTTAAAGTCGAGTGCAGCACCTCAGCAGCCAATGACAGAGAGACGTCACCCCCGGATCGTCATCCTGCTGCGGTGCTCTGTCGTGATGACACAGACGGGGGCCCGGAGGACGACTCTCAAGGCACTGGAGCCAACAGCGAGGACCTGTTCATCACTCAGAAGACCTTCCTAGCCTCCCCCACAGAACCCCCCTCCAGCTGTGACTTCAACATCAGTGATTCAACATCGGTGCCCGAACGCATGAAAAAGCAAAGAAAACACAAACAGCAGCAGCAGCCGACAACGACAGGGAAGCCTCACCCGCCGCTCTGGGGCTCGTCCACCACATCTGAGGCAGCCACCCAGACAGACGACGTCATCAACCCCCCCGCCGTGGAGGAGCTCTTAGTCGCCACGTCACTCAGGTTCCACCAGATGTGCCGAGCCGCGGAACAACAGCTCCGCCAGAGTTCAGAGGAGCAGCCAGTGGACCTGAGTCTCCCTGACCGGACGAGGGCGGAGCCAGACCCCCTGCAGTCCCTGCCCTCTCCGGGGTCACAGGTCAAAGACGAGGAAGTCACCCCTCCGAACGGACCGCCGCCGCCGCCAACTCCCAGGTCCTCCACCACGGACACGACTTCCAGCGAGGACGGTGAGGCGCGCGAGCGGAGCAAGGCGGACAGGGCACAGCAGGTCAACGCCGTGCAGATGAGGCTGAATGAGTGTTTCTTCTTTAAGGTGAAGGGAGACGAATTGTCGCCGAGACCGGAGTCTCCTCTGATGAAGTTTAACCAGTCTAGTGGGAAGACTAGACTTCACAAAGGTGGGAAGACAAAGACGAGGAAGAAGAAGTGAGGTCTACTCGGGTGGAAATGGGTGGAAATGGGAGGACGGGCTCATTGTAATGTGTGGTGTATGGGTGGGGGGGGCCCCGGCTATGGCTGACCCTGTATTTAGAGCAGAAAATACAGCAATAGACTGACAAATTGATTGTAAACAATACACAATTACTTCATTATCATTATTTGGGGTATAGAATGAGGAATGGTGTCATAGGAATGGTATCAGACATAGGATTCCATTTCTCATTTCATTCCATACATTACAATGAGCCTGTCCTCCGATTTCTACCTCCACTGGCCTCGTCTTCAAACCATATTTCCCTCAGGATGTAGGAGACACTGAAGTTGAACAAAACGCGTCTGATACAATCTGATTAGTAGGAGTAATTCACAAGCATATGTTTGCATGTTGTTAAGTTGTTCTTCTTCTGGGTTATTAACATTACTTCATTTCTCTGGTTTAATCTTTTCTGTTAACATGCAAGTAACAGTTGTTCAGTGTTATTTCATAAAGAAAACGTTCACGCAAACTGTATTTCGCTGTTAAGATGTTACGTTTACTGTAATAGTTCCATTTAAAACACATTAACTGCATTTTTATGGCATTTAAACGTATTCACTCATCGAATAAATAAAAAAAACTTTTTTACACTATGGTCATTGGATGATTATTGGCACAACCTTTCAGAACCACACGATCATCAAGTGCCATAAATGGAACAAATATATTTTAAAATATATACAATTCAGTTGAGGCTGGTATGTCATTGTTATGCATAATTAAGCAATATCACACTCGAGGTCGTGTGTTATACTGAATATCAGCACGGCTGTGATTCGGTCGTAGGTACGAGGCCGCAGACAATCACAGCCGTGCTGATATTCAGTATAACAGCATGACCTCGAGTGTGATATTGCTTTTATACAACAGTTCTACAGCGCAATTTATTAGTTACCAGTAATAAGTGACAACAGATTATGATTTGTTTGTTTATTTAATCATTTATTTTGGCTCCGTCAAGAAAAAATTGTTCCGCAAAGGGACTGTTCAACTGGACTGTTGCCTAGTAACCTGAACACAAACTAGCTACTTTGTATCGTGTACATTTATTTGTACATTTCCATGTATTGTGCAACCAGTGAAATATGACTCGGTTGACAGTCGCTTTGGTGGCATGTGTGAATGTGATTCAGAGTCAGACGAGTTGACATCAGACAGCACGCTGCTCCATCGTTTTCTGCTCTCGGTGGATGGTCTCCAATAACTTTTTTGCGAGCTTTCAGACCTGCAAAACACATACGTTTTTTTGTTTAGATTTTTATGTTCCGATACTCAATCATTATAAATCACAATTCAGATCGTAATCTCACCTATGCCCGCTCACTGCCATGATCTCCCTCGCCTCGAGTCCCGCATCGGACAGTTTCTGTATGGCAGTGGCTCTCAGGCTGTGGTTGGTGTAAGATGTGTGTGTCCCTGCCTCTTTGCACATCCTCGGCAACATCTGTGCCAGCTGGTTTACTCCCGGGGGAACGGTGGTGTACCAGTAGCTGTCTGTCTCCGCTGTTACCCTCCTGGGCTGCAGATAGAGGGCTGTTACCCTCCTGGGCTGCAGATAGAGGGCTGTTACCCTCCTGGGCTGCAGATAGAGGGCTGTTACCCTCCTGGGCTGCAGATAGAGGGCTTTTGCACAGAGCCCAAGGTAGCTGCTGATGCTGTAGTGCTCCCCTTTAGTTGTCCGGATGGACCCAAAAAACTGCCTCAGGACTGTATTTAGCTCGGCCTTCTCAATGGACTGAATGTTGATGTCTATATGTTTAAGGCTTAGCCAAGTCTGGAGGCAGTTCAAGGCCCATGTCGTTTGCCTTACGGTGTTCATTTCATTTGTACTCTTCTCCAATTTGTCCAGGTCGGCCGGTATCATATCAGCACACCTGGGGGTTTGCACTGAAGTACCTTCGTCCACTCCTTCTGATTCATATTTTAAGTCAAATGTTATATTTGGAAATATATCCATCTTCTGTTTCTGTTGTAGGCTATATGACCGTTAATGTAGTCTAATTAACGGTCATTTAATAGAACACCTGTGCGGCGGAGTGATACATATAGTTAAAAGTCCCAGTGCTGTTATACTGTATATCGTAACTCATGGAATGCCTCTTGTCCAATCAAATTACTTGGTCGGAACTAACTGTTGTATAATAAATAAATAAAAATACAATTCAGTTGAGGCTGGTGGAGGCAGAAGGAGGATAGGCTCATTGTTATGCATGAAATGGAATAATGAACGGTCTGAAACCTGCGTTTGACCTCGTTCCTCATCCGTTCCATGCATTACAATGAGCCCAGCCCATCCTCCAATGTTTCTTTTCTACCTCCACCAGCCTCTCCTGATATAACTCCCACACCATACTCCAGCTGTAATGTCTGTAAAGTTTGCACTAGTTGTTCCTGAACAGTGTGAAGCCCATCCATTTCCATAGGTGGAGGAACACAAAGACAGGGATGGTGACAGGTAACAACAGGCTGTAGAAACACATGCTGCTGGCCCTCGTACATCCCTGAGGGAAATCCTCATCCACAGCCGCAGAGTAAAACAGTCCAAACAGGGACACCATGGGGACCAGTACTGTCAATGTTGACAGTGAAAACATCTTGTCATCAGTGTGTGTTTTTTAAATACACAATTCACAGGGTCACTGTCAAGAGCCTGAAGTGGGTTTATGGCGATGGTGTTTTTAAGTCTGGGTGGGTTGGTTGCGATGGTGTTTCAGGTTCTTTTTTGAATCAGTCTTGCATCTTGGGGGATCGTGTTGGGGATCCCATCACATCAATGATAGGGTATGCGATGATCCCAAGCTCCTCGTTGACGAGTTCGTTCGTCTTGTCCTCGTACCTGAGCCGACAGTAGTAAACAAAGCAGAAGTTTGGGCTTTCATAATCAGAACATACACAACAGCTAGCTGGCTGAGCCAAAGTTTCAGTTTATGTAACTCATCATAGCAAAACCTGTCTCACCTCAATTGCTTTGTGGATAGTGGACAAGCGAGGAATTCGAGCAAGGAAGTGTCAAACGGTTTCATAACGTCTTTGACATCACTTGTCAAATCGTGAGCTTAGAATGATAAGGTTCTATCTCCGTTTAGGGTAGTTCAGAGTTATTGAGCGTCAAAGTTTTTACATTCCATTATGTTCTGTGAGATGGAACCTTTGTATTTGATGAATTACTAACTAAAACATTTCAACATTTTAAAAATAACACCACACAGGCATTCATAAACACCTAATGGATCAGATTATGTAAAAAACTCAATTTTGACAAAAATGGAGATAGAACCTTATAATTCTAACGTCACGAAATGCCTGATGGATACAGGCAGAGGTCCTACGTTTCGTATGAAATGCACACATTTGACAGACTTTTGAATGCTCCGACTTTCATAAACTAATCTTCTTACAGCATTCTGAACTGGACTGGCCACAGCTGACCAGCTAAACATTGGAACAGGATGAAGTATTTTTTCACTTTGTTTTGTTTGATTTTTTCGCCGACCTCCGCTGCCTTCCCCCCCGCCATCTCCCGCCTCTCACCGCCTCCACTGCCGGACTGCAGTGTTCACCGCCTCGTCGTTCCTGTCCCCCGGCTCTGTGTTGCCGACCGACCCGCTGCGCGCCGCTCTCGGACATCGCTGGCCTGGCCGTGCTGTGCTGCTGCCCTCGTCCCGGGAGGTGGCCACCGCTCCCTCCCCGGTTTGGGGGTTGCCATCTCCGCAGGTGAGTGTCGGTCCTTCCCGGCCTTCGCTCACTACTGCGGGATTTGGTCGCTGGCATGGCACGGCTGGGCTGGCCGGCCGCGCGGGTTCGGTCCCGGGCTGGCAATGCGGATGACGGCGGCAGCGGCGGCACCGCGCTGTCGCTCTGGTTCACTGCCTGTCGTTTCGCCTGGACTCCCGGCCATCTCACCTGCCCCCCACCTCCCCCTGCCCTTCTCTCGTCTCACCTGTACTGCCACTGACCTACACTCACTGGACCACAGCCATCGCCTCACTGCTGCTGCTGCCACCGCCGCCACCAAGGCAGGCATTCTCCGCCGCCGCCGCTTCATCCATCGAGGCTCCCAGCAACATCGACACCGGACTCTACACCACCCCCCTCCCCGTTCGCTGACTCTGTGTTCCATGTTACTTGTTGTTGTTACTTGTTGTTTTTGTGTTTCCCTATGTGTATCCTATATTGTCAGCGTCTTTGAGCCTCGGAAAAGCGCTATATAAATTGAATAAATTATTATTATTATTATTAACACGTGTGTTTGAGTGCAACATGAAAATAGCCCCGGCTAACATCCAGTGTCTGACAAAACTGTTCCCCCTTTATCATGTATAATAAGCATTTTAAAAAAGACACATTTCGATCTGAAATAGTTATGGACGACTTGAGATATGAGATACATAAAGTACAATTTGCCACGAGATGGCAGCATTGTACTGATAACATGTATATAATATAACACATTTGAAATGCAAAGATGAACCTACTGTTTTATTGCTCTAGATGGGTGGGCGCTGGGAGGATGGGGTTTAGAGATGGACAGCGGACAGCGGACAGCGCCGTGGTGCTGAAACGACTCTCACCCGGCTGGGAAGGCCACCTGCACCTGGACAGGCGACTAAAAATAACACACGTCATTTATTAGCCAATAGAAATCCATTACTGGCTTGACGCAGGCGGGTCTGTCGACCGTCGGGTAATCCCATTGGTCTACGTTGCCGTCCGTCACTCACTCCGGGAAGTGCCCGCTGCTTGTTGACGCTGTGCCCATGGCTATGGAATGACAGAAGTCGCTTCTTTCAACAAGGTTGGCGTTTGTGTTGCTCTGATTGTCATGTAGCGTAGTTAGCTGTGCTTTTAGAATGACTTAAATGCAATGTTCTCATAATGGTGAGAAATATAATCTTTTATTTAATCCGTGTTTGACTACTTGACATTCGATCATCTCCTGCTAGCGAGTGTGTGTGAAGCTCAACTCAAATAGATTATAATTTATAGCAAAGTTGTGTTTGTGTGTGTGTGTGTGTGTGTGTGTGTGTGTGTGTGTGTGTGTGTGTGTGTGTGTGTGTGTGTGTGTGTGTGTGTGAGTGTGTGTGTGTGTGTGTGTGTGCGTGTGTGCGTGCGTCTCTGTGTGTGTGTGTGCATGCGCGTGTGTGTGTGTGTGTGTGTGTGTGTGTGTGTGTGTGTGTGTGTGCGCGCGTGTGTGTGTGTGTGTTTCCACAGTGCTATGGGGAACACTGAGAGTGTGGTGGTGCAGAAGCGGTTAGCCCGGTTCCGCCCGGAGGAGAGGCCCGTGGTGGAGGCGGTGTTCGACCGGCTTCAGGGCGCTAGCTCCGCCGGTACACCGGGGAAAGCTGGGAAGGTTTTAACACTGGACATGTTGAAGGTAAGATGATGATGATGATGATAACAAACACTTTTCAGGTCTGAAGCACCTGACAAACTTTGATTTTGTTAGTGAACTGTCCTATTATGACATTGTGTGTCTCTGTCTCGTAGTTGTCCATGGAGAACATAGCCTCTGACTCCTTGATGAGGCGTGTCTATGAGGCCATGTGTAGTGTGGACCCAGAGGCAACACCTCCATCAGGGGGCGGTCCTGGTCCTGGTCCTGGTCCTGGTCCTGGGGCTGGCGTGAGCAGGGAACAGCTGGTGGTCTTCCTGGCAGACATCCTACGGGGCACAGCGGAGGAGCGGGCACCCCTCGTCATGGCGATGTCTCGGGGAACAACGCCCAGGGCGAGTGTTGTTACCTGTGACCAAGTAACTGAGGTGAGAGAGAGATCACAGGTCATCTCCAATTAGCCTTTTTAAAATATATATACAGTGTATACAGTATATACAGTTACACATTGAGAATGAATGAGAAGGTGTGTCCACACTTTTGACTGGTACTATATATATATATATATGTTTTTAGGGCATTTCTGCTTTATTGGGATAGAGACAGTAGAGATTGACTGCACTTATATAGCGCCTTATTCCAAAGCGCTTTACAACGGCCTCTCATTCACACACAAATGGCGGCAAGTTACCATGCAAGGCGCCGGCCCGCTCATTGGGAGCAATTTGGGGTTCAGTGTCTTGCCCAAGGACACCTCGACACCCGGGATGGGTGAGAGAGAGGAGGGATGACATGTAGGAAATGTCAATGGATGGAATCGAACCAGGGACCTTGCGACTATGTGGTATGCGCATTAGTTTGCTATGCCACTCAGCGCCCCATGTTTTTCTTTTGAGTGGGGCAGTCCCACTATTATATTTGTTTCTTTATTGGATAGAGACAGGAACGTAAGTAAGAGAGGGTATGTCAGCAGGGCATGGGTCGGATTCAAACTAGGGATGCACCGAACATTCGGCCACCGAATGTATTCGGCCGAATATCGCAAAATAAAGCACATTCGGTATTCGGCCGAATGTGTGAAAACACCGAATGTTTACCACCGAATAGTGGCCGTGTTTTGATGACGCAATACAATTAAATATAACTCTCAACAGGCGCGCGGCGCGAGGCGACGCGCTTTCAAAACTGGCTGCGTTCGTAAATTCACTCAGGAAATCCGATCAGCACTCGTGGAATGCCTCTCGTCCAATCAAATGACTCGGTTTCTCTATGACGTCGGGCCCAGTGTGCGCTCCAGCGCTCTCAGAGCGACTTTACGAACGCAACCTTACACTCATCTAGCTAGTTAGCTTAGCAGTCGTAGCGGAAGAAGCAGAGTTGTTGCCTTGTTGAAAACATATTCAGACTCCCAGCTGTTCTACACGAGTTTATGACATGCAGCTGTATCATGCGGTGGTTTCTATGCAAACCAGAGACTATAAAAACAAAAGATATTCATTCTGAAATAACATGAACTATTATCCTTACACTCAGGTGGACTCAATTCAACTTGTTGAATGAATGACTTGTTGAAGACATTTAGCATTTGACCTAATTTTAAGAGTGACAAAGGGTCTGAATACTTATGTACATGAGGTATTTCTGTATTTACATTTTAATACATTTGCAAACATTAAAAAACGTTTTACTTAGATTATGGGGTACTGTGTGTGGATTGATGGCAAATCTATTCAAAAATGTGAAAAAAGTGAAGGGATCTAAATACTTTTTGAAGCCTATGTAGAGACAAATCATGAATATCATTAACTTGAACCCTGGAAAGCAGTAGAGATTAAATCCCACGATAATTAGTTATAATAAGTTATATATAAAAGTTCTTTTTTTTCAATCTCAATTTCTTTCTTTGAGAAGCATGAATAAAAAGCAAAATGTATTTAGTTTATGCAATGATAAAATTAAAAACTGCTGATACACATTCGGTATTCGGTATTCGGTATTCGGCCAAGTGTTTCCTTAAATTCGGCTTCGGCCTCGGCCAAGAATTTTCATTTCGGTGCATCCCTAATTCAAACCCATGCCAACATGGGCATATGTGTGCACTGTAGGCTGCGGTGCTAGTCCCCTGGACCATTGTCTATTATTATGTTGTTATGGAAGATATGACACTCCCTGGAATAGTGAAAAGACAGTACCATTGTAGGATACAGTATAATACGATAATATAAGTATGTCAATCAAACCTTAACATTTATGTGTTTATCATCATTGCAGTTTCTGTGCTTGTTTGAAGTCCCCAAGATATACAGTAATACCCATGTCAGTCACAGATTTAGCCATTTCTTCATGTAATGCTTTACTCTTGTTAATTAATGGCGACTGTCCACGAAACTATAAGTAAACTAATAACTAATAAGTAAAAGTAAAAGTAGCCTTGAGAACCGATGGTTCTCGAGCCTAATGGCACTTAGGGCAGGAGCCTATCTCCTGTTTCTGTAGCGTGAGGCGGCTTGATGTACATGTACACCCCCTGGACATGACGCAGGGTCTATAAACTAATAAACTAAACGAAATAAACAAAACTACTTTCTGTTTCTTGCAGGGAAGCGTAGCGTTTATGTCCTCTTCTTTGTGTCCTGGGTTCTGTTTTTAGTACTTGCAGGACCTGGTCTCAGCTGTAGTGCAGATCCTGGTCCACAGGGGGCGCCTGCAGGGCTGGAAGCCTGACCGCATGGGGGCCGGGGCCGTAGGTGTCAAACTACTGGCTGAACAAATGACCTCCGAACTCAAACCTTCAGGTACTGGGATGGGGGACGGGCGGGGGGCAAAGATGGGCAGGAGGGGAGGGCTGGGGAAGGCAGGGGAAGGCAGGGGAGGGAGGGGAGGGAGAGGAGGGAGGGGAGGGTGTGGGGGTGGTACCATAGGGACTCTCGAACAACTATTACATCACTTCTTCCTTTTAAAGTTGTGAGAGTGATGGATTGAGTAGGTGATACTGTACGACTGGGTTGTTCATATGAATACTGGGTGCGTTCGTTTAGCCTGAGCTGGGCGATGGCCTGGAACTGGGCCGAGCCGGGTTGGGCGGAGTCGGAGTGAGGCCGCTCAAATCAAAGAGGAATCTATAAACAGTAGATATCTATACCTAAGGGTTGCAAAATTCCCTTAAGTTTGGGAAACTTTAACCTCCAAAGTTTCCTTATGGTTTCCCGAATTTTGCAACCCTATCTATACCGCCCAGGTCACATTGTAAACAAAGAACGCTCTTACCCTATCTCTCTCTCTCTCTCTTTCCTCCCTCGCTCTGTCTCTCTTTCTCTCTCTCTCTCTTTCCTCCCTCGCTCTGTCTCTCTTTCTCTCTCTCCCTCTCTCTCTCTCTCCCCCCCTCCCCCCCCCCCCCATCCCTGTCCCCTCTTCCCCCCTCTCTCCGCCCCCCCCTCCCTCATCAGACCAGGGCAGCTGTGACGTGGCCTGTCTAGAGGACTGGCTCTTCAGGGTGTCCAACGTTGCCGTGTACATGGAGCTCCTGATTGGTGAAGGCCTGCAGGTGGGCCTGACGTCCCGCCCCCCGCCCCCACTCCTCCCCCCCTGCAGGGAAACCCCGTGGGACAAGGCGGAGCTACGCTGCCTGCTGGACCTGCCCACTGTCATGTTCCTCACACCACAGGTGTGTCTCTACCTCTCTCCTTCTCTCTCCCTCCCTCCCTCCGCCCCTCTCTCTCTCTCTCTCCCCCCTCTCTCTCTCTCCCTCCCTCCTCTCTCTCTCTCCCTCCCTCTCCTCTCTCTCTCTCTCTCTCTCTTTATTCTCAACTCCTCCTTTTGTTCTTCTTCTTCATTCATCCCGTGTCCTCCCCTCTCCAACTGCTGTGTACTGGCTTTTTCTCTCTCTCTCTCTCTACCTCTCTCTCCCTCCCTCCCCCTCCCTCTGTCTCTCTCTCTATTCTCAACTCCCCCTCCTTTCTTCCGTTCTTCTTCATTCATCCCGTCTCCTCCTCTCTCTCTCTTTCTCCACAGCTGCCAGATGGTTATGGCGCCCCCTGGCGGCTGCTCTTCTCCACGCGGCTGCACGGGGAGAGCTTCTCCAGGCTGGTGGGGGGCTGCAGGGGCCGGGGCCCCACCCTGCTGCTGGCCAAGGACACGCGGGGGCACGTCTTCGGGGGCTTCGCCTCCCACGCCTGGGAGATGAAACCTCAGTTCCAGGGTGAGGGGGGGGGGGGGGGAGGAAAGAGAGAGAGATAGAACCTCAGTTCCAGGGTGAGAGAGAAAAGGAGGGAGGGAGGGAGGGAGGGAGGGGGCAGGGAGGGGGGGAGGGAGAGTGGGAAAGAGAGTGGGGGAAAGAGAGGGGGAGAAAGAGAGAGGGGGAAAGAGAGGGAGGGAGGGAAGAGGAGAGAGAGAAAGAGAGAGAAGAGAGAGAGAGAGAGGTGGTGGAGAGACATACTGTAGTACAGTAGTCCTTGTCCAAAGATCACCCCCCCTCCAGGCCCTCGAAGTCAAAAGCTAAGCAAATCAAGTTTTATTTATATCACATTTCATACACAGATGCAATATGCGATGGGCTTCACAGAAGAGATACATAGAAACAGACACACCAGAGGTGTTCCCTGACATCTCCAGCCCTGACATTGTGGTGGTTAATGAGAGTAGTAGAGAGGTGTTCATTCTAGAGGTTGGCTGTACCTTCGACCACAGCCTGGAGGAAGCCGGCTCAAGCTGAACATCTCACAACTAGGCTACAAGAGTCATCTTTTAGTTTTCATTTTTGGCAGCCTGGGCCATGTTCACAAGCTGGTGGTTAGGGGCCTTCAGATGGCCCACACCTCCAAGAGAAAGACTAAACAGTTAGCAAGGTATTGCTCTATATCTACTATTATCGGTAGCCGCTCAATATGGAGACGGCGTTGCTTTTTGTACCCTTAGAGTAGATATAGTTTTACAGTAATGCTATTGTGTCTGTTAACCCACATTTGAAACATCCTCTGTGTTAATATTGTATGTGTATGATGGTTGCTTTACAGTCACAAACGTAAATGAATGACTCCCAATGAACTGATTGCACTAATAGTGTTTATGTCCTTAATGCACTTATGTATTTATATGTGGACATAAATAAAGCATTCAAAATGTGTGTGTGTGTGTGTGTGTGTGTGTGTGTGTGTGTAGGAGACTCCAGGTGCTTCCTGTTCTCAGTGTTTCCCAGCCTGCGTGTGTTCACCTGTACAGGCTACAACCAGAACTACATGTACCTGAACCAGGGCCAGCAGACCATGCCCAACGGCCTGGTGAGACTCCCCTCCCCTGCCCTTAAATTACATTTGCCTGTTGTTATTTGCCTGTAACGTGTGTCTGTTTGTGTGTGTGTGTGTGTGTGTGTGTGTGTGTCTGTCTGTCTGCCTGCCTGTCTGTCTATGCACGTCTCTCTCTCTCTCTCTCTCTCTCCCCCTCCTCCCCCCTCTCTCCCAGGGTATGGGTGGTCAGCACGGGTACTTTGGCCTGTGGTTGGACAGTGAGTTTGGCCGTGGCCACAGCCGTGCGCGGCCCCGCTGCACCACCTACGGCAGCCCCCAGCTGTCTGGAGACGAAGACTTCACCCTGGACACCCTGGAGGTGTGGGCGGTGGGCAAGCCCCCCCCCCGGGAGGAGGACGAGGAGGAGGTAACACACACACACACACATGTGACACGTTGTAGTGTTTTGGTCTGCGTGTCGGCAACCAATCAAAATGTTCTGACTTTCATTTTGAAACACGGAAATACATTTCAACGTTGTTGAGAATCACAACACACACAAACTCGCTAGTCAAGCCAAAATACTGCAACGCAATGGATTGGGTGAGTAATCCCCACTGCTACCTAGTTAACTCGAACACTACTTTACATTGTTAGCAGGCTCACAGAACAACACTAGTTGTTGACACACTAGCGACGTGTCATTGATTTTCAACAACGCGGAAATGTATTTACATTTTTCCAAAGAAAAGTCTGATCACTACATCGGATGCTGACATGTGGACTAAAACACTAGAATGTGTCACATATACACTTACACACACTTACAGTCGCACGCACTCACGCACACGCACTCTCTCTCACTCTGCTTTGATCCCATTTCCTTCACCTTCCAATTTCGCTCCACCCTCTTTTTGTCTTGAGACATTTGTGTTGTTGTGTTGCAGGGTGGAGGTGGTAAGAAGAAGAGTATCCTTGATGCAGACCCAGAGGTGCAGGCTATGATGGAGATGACAGGCAAGACCCTCCACAGCCAGGGGCTGAGGGAGCCAGAGGAGGAGGCCTGAGGACCCTTCACAGCAGGGGGACAAGGACAGCATCGGCTCAGAGGGACGTTTCCCCTTGGAGACGCGTCACGTCTGTAGGGAGAGACAGACAGAGACAGACAGAGGATCCTGGGGATTTTCTTCCTACAGTGATACGACTATTTAAATGGACACAGAGCTGATTTGATGTGGATGTGACCATATTCTCAGGCTTGCTGTTTTACATTTATTGATTTGTTAAGTTTGTTGACGTGCGTGTGTGTGAGTGAGTGAGTGAGTGAGTGAGTGAGTGAGTGAGTGAGTGAGTGAGTGTGAGAGAACAGATAGGGCTTACACACCGGCAGTTCCGAATGCCGGTTCGCGTTCGCGTGCCGAAACCTCAGAACGTTGGCGCTGTCTGGCGAACGATACACTGGTATGAACGCGGGCTCGTTCGCCAGACATCGCCAACGTTCGGAGGTTTCGGCACGCGAACGCGAACCGGCGTTCGGAACAGCCGGTGTGAAAGAGGCCAGAGAGAGAGGGGGGGGGGGGAGGTAGGGAGAGATAGAGAGAGTGAGGGAGGCAGTGAGAGAAAAAAGAGAGAGATGGTTAATTGGAGTGTTTCTGTGTGAACCTTTTCCTCTCGGCAGTATTAAAGGAACAGAACAACAGTGGTGTCCCTTCTTCTCTCCTCGACCCCTGTGGTGTGGGGATAGTGGTGCTCTAGTGGATAATGAGTTGGAATGATGAACAGAAGGTCACGAGTTCAAATCCCACCTGGAAACACCACCACTAGTGTGAGTAAGGCACTTAGCCCTCAGTTACTCCAGGGAGACTGACCCTGGAATCTAATGAGGATACAATGTATTCAGATGATGTTACTCCCAATATACACAAATTAGTAGTAAAGTAATTATGCTCGATTGCCACAAGGAAGAAATCTCCAGCTTTAACTGTAATTGTAAACATATATCAGGCTATCAGGCTACTGGAAGGACATGTTCACTGGCGTCTGTGTTAGAAACTCTTAAGCCAATCATGTTCTCCTCAGGCCACCACATCAGCCTGTTACAGTGGCTGCGTTCGTAAATTTGCTCTGATCAGCACTCATGGAATACCTCTTGTCCAATCAAATGACTTGGTCCCTTTAGGATGTTGCATTTACAAATGCACCCAGTGTCTCTGTCTGGAGACAGCGGCATGGTAAACGCTAAATGGACTGACTTATATAGTGCCTTATTCCAAAGCACTTTACAATGGCCTCTCATTCAGTCATTCCCACACCAATGGCGGCAAGCTACCATGCAAGTATCCTGAAGTATGCACTTGTGTACTCTGACACGGAGTGGGAATCGATTGGTGTTCAGAGCTCATCCTTCATCCAATGAATCCCGTGCTTTGGACTCCCATGTAGAGAAGTGGAGCTCCAGGAGAGGGGTGGAGACCAGGAACACAGCGCTGTAGGCTTTACTCAAGAGCTGACGATGTTGACACGCACGCTGCACTTCAGATAACCTCTCCTCTGACACTAACCCTCCAGGCTGTCCTTGTTCTGAAAGCCTGGGGACGTCTTTTGCAGAATGTTGACAGACAGTCAACAGTTGACAGACATGCCGACCCGCTCATTGGGAGCAATTTGGGGTTCAGTGTCTTGCCCAAGGACACCTCTTACACGTGGATAGGAGGAGCCGGGGATCGAACCTGTGACCTTGCGATCATTAGACGGCCCTTTCGATATGCACCAAGCTGAAAACATCCATTGAAAGGTCTTCCAAATCTTTCTCTCTGAATGAAGAAAATCAGGGAATTTTATACACACTTCTAAATAAACTCCTCAAAAAAAGTTTGGAAACGTTATTTCGGTCGATTATTCCTCCCCTTTATTAATACCAATTGGTATTGTTTTTTATATCGTTGGAAAGCCTGATTAGTCACCTTTACAACGAGGTACAACTTGTAAGGATCATGCATTCGTGGAAGGAGCAACACAGCTAAATGTGTGGGTAGAGGCCCAAAAACATTTGCCAAAATCCCCTGCAAAACAGAACTTGTCATCATTGAAGGCAATCTCAATGCAGTGAGATATCGGAATGATATTCTGGAGCCAGTGGCGATCCCATATCTCCAGAATCTGGGACCCAACTCCATCCTCCAGGATGACAACGCTCACCCCCAGAGCCAGGACCAGAGTGACCAACGCAACCATATTGGCTGACTTGCGGCAAATCCTGGTTGAGAAATGGGATGCCATCCCACAGCAGTGTGTGACCAGGCTGGTGAACAGCATGAGGAGGAGGTGCCAAGCTGTTGTGACTGCGAATGGATCTTCCACACGCTGCTGAGGTCCCTGACAGTGTAAAATGAATAAAGTATAAAAATGTCAATGTGTTGTTTTTTCCTTATTACTGTGAGAGAGTGCAGTCATGCAATCCACCAAGCAACTCAAAACGAGAGTGAATACCAACAGAAGAATATTGCAGGGGATTTTTGGAAAAACAATTGGGCCGCTACCCACACGTTTAGCTGTGTTGCTCTTTCCACGAATGCATGATCCTTACAAGTTGTAAAAGTGACTAATCAGGCTTTCCAACGATATAAAATACAATACCAATTGGTACTATTAAAGGGGAGGAATAATCGACCAAAATAACGTTTCTGAACTTTTTGGGAGGAGTTTATGAAACATATGTATATTTTTATGATCTTCCATTTGTCCTCTAGTTAATTAGCCTCCATCAGCTTATAAACTCTAATCCCACTCTCTCTCCTCACCCCACCACATCATCCCTCTTCTCAACATCCCTCTCGCTCTCTCTCTCTTCATTCTCTGACTGTTTCTCTCTCTCTCTTTACCTCTCTCTCTGTCTGGCTGTTTCTCTCTCTTTCTCTCCCCCCCGCCCCCTCTCTCTCTGACTGTTTCTCTCTCTGTTTCTCTCTCTCTCTGACTGTGTTTCTCTCTCTCTTTCCCTCTCTCCCCCTCCCTCTCTCTGCCACTAGAAGGATGGCAACATGATATATAAATATCCCTGCATTGCACCAATAGGGTCTGTGGTTGAGATCCTGTGTAGAACAGATGCTACCGCGCTTCAGTAACATCCTGTCAGGACCGCCGCTGCGTAGGCACCAAGACAGCCTAATGATCATCCTAACAATCAGAATGATGCGCTTTCAAGCTGTCAATCTCCCGTTCTACCACATCCCAAAGGTGTTGTATTGGATTCAGATCCGGTGACTGGGAAGGGCCACTGAAGAACACTGAACTCATTGACATGTTCATGAAACCGTTTTGAGATGATTGAGATGACTTGAGATTATTTTTATTTTTTTTAGAGATTACAGGGACAGTCTCCCTGGAGTAACTGGTGGTAGTGCTCCCGTGGGATTTAAACTCATGACCTTCTGATCACCAGTCCAACCCACTACCCCCGAGACCACCACTACCCCATGATCTAAGCATCACTCCTGCCATTCTCTTCACACTGTCACAAAGCATTATGAATATCATAAATACATAATAGTATAATTATTAATAAGAAAAAAAGAAATCTTCCTTCTTCTAGCACGACTTGCCAATGGCCCCAGGTCTGAGCATAATTACTCTTCTTGCTACGACTGGTGGATTGATGACTAATTTACTTAGTCAAATGTATTGATTGTAAAATGTTTGGCATTTAGCAGAGGCCTTATTCCAAAAGTGACTTAAGTCAGGCGTCTGCTAAATGCCAAAATTTAAATGTAAAAATTATATAGAAATCACTGAGCTTTGCAACTCCTGTGTTGTGTCCTATTTCCTCACCCTGTTCCTGAAGTACGCACTTGTGTACTCTGACACGGAGTGGGAATCGATTGGTGTTCAGAGCTCATCCTTCGTCCAATGAATCCCGTGCTTTGGAATCCCATGTAGAGAAGTGGAGCTCCAGGAGAGGGGTGGAGACCAGGAACACAGCGCTGTAGGCTTTACTCAAGAGCTGACAATGTTGACACGCACGCTGCACTGCAGATAAACCTCTCCTCTAACACTGACCCTCCAGGCTGTCCTTGTTCTGAAAGCCCGGGGACGTCTTTTGCAGAAAGTTGACAGACAGTCAACAGTTGACAGACAATTAAAAAGAAAAAGAAATTCCTTCTTCTAGCACCACGACTGCCAATGTCCCCAGGCCTGAGCATAGATTGTTTTTCCCTGCTATGACTGGTGCATAGATGGTTCACTTACTTGACACTACAAATGTATTGATTGTAAGTTGCTTTAAATCGTAAATGGATTGATTTATATAGCACCTTATTCCAAAGCGCTTTACAATGGCGGCAAGCTACCATGCAAGGAGCCGGCCCGCTCATTGGGAGCAATTGGGGCTTCAGTGTATTGCCCAAGGACACCTCGACATGTGGCCAGCCAGGGTTCGAACCGCCAATCTGCTAACCTTGCGATCATTAGACACTGGCTTTGGAATAAGGCGTCTGCTAAATGCCAAAAATGGCAGACAGAGAGGCAGGCGACACATAGGGGTGGAAACCTGTTTGAACTAGTGACATCTTGCCACACAAATTCAGACAGAGAGGCAGGCGACACATAGGGGTGGAAACCTGTTTGAACTAGTGACATCTTGCCACATAAATTCAGGTTTTCCTTCCGGTTTGTTCCATTTCCTTCAACGTTGCCAGCCAACAGACAAAGATGACGCACATAACAACAAGCAACCATTCTACAGGCGTTTGTTTGTGTGTGTGTGTGTGTGTGTGTGTGTGTGTGTGTGTGTGTGTGTGTGTGTGTGTGTGTGTGGGGGGGTTGAAATTGAAAACAATGAAATTGCAAGCACAGTTCAGTCCCTGCCAGATCAGCTAATCTAAACCTCCCCAGAGGAGACGTGAGAAAAGCATGATTAGGAGGTTCTGTACGGCTGTACAAGCCCTGACTCCAGAGGAGTACTTCAAATTCCTGTTTTGTTGAATTTCAGCTCTAACTCCAGGGGGGTATTCCATCAACGTCGCTAAAGGAAAATCCAGGCTTATTCTTGACAAATCTCACAAGACTTGTCAAATTAAACCTTCAATAAACCTTCATTTTTGTATTAATTTATTTCTCGTGAAGAATAAGCCTGGATTTTCCTTCAGCGACGTTGATGGAACACCCCCCCAGCTCTAACTCCAGCTCCCAAGACTCGTAGAAGAAGAGCGACACACTCGCAAAACAACAGAAACAAATACTTTGTTTTAATTCAAAAATATTTCACCGCTGATACAATACACTCATATACTCATATATATATATATATATATATACTTTTGCATAAAGAATATTCTTACATGATAATAATAATAATAATAATATTTAAAGATCTGATACAATGGGGGAGGGATAATCCAACAACGATATCCAACCACTTCGTACGGTAGTGTCAAAACAATCAAAAACACTAAAACTGAAAAAGCTCTCCTGTCCGTGGCTTTAAACCGTCAAACGCAGGAAAACGGATATTAAGAACCGATACGTGAAGAAGTCCTGTGATATCATGTGCAAAATGGAAGAATTGTCCACCGAGTCAATGCACCACTGACGCAGAGTCAGGCACGCAGACAGGTACACTGACAGGTATACTTCATCACCTGGTTGAATACTTTTAAAAATGGCTCCTTCATTCACCACTGATCTGATCTGATGCGCCTGGATTGGTGTAAGTAGCGGTGCGGAGAGCTTGCTCTGACCACCCCAGTCACCGTGGAAGCCTGGAGGTGTTTCAAGGCCCAAGGCCAGGGCAGGGGGTCACAGTAACAGGTACTGGATGTATAACTGTATGTCTGTGATGGGGAGGGAGGGGGGGGGGTTCCTTCCTGTTCGATCGTAGCTGTGCGCTCCGCTGCCTGGCCTGTGGAGAGTCTGTAGCTGTGTGTTGTAACATGGTGGCTGTAGATATGACTGGGGCTCCCGGGGGAGGGGTCAGGGGGTTAGGGGTCAGACCAGAGTTCATGTAGGCCTCGTCCCAGGCCACGGTCTCCCCCCCCACCCCATCCCCCCCCCCTCACCCCCAACTCCCCACCCCCCCCTTCACCGGAGAGTAGAACGGGGTCCATTGGCCCTGGAGCTCTGGAACCCCTGGTCACCCATGGCCCTATGGCGGTGGGGACAGTCTCACAAGGGCCAGGGAAGGTCGCTGAAGTCCACGGGCCCGCCCAGCCCTGCGTCAGCCTCCAGCAGGCTCATGATGACGGCCATGGCCGCCTCGTCGTTACTGGGGCTGCTGGAGCCTGGCTCATCCATGATGTCGATGCTGAGGTGGGAGTTGTCACCTGGAGAGAGGGAGGGGGGGAGGGCAGGAGAGGGAGGGGGAGGGGCTAGAATCAGTCACACAGCTTTCTGATGACAATGGTATTCAGACTGTAGGGGGGTATTCCATCAACGTCGCTAGAAAAAAATCTAGGCTTATTCGGGTAAATCCCACGAGACTTATTGAAAAGCAGAGGCTTATCTTGATAAGTCTTGCAAGAGGTTTTCGTAAGCCTTGTCTTTGACACCGGTCCCTTGTGACTTGCTTTTAATCTTTAACTGTTTGTGTTGTTGTTGTTTTACTAACTGCTTTTGTTTTACTTTGTATTTATCTATCTATTTTTGTTCTCTCCATGGAATGGAGAGTACTGAGAAAAGCTCTATTCAACATAAATATTATTATTATTGAGAGAACTTTCTATGACACTATACGCATTTTTATGTATTATTATAATTCTATAGTAGAACATGCAACTAATATATATACTAATATATATAACTAATACACACTACTGATGGTGTTCCATTGGCTTGTGTCTGTCTGTCTACTTTTACATTACAGCTGCGTTTTTCAGCTGTCCGACTACTTTTACGTGAGTCATTTGATGTGAGACTGAAGACCCATCTCTTCAGGTTACATCTTAACTGCTCCTCCTGAGACATCTACTACCCCCCAGCACTGTGACTCCTGAGACACCTGCTGCCCCCTATACTGTGTCTCCTACGTGTTCTACTCCCCCCCCCCCCTTGATTCTTTCTTTCTTCTTCCATCACGACGACTGCCAATGACCCCTGGCCTGAGCTAGATTACTCTTCCTGCTACAACTGGCAAATTGATGATTCACTTGCTTAGTCAAATGTATTGATCGTACGTCGCTTCGGAATAAGGCGTCTGCTAAATGCCAAGCATGTAAAAATGTAAATGACGTCCAGAGAACCCAGCTGAAGCGTTGGGGCGCGGTGGCGTCTCTCTGTACTCACTCATGACGGAGTTGTTGGAGTAGGGGTACCCTACAGAGTCTGGTCCTAGCATGCTCCCTGCAGACGGAAGCTCCGGTGTGCCGCCATTTTGGATCTGTGGGGAGACAGAGGAAACAGATACTAGGCATCAGATATCAGCCACGGGGGACAGGAGGCCTGAGATCAGGTGACCTACACACCAGGGGGAGGGAGGCTGGGGGGGGGGGGTAGACTTCGGAGGATGGGTTCATACTGCATTTGTGACACGTTCTAATGCTTTGAGGTCCTCATATCGGCAACCAATCAAAATGTTCAGACTTTTCTTTTGAAACATGGAACTACGTTTCAACGTTGTTGAGAATCACAACACACACTCGCTAGTCAAGTCAAAATACTGCAACGAAATGGATTCGGTGAGTACGGTAATCTCCAATGCTACCTAGTTAACTAGAACACTGGCCCTAGCAGCGACTAAGGTTGTGGGTTAGATTCCCTGTCGGCCAGGACCGTGTTTGACACCATCACAATGAGCCCGTTCTCTGATTCTGTTCTACCTCACTCAACCCGGTGGACTTCCAGGCTGATTTGGGCATTGACACTACCAGTGTTTAAATATGTTTGAAAAAAAGGACAAAGGACGTCTGCAGTATGCTTGACTTTAGCTCCAGGGTGATTTGGGGTTTTGGGACTTTGGTTCCAGGAGGTTCAGGGTAATTTGGGGTTTGGGGGTTCAGGGGGGGGGTTCCGCTCACCTTCTTGCCCCCCGGGGAGCAGGTGTCCCGGGGCGGGGTGGTGATGTTCAGGGGGCTGGAGCCACAGCTGGACGGAGACGAGCCTCGGATCCTGCATGAGCACACACACACACACACACACACACACACACACACACACACACACACACACACACACACACACAGTGTAAGCAGCCTAACACTCACTATGTTGAAGAGAAGATATAATGTAACATACAGAGCTGCAACAATAGATCCCTATTCTACAATTCCAGAGTCATCTGACCCTACGGTTCTACTGAACCTCTACCAGGTGGGAGGCTGATGGAGGCTGGTGGAGGCTGATGGAGGCTGGTGGAGGCTGGTGGAGGCTGGTGGAGGCTGATGGAGGCTGATGGAGGCAGATATCGGAGGAAGGGCTCATTGTAATGCATGGAACGGCATGAGGAAAGATGTGTTTTACACCAATGTGTTTATTACCATTCCTCATTCCACCCATCCCCACGACACCCGTCCTCCATATTCTACCTCCTCCAGCCTCCCCTGGTTGTATTATCCCCCCCGATCAGGCCTCAGGTCTCTGGGTGCGTTTGTAAATACGCTCTGAGCCTCTCAGCGCACCCGTGGTGCTCTCTGACCGTTAGGAAATGAACCGATTTCAATTGAAACCAGAGTGCTCTGAGCGGATTTACGAATGCTGTGCTCCTCTTGCTGTTTTATTATATTATTATTTTAAAATAGCACTTTGAATTGCCCACTTTGAATTGGCCATGTTGTATGAAATGTGCTATACAAATAACCTGGCCTTGCCTCGCCCCCTCTGAGCTGCAGCCCAGGACTAGATCCAGCAGCTCTAATAACCCCTCCACGCCCGCTCACTCACTCCTCACCACACTGGGACAAGCTCTGTCACCCTCCGTCCCCACCCCCACCACCCTCCCTCCCCACCCCCGCCACCCTCCCTCCCCACCCCCGTCACCCCTCTCCTCAGTGGAGGTGGTGTCTGATTAAGGCTGTGTGACGGTGCCCGTCCTACCCAGCGTACGGGAGGGAGGGAGGGGAGGGGGGGGGAAGCTCAGTGGTAATCACACCCAGACAGGCTTCATTCACAGTCTAGGTGTTATATTTCTAGGTGTTATATTTCTAGTCCCTCAGTGATGAACAGGGCCGGTGGCGGCTGGGTTCTGTCTGTCCCTCTCACCTCTGGATCTCCATCACCTCCTCAGCGATCATGCGTCCGATCTTCCCGGCCCCCGCCCGCGTGCCCCCCGGGATGCCTGGCACCGTCTGCAGGGCCCGCCTCCCACCACCTGTCAATCAAGACACGCAGCGTCAATGACAAAACGCACGCAGACTCCAAATCACGACGCACACGCGTTTCAACTTTATTTGTTACGTTACATTACACAAGTGTAACAGAGTAAAATTCGAAGGCTTCAGATCCTGACAGCAGCACAAGATGTAGGGAATAATAAATCAAGCATAATTCAAGATAAAAGTGTCAGTAGTACAGGACATAAGACAAAAGATAATAGGCATAGTACAAGATAAGGTGGCAATAGTACACACACACACACACACACACACACACACACACACACACACACACACACACACACACACACACACACACACACACTAATGGGTCTAAGGCTCCTGTATAAAACGTTTTGTTAGCTCATCTCCATAGCTGCTGAAGAACTTTTACAAAAGAAAATGCTAAATTAATACTAATAGAATTCTATGCAAAAATGTAAGAAGAGAGGAAATGCAGGTTGTTACCTTCTGATGTGAGAACACTGTCCATACTCTGGGGGGAGGCGACAGACTGGGGGTAGCTGGGGTCTGCCCCGTCCAACATACCACTGCACCTGGAGACAGACACACACACACACACACACACACACACACACAGGTGTAAGTAGGTGGAACACTCACTATGTTGAAGAGTAAATAATGCACCAGCATCTCAAGGACAATAACATAGAAGCATCACTACATAGACATGGCCTGTCATTCTGATCCAGGTGAAAAGTTTTGAACAACTGGGCCCAGGCCAGCTAGAGTGTGGTGTGGTGTGTGGTGTGGTGCGTTAGGTGGTGTGGTGTGTTGCGTGGCGTGGTTAGGTGGTGTGTGGCGTGGTGTGTTAGGTGGCGTGTTAGGTGGTGTGCTGCGTGGTGTGTTAGGTGGCGTGTTAGGTGGTGTGTTAGGTGGTGTGTGGCGTGGTGTGTGGTGTGTAGACTTACGAGACGACGGTGTTGGTAGAGACGATGTACTCCACCTCCTTGGTCCAGGGGTTCATGAAGCTGAACCAGCGGCTCCGCAGGGTGATGAAGGACCCGTCCCTGATCTTGAACTTGTAACAGTTTGTGTTGATCTTCTCTCTCATCTGTAGCACTGTCGGACGGAAGAAGAACAATACGAATATCAATAACAACAACGCTAACAATAATAATATGACGATAAAGTGAGGGACGGGAATGAATACGTTAAGAATATCAACTTCTTCTATATAATATATACCGTTTAGTTCGAGCTTTTATCCAGAGTGACTTGGGAAGATCTGAAAAGATTTGATAGGTGTAAAACAAGATGGTAGAGGCTCCACTCTGCCCTCTGATAGGTCAGATGGCCTTATGACCATGTTGTTTATCCCATCAAACCCTGTTAGATCTACACATGTGTAGGGAGTAGAGGCTAGGGGCTGTTACCGCCCTCTGCTCAGTGACATTGCACTCCACTGACACGACACTATACACTTTACCACACTTTACTTACTACCTACTGCTGCTACAATAATTCTCTATATTTTTATTTGACTGTATTACTGTCTTTACTTTTAATGCTTATATTTATGTTTACTTTTTTATTCTCATTATAACGTAGTGTGTTGATTGATGTTGTAGAGCTGGGGGGTATTCCATCAACTTCGCTAGGCTTACCAAAAATAAGCCTGGATAATGGAAGCCTTGTTGATGGAGTTTTTTATTTTATTTTATTTAACCTTTATTTAACCAGGCAAACATGTAAGAACAAATTCTTATTTGCAAATGCAGCCTGACCAAAAAGCAATGGCTCTTTGGGGGGGGGGGGGGGGGGGTGGGAAGCTAGAAATAAAACAAGGTTAAGTAATACAATAAACAATAAAACACTGGCAAATACAGATGCATTAAAATACTAACAGTCAGAGAGAGGGGAAAGAGAAGGAGGAGGTAGGGGTGAGGAAGAGCGGAGGTGAGGGATAGCGGGGGTAGTGGAGCAGGGGTACTTAAAATGAGGCAGTGATGGGTTATGGGATGGGTGAGAGACGGTGATCAACAGGTGCATTGATCGACTATGGTTCGCTGCAGGATTTGTTTGAAAGCAGTGAGTGAGGTGAGGGCGGTGAGTTTGAGTTCCCCCCCTGCCCTGCCTCATTGTTTACTTGTAGAAGACGTAATGACAAATAAACGTGATGCTGTTTCTGGACTGGGCCGCAGACAGTGTGACGGTAGGGGTAGTGGTGGCCTAGTGGACTGGGGATCAGGAGGTCATGAGTTCAAATCCCATCTGGGAACACCACACTAGTGTCCCTTGGAGTAAGACCTGGGAACACCACCACTAGTGGGCCCTTGAGTAAGGCACTTAGCCCTAAATTACTCCAGGGAGACTGTCCCTGTAATCTCTAGTTGTAAATCCCTTCGGATTAAAAGCGTCTGCTAAATGGTTAAAATGTATTAAAATGTCAAATATACAGAGAGGCAAAGAGGAGAGTTTTAAAGCCAGACTGTGGAGCTGGGAGGAGGGGGAGGAGCCTACCAGACTGTGGGAGGAGCCTACCTTGTCTGTGACATTCAGCCAGGTGACCGATGTCATCCTGATGGAAATATTCATAGAAGGACGTTCCCAGCAGCTCCTGGGGGAGGTAGGCTAGGATGGCTGTGGCCCTGGAGGAGAGGGACAGAGAGACACAGATTAGGAACAGTGTTTGTGTGTGACTGAAACACACACAGATTAGGAACAGTGTTTGTGTCTGACTGAAACACACACAGATTAGGAACAGTGTTTGTGTGTGACTGAAACACACAGATTAGGAACAGTGTTTGTGTGTGACTGAAACACACAGATTAGGAACAGTGTTTGTGTGTGACTGAAACACACACAGATTAGGAACAGTGTTTGTGTCTGACTGAAACACACAGATTAGGAACAGTGTTTGTGTCTGACTGAAACACACACAGATTAGGAACAGTGTTTGTGTCTGACTGAAACACACAGATTAGGAACAGTGTTTGTGTCTGACTGAAACACACAGATTAGGAACAGTGTTTGTGTCTGACTGAAACACACACAGATTAGGAACAGTGTTTGTGTCTGACTGAAACACACAGATTAGGAACAGTGTTTGTGTCTGACTGAAACACACAGATTAGGAACAGTGTTTGTGTCTGACTGAAACACACACAGATTAGGAACAGTGTTTGTGTCTGACTGAAACACACAGATTAGGAACAGTGTTTGTGTCTGACTGAAACACACACAGATTAGGAACAGTGTTTGTGTCTGACTGAAACACACACAGATTAGGAACAGTGTTTGTGTCTGACTGAAACACACAGATTAGGAACAGTGTTTGTGTCTGACTGAAACACACAGATTAGGAACAGTGTTTGTGTCTGACTGAAACACACACAGATTAGGAACAGTGTTTGTGTCTGACTGAAACACACAGATTAGGAACAGTGTTTGTGTCTGACTGAAACACACACAGATTAGGAACAGTGTTTGTGTCTGACTGAAACACACAGATTAGGAACAGTGTTTGTGTCTGACTGAAACACACACAGATTAGGAACAGTGTTTGTGTCTGACTGAAACACACAGATTAGGAACAGTGTTTGTGTCTGACTGAAACACACACAGATTAGGAACAGTGTTTGTGTCTGACTGAAACACACAGATTAGGAACAGTGTTTGTGTCTGACTGAAACACACACAGATTAGGAACAGTGTTTGTGTCTGACTGAAACACACAGATTAGGAACAGTGTTTGTGTCTGACGAGACTGAAATTAGTCTTGAAACAGCACCAGTGGGTTGGCAGTTATTCAGATTTGTACAGTTTCTCCACTGTAAATAAATTAATAAAATAAAATAAAGTAATTCTTCCTTCTTCTAGCATTGTGACTGGTCCCCTGGTCCTAGCATAGATTTATTTTTCTTATGATGACTGATGAACAGATGATTGACTTACTCAGACAAATGTACTTGTTGTACGTCGCTTTGGATAAAGGAGTCTGATACATTTCTCAAATGTAAACATACCATACCTGAATTAATTCACTGCCACCTACTTACATGACAGTTTAATTACCCTCCATTATGAGTAAGGACACACTCTGCTGTGACATACTGTTGCGAGCTACACAGTAATTAATCAAACACAGTAATTAATCACAGGGAGAGCTCTTACGCCCAGCCCAGGTGACTGTCGTCTGGATAGACGGGTTATTTCAGGTCAGGGAAGAGGCGTAGTCTGTGAACTTACTTCCAGTTAATTATTATTAGCTAGTTATTTTCCGAGTGTTACAGACCACAGTGTTTGGTTCATGTAACCACTTCCTCATTATTATTATATTATTATTGTACTTCTAGAAAACTTCTGATCTCTTGACCAACTCGATATTAAGAAATACAACACAGACAAACTTGACCATCATGCACCAAACCACTCACACTAAAACCACATCTTTGGGTCTTAGAAAAGCTATCGAATTTAAACCGATTATTATTAATAATAATTAAATGGTAAATGGAAAATGGACTGCACTTATATAGGGCCTTATTCCAAAGCTCTTTACAACGGCCTCTCATTCACCCATTCACACACCAATGGCGGCAAGCTACCATGCAAGGCGCCGGCCCGCTCACTGGGAGCAATTTGGGGTTCAGTGTCTTGCCCAAGGACACTGACACGTGGCCAGCCGGGGTTCGAACCGCCGATCTGCCAACCTTGCGATCATTAGACGGCGGCTCTACCTCCTGAGTGACAGCCGCCCCCGACGGCGGTTCCTGTCTCACCTCTGGTCGACGAAGACAAACTTCCCGTCGATGGCGTGCCGCGAGACGTACTCGGTGGGCTTGACGCGGATGTCCCCGTTGGAGGGCTGGGGGACGATGTGGGGGTGCAGGCGGCCGATGGCGACCAGGCAGCTGAGGTTGCAGCCCTCGTTGTCGGGCTCGTTGTCGTCGTCCAGGCCCATCTTGGTGGGCGGCCAGCTCTTCAGGTAGCCAGTACTGTGGATGGTGCAGAAGCTCTTCCTGTCAACTAGAGGGAGAGAGGGAGGGAGGGAGAGAGGGAGGGGGGAGAGAGATAGATAGAGAGGGAGAGAGGTAGATAGAGAGAGGTAGAGAGAGAGAGAGGGGGGGGGGTAGAGAGAGAGGTAGCACTCATTATCAGAACAACACATATGTACCATGGTATACATACACATCAGAAACAACTTCTAGAAATACACAATCTATATCTTATTTAACTACCGTGTCTACTCTAATTTGCACACCTCATAACAAATCAGACATATTATTTTACACGTGAGCGACGCGATCTACTGTAGGTCCATACGATTAGACCCCACCTCCCCTTCCCCCCGTCGAACAAAAGATTCTCAGCTAGCACCCTCCCTCAGTTGACAAAAGACTTTTGGGGGTCCGGGGTCCACCCACCACAGTCTCACAAAATTCTGTGGGGAACAACACTGCCCATACTCCATCTCATGTCCACCTCACCCACGCTACCTAACCGTACCTCTACGTTTCCTCTTCGTCCGATCAGAAAACCTGAGAGATTCTGTTGCGCGACGATGAGAAAACGCTTGCGGCCAGAGATCGAAATTGCGTTTCGTCTCCGTGTAGCTATAGCCACAGATACAGCGAGTTAATGAGCCCTGGGCATCGAGGTCCGTTAAAGAGCCCGGTGTTATGTATGTAGACAATAACATCGATAATTCCCGATCAAGAATGGAGGCAGAGGCGGCGAAACACTTTGATTATCCGTAGTAGCTTTACTGAACACATCGCAGGTATACAGGCATAATCACTTCCGCATTTACCTATCCGCTTTTTATCACTCCAACTACGGTGGTCCACATAGCTCAAAATTACACTTCAATACATAACATATTTCCTCCCCCCTTAAATGATAATGTCCACATTAGCATCATACACATTAAATGTCAACTAGGGAGAGATGGTAGACAGGGTTAGCACCAGGCGCTCAGGAGGTTTCCTGTCTCTTGGGGGATAGCGCCTCAGCACCGGAGAAGGGCTGGGTTCCAGCTCGATCACAGGGCATTCGATCACCGAGGGGTCTGGAGGTGCTGGCTCTACTGCAGGCGGCGAAGGTGTGGCCGCTGCAGGTACCGGCATGCTCAGGTGTGGTGTCAGCTCGTCCGTGAACGTGAATCCTGATGCCCCGGATGTGGGGCTGGTCACTCCTAGCTCTCTAGGCAACAACTGGTCCACGTGCCTACGCCATGTCTGATTGTCTTTGGTGTGAACATGATAGGAAACAGGTCCAGTCTTCCGGAGGACCGTGGCAGGGGTCCATTTCTCCTTAGTAGTGTAGTTGCGTGCGAGGACAGAGTCTCCAACATCAAACTGTCTGTCTTTAGACCGCTTAGCTCGCTGATTTACTTGTTCCTGCTGTTTCTCGTGGACTGATGTTTCCGTTGAGGTAGGTCGCAGCAGATCAAGACGTGTCCGAAGCTGCCTCTTCATTAGAAGGTAAGCTGGCGAGGTCCCAGTCGTTGCATGAGGGGTATTACGATACTTGAATAGAAAAGTATCAAGGCGTTGCTTCAAGGGAGCCTCACTCTTGGATGCTTTGAGGGCATGTTTTACAGTTTGCACCATTCTCTCCGCCAATCCGTTGCTGGATGGATGGTATGGACTTGAAAGGATGTGCTTAATTCCATTGTTCTGTAGGAAGTCCTCCATCTCTGTTGATACAAAAGATGGCCCATTATCAGTGACGATCTGCTCAGGGAGTCCAAATCGACCAAACATCTCCCTCAATATCTGAATGGTCTTCCCCGAGGTGATGGTGGACATGACAGCCACCTCAGGCCACTTTGAGTGTGCGTCCACGGCCACCAGCAGCATAGCTCCATCAACTGGTCCTGCAAAATCCAGATGAACTCGTTGCCAGGGACACGCTGGCCAGTCCCAAGGATGCAGCGGAGCCAGGCTTGGTGTGTTTCTGATGACTTGACATGATGGGCATGATCTGGCTTTAGATTCAATGTCATAGTCTAGCCCAGGCCACCAGAAGTAACTGCGTGCAAGCTCTTTCATCCTGACGATGCCACAATGGCCTGAGTGTAGCTCTCTCAGGACTGGTTCTCTCAGCTTTGTCGGGATTATGACCCGCATGCCCCAGAGCAAGCATCCAGCCGTCACCGTCAACTCCTTCCCCCGCGAAAGGTAAGGCTGAAGATCCGGTGGTGCGTCAGGAACCTGTGACAGATCCCCTCTCATAACGCGGTCAAACACCCTGGAGAGGATGGGGTCCCCCTTTGTTTCCTTCCTGACACGGTGAGCAGTCACCGGGGCACTCTCCACCATGTCAAAGTAGAAAATGGTTTGCTCCTTGCTCTTAGGGTGATCAGGAAGTGGAAGGCGTGACAAAGCATCCGCATTGGCGTGTGCCCCTGACCTCCGGTACTTAATTTCATAGTTGTGAGCACTGAGGAGCAGTGCCCAGCGCTGCATGCGGCTTGCTGCCAGGGTCGGTATCCCTGCATACGGACCCAAGATGGATGTCAAAGGACGATGGTCGGTCAGCAGGGTGAACCTCCTTCCGAACAGGTAAGTGTGGAACTTTTTAATTCCAAAGATAATGCTTAATGCTTCTTTCTCTATCTGTGGATAGTTCCTTTCTGCTGTGCTCAGCGTACGTGACGCAAACGCGACGGGTTTGTCTTCTCCAGTCGGTGTGATATGGGACACCACGGCGCCCACTCCATATGGCGATGCGTCACATGCGAGTTGGAGAGGCAAGGACGGGTCGAAGTGTGTTAACACCCTCTTGTCGGTCAATGCTGCTTTGGCTATGTTAAACGCTGCGTCACATTCTTTTGACCATGACCATGTTTTGCCCTCCCTCAGTAGTTCGTGCAACGGCTTTAGCCGCGTAGACAGCTGTGGAATAAACTTGCCATAATAGTTTAGAAGCCCAAGAAAAGATCTCAACTGGCTCACATTCTCGGGAGCAGGAGCCTCTGAAATGGCGGTCACTTTAGAGGGCGCTGTGTGGAGCCCGTCTGCATCGATGACATGGCCCAGGTATTCCACTGCTGCCTTGAAGAAGTCGCATTTTTCCTGGCGAACACGTAAGCCATATTCTTCAAGTCTTCCCAGAGTTTTATCCAGGTTCAGCAGATGTTCTTCATCATCCTTTCCAGTCACCAAGATATCATCCAGATAGCATTGCACACCAGAGAGACCACTCAGGACCTGATCCATGGCCCTCTGGAACACTGCCGGGGCGGAGGTGATGCCAAACGGCAGACGGTGATATCTAAAGAGACCCTTGTGGGTGGTGATGGTGAGGAGCTCCTGTGACTCTTTTTCAACATGCATCTGTAGGTAGGCCTGGTTCAGATCGATTTTACTGAATTTCTTACCACCAGCCAACCCAGCAAACAGGTCCTCAATCACTGGAAGAGGGTATTGTTCAACAGTCAGCACCGGGTTAACAGTTACCTTGAAGTCACCACACAGGCGAACTGATCCATCTCTCTTGATTACCGGGACCACGGGGGTGGCCCAGTCGCTGTATGGTACTGGCTCAATGACCCCAATCTTCACCAGCCTCTGTATATCAGCGTCGACCTTTGGCCTGAGTGCATAGGGAACAGTCCTGGCTTTCATAAAGCGTGGTTTGGAATCAGGTTTGACCTGCAGCTTGACTGTGATGCCTTTCATGCTCCCCAGCTCGTCTTTAAACACAGCTGCATGTCGCTTTAACACTGCTGATAGGCCGGTGGTATCTTCTGATACTGCATTCACCTTTCTCCAGTTCAGACGCATCACCTCCAGCCATGGTCTGCCCATCAGTGCTGGATAGTCCCCTCTGACCACATAGATCGGAAGCCTGACTTTTTGTCCATTTAATTCAACTAGGACCTTAGCCCTCCCAACCATGGGGACGGTTTCACCTGTGTATGTTTTTAGAATGAGCTTTGCCTGAGTCAATGGCATATGGTTCAGTTTTTTCTTGAACAGTGTCTCTGACATTAGTGATACAGCGGCTCCAGTATCGATTTCCATCGTAATGGGATGTCCTTCCAATAACGGGGTGACACTATAGGCTGCCGAGCCTCCTTTTACAGTTAACACCTTTATTGGTAACTCCTCTTCTGAGTCTGTTCCACTGCTGCTTGTCTGTCCCTGCTTAACACTGTGCAGTTTCTTCTTTGACCGCCAGTTGTCTGTGTTTGCCTTGTCTGACTTTTTCCTATCTTTAAAGGTGTCCTTTGTTGACTTCTCTCTCTTAGCTCTACAAACCCGCTCAATGTGTCCCCTCTTGTCACAGTGATGGCATAGGAGCTCCCTCGCCCAGCATTCTGATGACAGGTGATCACGTTTCCCACAACGATAACATTCCAGGGTACCCCCTCTCTGTCTATCATGTGTGGCTGCTACCCCATGCACTCTTGAGGCAGCCCCTAGCTGCAGTGCTTCCCTGGCAGCTAGCTCCATTGATATTGCAATATCCACAGCTGTCTTAAATGTGAGGTGCTCCTCTGTGAGCAGGCGCTTCTGTATTGCCTCACTCCTTAATCCACACACAAGTCTGTCACGCAGAGTGTCACACAGTGATGTGCCAAACTGACAATGTTCAGTCAATTTCCTCAGTACTGCTACATATTGAGTAATGGATTCACCTTCCTCTTGATTCCTCTTGTGGAACCTGAACCGCTCTGCAATCACCAAAGGCTTTGGGCAAAAATGTCCATTTAACGTTGTCACAATGTCCGTGTAAGAATAGGCACCTGGCTTGTTTGGTTGGAGTAAGTCTCTTAGCAAGCCAAACGTTTTAGCTCCAATTATACTGAGGAAGGTTGCCACCACCTTGTCATTTTTAATGTCATTAGCAATAACAAAAAACTCAAACCGTTCAGTGTAAGCATTCCAAGTCTCTAAAGTGTCATCAAACTGTCCAAATGCTCCAGTCATCGGCATTTTCCCACTTTAAGTAAGTCCGTTTCACTTACTTGTGTACTCTCCTCCAATATGCGCAGTGTGAGTTTCTCTTTTCCCGAACTTCACAGCACGCACACCGCCCTGGTCATGACTCCCGCCGGCGATAATTTGTAATCCAGGGGGAAACAAAACCGCTGCACAAGTTCGTCGATTCTCGTCGCCAATTGTTTTGTTATGTATGTAGACAATAACATCGATAATTCCCGATCAAGAATGGAGGCAGAGGCGGCGAAACACTTTGATTATCCGTAGTAGCTTTACTGAACACATCGCAGGTATACAGGCATAATCACTTCCGCATTTACCTATCCGCTTTTTATCACTCCAACTACGGTGGTCCACATAGCTCAAAATTACACTTCAATACATAACACCCGGCCTCCACCGTAGCTGATGCCCCGCGCCGACTCAGCCACACCTGTCATCATGTGACGCATCCAGGTCAAACCACAGAGAGACGAGCTCTATTTTTCCCCACACTTTTACTTCATGAATATTTGAGTGCGTATGAATATTTGAACAGGGCTCTCTTCGGAGGCTGCAGTTGGCACGCTGTGTTCCCGTCCGACCTTGACAACCTTCGCCTGCTAAACGGTTATTAGTACGACATCATCTTCGTAATGCGTCCTGGCTCTCTCCCCCCCACCCCCGTGACTTCTACTGTGCAAAGAGCAGCAATAAGCTTGGTATTAATTAGGTGGGACATTCTCGCTGCTTGTTTTGGTGCCAAAGCTCACTGGGCGTGCTGTGATGTTGTGGGTGAACTCGGTCGACTCAGTGGAGGTCAAATGTTGCAGCTGGAAATGTGGATGTGAATGTCTAAAAAGCTGGAGTGACTCCCTGTTCTAGGAGAGAGTAGCGCACTTCCTGTTAGCTCGGATGCCAACGCTAGCTAACAGAGCTGTGATGCCGGAGGGGGGATGGGGGGGATGAGGGGGGGGGGGGGGGGGTTAGGAGGGTGCAACCTTGTTACATTTACATTCTTGACATTTTGCAGACGCATTTATCCAAAGCGAGTTACGACAAGTACATTTGTCCAAAGTAAGTGAACCATCTATACATCAGTCATCATAAGAAACAACCGATACTAGATGTACACTAACACCTCAACGTCTTTTTAGCCATTATTTTCTTACTATTCTGCTCTTGCTGTATTTTAATGCACTTAATGCTGTATGTAAAGCACTTTGATTTGCCTGTTGTATGAAAGGTGCTTGCCTTGCCTATACTAGGTACCAGGTGCCATTGGCAGTCACAATGCTAGAACCCCCCCCCAACATCTTCCAGAACATTCAAATAGAAGGCATCCCAGAGGGTGAGTTGACGGACCTTTCTTTTTGGAGCAGGTGGAAGGGAAGTCCTTGTCCTCCATCTTGACGGAGGGTCTGTTGCACTTCATCCTGCAGAAGAAGGAGCGCCTGGCCCCGGAGCAGAGCCTGGACGGCCCGGGGGTGATGTCTGTCTTCACTGGGAGGCCCGCTGAGGACGGACACACACACACACACACACACACACACACACACGAGACACAGGTCAGACCATTGTACAGTACACACTCCGTGGGCTAAGGTTTACATTCACATTTTTGGCATTTAACAGACGCCTTTATCCAAAGCCACTTACAATAAACACATGACTAAGTAGTGAATCATCTAACTATCAGTCATAGCAGGATGAAGTAATCTATGCTCGGGCCAGAGGCTGTTGGCAGTCATAATGCTAGAAGATTTTTTGTTTGTTTTACCCAAAAAAAAAAAAAAAAACAGTAAAGAAATCTGTAGAGGGGATAGAGAGGTCTCAGGAGGGACAGTTAAGGTGTAGCCTGAAGAGATGGAGGTCTTCAGCCTACGGCGGAAGGTAGGGAGTGACTCTGCAGTCCTGACAGCAGTGGGTTACAGCAGTGCTTTTATTTACAGCACATTGTTGAATGAGCCATTTTACTATGTCAGTCACGCTGTATGCCAGCCAGGTACGTGAAAATTCAATTTGATCTGATAAACTATTGACTACAGTGGTGTTTTTCCCGGCCTTGGGATCTTGAGGTTGCACGTTGCTGTTCTCACCCAGTACTTCCACACCCGATGAATGTTTTCAACCAGGTGGCGCTGGATTGTGTTAACAAAAACACAGACTCAGACACAGACACAGACACAGACACCCTTATCGGTGATATAAGAGAGGTAGTCTGCCATTACTAAATACCAGCAGACTAGAATGAATAAAATAACAGCACAAGTGTAATAGACTGTGTTCTTAATGATGTTGATGTTTTACTTTTGGCATCGATGAGTCGTTCCCGCGGCGCCGTATCCGATGACGACAGCTGTTCTTTGACCTTGGCGATGTCTTTTGGATGCAGGTAGTCAAACAGGCTCTGGCCAATAAGGTCGTTCTGTGGGGGGGAGAGACAGAGAGAGAGAGAGAGGATGGGGGAGAGAGAGAGAGAAAGAGGAGAGAGAGGATGGGAGAGTGAGAGAGGATGGAGAAGAGAGAGAGAGCAGTTAGTGCAAACTCAAGTCTTTCTGTGAGACAGAAAGAGGGATTGGGAAGGGGAGGGGGGAGGTTGAAGCTATGAGCAGACAGACAGACAGATCAGGTCAGACACACAGACAGCGGGAGGGAAGGTAGACACACCTGGCTGTAGTTGAGGATCTTGTAGACAGACTCGGAGACAAACAGGATCTTCCCGCGATCGCAGCCCACCACGAACAGGAAGCCGTCCGCCGCCTGAGGGAACATAGAAGTGAGAGGGGGACCCATAACACCGTAACACCAGACCAGAGAGCAGCAGACATGAGAGAGGGGGACACATTACACCGTGACACCAGTCTCCGCCACACAGGGCAGATGTAGGAGAGATGGTAACTCACCCTCAGTATTAAGTGCTTCAGTTCGTCATCTGAGAGGAAGGCTGGCTTGTAGTTGGCCTCTGTGTATGGGTTGGCTGCCCCTGTGGACACACACACACACACACACACACACACACACACACACACACGTTGAGGTTTAGATTAAGCTATTCTAGGGAATAAGTAAGTACAGTGTTTCATTGTAGTTTAGTTTCAAATCTCATGTTTGTATGTACAGTATATGTGTGTAGTTGTGTGTGTGTATATCTATGTATGTATGAGTATGTACAGTATATGTGTGTGTGTGTGTGTGTGTGTGTCTCAGTCCCACCTCGTAGCGTCTTCATGTGCTGGACGGCCATGCGGAGGACGGTCAGCTTGTCCAGCTTGCGTGACATGGCGTTGCAGGTGGGCACCAGCGCAGCCAGCTCATCTATGAAGCTGTTCATCTTGTCCCTCCGACGCTTCTCAATCTGGCTGTGAGCCTCCCTGGTAGAGATGGACGGATGGATGGAGGGAGGGAGAGAGAGAGAGAGGGGGAGGGAGAGGGAGGGAGAGAGGGAGGGTGAAAGCAAGAGAGAAAGCGAGAGAGAGAGCGGTCAGTAAGCACCACTTGAGTCCTTCTGCTCCACTCAACAGCATAACCTATAGACAACATAAACATAAAGTGCCTATTCATTAACGACCAACAAGGCTTCCTCCTCGGTCTCCTCATCCAACACAACTGTTTAATTCTCCCAGGAGAGGGATGAGAGCACACACACCAGGACACTGGGAGGGTGTGTCACTGAGGGAGTGATTCTGGAAATGAACCACTGCCTGTGGTTGCCAGGTAAAGGGGGAACACTAGCCTAGAATAGCATATCTTAGCATAGCATAGCTTAGTCTAGCATGTCTTAGGATAGCATAGCTAAGCCTATACCCAGAAAAGACACTTGAAAAGTAGACTCGGTCACAGAAAACTGGGGTGAACACACATCAGAGATAAGCTAGCCTGGAGCAAGGACAATCTCCTCATTAATCACACGTATCGCTATGCTTGGGCGCTCCCAGCATCGCTAACGAAACGTGAAACTTCTCGCTTGACACCGAAGTCACTCCACTTCCCGTGGTAAACGCCAGATCTGGCCGAGTCTACCGTTACAGAGGACACCGGAGGAGGAAGCAGGAGTAGGAGTGTGTGTAAGTACCTGGCATTCTTTATCCGGCCCTGGGAGTCACTGGAAGGGAAGGAGAGGGTATTTAGACTGGAGGAAGAAGGCCACGGCCACGGACACGGACACACACACGTTTCTGTACTCTCCGTCACTGTACAGAACTCAGGGGAGGGTGGTGGAGGTAGAAATCGGAGGACGGGCTCATTGCAATGCATGCAATGGAATATCTATCTGGAATAGTGTTTGATACCATTACTCAATCCATTCCATGCATCACAATGAGCCTGTCCTCCGATTTCTACCTCAGAATAAAACCCTAATATTAGTCATCACCATAGTGAGACATAGCTAAGACTATTCTTCCTGGGGTCCACGTGCAACATGATGACAGACATGCAACATGATGACAGAGACTCTTATAATAACACAAGCTTTCTGCGGCCATAATCCTAGGGCCCTTACCCTCCCAGTTTATCCTTGTCTGTGTCCATGTCACTGTGGAGGAGAAACACAGGTCATTAGTTTCACAAAAACACCTCAGATTCAAATAAAACATCAACAAAAATGTTTGTTCATACATTGACAGGGCTTAAAGTGGGAAAAAATCCTGTGCCTGAAACTTTTTCTTGGGGAGGGGGGTCACAGTTTGAGATATTGGGAGAGCGGGTACAGAAGACAGCTTCTTGTCTCAATGTTTAAATGCATTAATACTATTTAATAGTCAATACAACATATATGTCTCAATGTTAAAATGCATTAATACTGTTTTATACTCAATACAAAATAAAATAATATATTTAGATGTCTTTAAAAGAACAAACTGATTAAATCACTTAAGGCCAAACTGATTGCATCACTTATTAAGCCACTATCACTATAACAATACAGAATAACATATATACATGTCTTTAAAAGAACAAACTGATTACTTATTAAGCCACTATCACTATAACAATACAGAATAAAATATATACATGTCTTTAAAAGAACAAACTGATTACTTAAGCCACTATCACTTATATTCTCCTTCTTTTTGGGTCATAAACAAAGCCCTGCAATTTCTCCGAGACACTCCTTTTCAAGGCATTAAGTGTTCCAGGGGAGACAGAGGACGCTTTGAGTGGTGCAGTGGAGGCAGTGGGTGGTGCAGTGGAGGGTTTGAGTGCTTTGGGTGGTCCAGTGAAGGCTTTAGGTGGTGCAGTGGAGGATTTTAGTGCTTTGGGTGGTCCAAAGAAAGCTTTAGGTGGTGCAGTGGAGGATTTGAGTGCTTTGGGTGGTCCAGTGAAGGCTTTGGGAGGTCCAGTGGAGGCAGTGAAGGCTTTGGGAGGTCCAGTGGAGGCAGTGGAGGCTTTGGGAGGTCCAGTGGAGGCTTTGGGAGGTCCAGTGAAGGCTTTGGGAGGTCCAGTGGAGGCAGTGAAGGCTTTGGGTGGTCCAGTGGAGGCTTTGGGAGGTCCAGTGGAGGCAGTGAAGGCTTTGGGTGGTCCAGTGGAGGCAGTGAAGGCTTTGGGTGGTCCAGTGGAGGCAGTGAAGGCTTTGGGTGGTCCAGTGGAGGCAGTGAAGGCTTTGGGTGGTCCAGTGGAGGCAGTGAAGGCTTTGGGTGGTCCAGTGGAGGCAGTGTGTGGTGCAGTGGAGGCTTTGGGTTGTGCAGCCATATTCCTGGCCTGGTGCACTAGTTTGTTTACTCTCACTGAAGCCAGAACCCTTGCTGCATCTGTCAGCTTTCTCTTCTTTAGTGCCTCTTCCCTCTCTTTCTTCTTATTCAGGTGCAGCTGATATGTTTGATATGACGCCAGGCAGGACCTCCTCAATGGCGGGTCTATCATCATCGTTGAGGCTGTCCACTCCCTTGCTTTAATTGCAGATTTGACAATTGCAAGACTCTCGTAAGTCTCCACATTCATTGAGCATCTGTCTGCTTCAAGGATGTCATCCATGAGATTGAAGGATCCCTCAACCAGGGGGCCAGTGAAGATGCTGAGAAGTGCTTTGACCAGCTTACCCAGAGTAGGAAATTTCGCATCTCTCAGGATTCCACTCCACCAGTCTACATCAAGTCGACTTTCTTCCTCAATGTAACTCTGGCCACGAGCTACCAGGTCCACATCTATTTGGTATGCCCGTACCTCTTCATCTAGTTGACCAATCTCCTCTGGTTCAACTACAGTACATTAGGCAAGGCCTTGCCTAATGTGATGAAAGCCCCACAGACAGATTCATCTTGAATCAAAGAAGGAGTCAAAGCCGAGAGTGCAGTGATGATGTGGTTGTCGAGAGGAAGCTTTTTAAGAAGGAAATCTGCTGCCTTCATATAACCTTCTCTGAGAGAGCTGTAGAGATTGTTAACCCATATCTTCCCCTCGACACGAGCCTTGTTCAGTGCAGAGTAGCAATGTGTGCCGACAAACAGCCTTTTGTCAGACAGTTGCAAGTCTCGACTCTGGACATCAACTTTGACTAGCCTCTTTGCACTCAGTGGGATGGCGGAGGGCATCATGAAATTGGACAGCAGTTCTCTGACCAGGGCCACCATCTCCACATGCAGCAAGTGCACCAGGGGTTTCTCATGCTGCAGTTATTTCAGAAATCCCTGAAAGGTTGGAAGGACACCTGCAAACAAAGTACAAAATATCAGAATCAGAATCAGAATGACTTTATTCGCCAAGTAGGTTTTCACATACAAGGAATTTGCTATGGTTGTTGGTGCATACAGACAACATAAGAATAATAATAATAAGAAGAAGAATTAAAAAGCAATTACATGACAGAACATTTAAATATATTCACTACCAATCAAAAGGTTTGACACGTATAATATGTTACACTAGCAGTCATTGTTACTCTGTTCTTGTTGGATTGAGAGGAATAAAACATCAGTCAGGGTTGTGCGCTCATGTACAGCTATTGCCACTCGAGTTAGCCTACTTGTAATATACCTCTGAACATGTCAATCAAGGCTGTCAACCTATCAAACTCCAAGAAGAGCACAGAGATCCGTGCCTTCCGGTTCTGATTCTCTGCTGTTCTCATTCGGGACGCTGACGCTTGTTCTTGTTGAAGAACATCTACTCTGGCCCTTTCCTCAAATGTTAGTGCATGCCTTTCAAACACTTGGTTAAGAAGCCATCTGCAGTACACACAAACACACACACACACACACACACATACACACACACACACACACACACACACACACACACACACACACACACACACACACAGATTTTGTTTCATTGTGGATTACAGATTAAAACTCAACCTGTTAACTCAAATAAATTGTCAATGTCAATGGCCTTGGATAGGCTATAGTTAAAAACCAGGAAAATAGGCCGAAACTGAAAACGTATTCTCCGGTAAGGAAATTGCAATGCTCATGTTGATGCTCATGTTACATACTAATTTAACTAATTCATGAATTTTATATTACATTTTTAGCAAATGATTATCTTTTTATTTTAGCAATTGATTATCCGAAATCTAGTCTCTACACCATTAACTACAGATTAACACAAGCAATACAGTACAAATCATTAACAGTGAACTGTTCATTTAACACTAACATAATTTGCATTACCTGTATTTATGCTCTTCATTTGGATCCAACACATGATGGTAGTAGTGCAACACTAGTACATCCATAAGTTCATGTAACCTGTTGCACACCTATGAGGGGTGGAAGTAATACACATTAATTAATATTAAAATCTTTTTTATGAATAGCCTACATTTTTGTTGCTTTCACCCCTCATTATACACACCTCCAGGATCTGTAGAAAGCGGTTGCCGATGGGCCTGATTAAGCTCTTGGCTGGTTGATGAAGAAGAGACCGGAACTCTGCAAAGATCTCCTTCTGTTTTGAGGACTTTTCTATATCATAATAGATGTCATTGCAGAATCCTTCCACCTCAGAGGTAAATGGGCTCATCATGGCCTTGGCGGCATTGTTCACCATGTGAACTGTATCTCCACATATGTCGAGCAGGTTAGGGTTCTCCTTCCTTGCTTGTGTCTCCAGTCCAGTCTTCTTTCCTCTCATCACTGCACAGTTGTCAAGCAGAATACTGATGACTAGTGACCAGTCAAGACCATTGGACTCCAGGATATCTTTGAGCTCCTGCATGAGGGCTGAGGAGTTGGCGATGTTTACTTTCCTGCTCGCTAGGTGTTGTGTTGTTACCTTGGCCAGATCATCATCAAAAAAACGAACAAGGACATTGAGGATTTTGTCCATGTTAAGATTTGTAGCTTCGTCGATATTCATTGAAAATGTAGCTTTTTTTAGCTTTTCACATAGCCGTTTTTGGGCAAGGCCATGTGTGTTTAAATAGCTGGCGTGCTGGTTGGAAATGGACAGCTTTGTCAGTGCATTTTTATCTTGTGATAGCGTCTTACACAAATCGACGAGTGGCTGAGCCACTGTGAAAGACAGATCATGTTCGGCTATAAACGCACACACTCGGATCTTTTGCTCGCAAACACGGTCGGTCATTGAAGATGAAGTGGTACCTGTAGCCGTCGCTCCCGGCAAGGTTGTTGTGTGAGCGAGTGCTCGAACCGATGCTTGGTGACCGGGATCTGAGGCGTGTCGAGCGATCACCTTCTTCCCACTGCTGCCGTAGAGGAGTCTCTTCGAGCACGGCGTACAGAAACAAGCACCCGGCTCCCTCAGTTTGAGGCACCACGTCCCATAAGGCTTCCCGTCACCACTACTCTCCTCTATCCATGCCCAGCGCCATTTATTTCTTACTCCTCGTTCTAATATAGCTGTGTCTTCGCCAGTTTTGAGAAACTTGGCTTCCATTTTAATAGAATAAAGTTAGCGAGATAGCGGGCTGCTAAAAGCGAACGTCTCTACAAGCTCACATTACACTCATTCAAACTTATTAAGGCCCGCCCCAATACTCTGCCTCCGATTGGCTAGAAGTTGTTGGTTGGCTTGAGCAATGTGATACCATTGGTAGGCGGAACTGTCTCTTTGCTGAAGATGACTCTTTAAATTACGATGTAAACCAATAGCGTGTGATATATATATATATTTATTTATTTTTAATTCCCCCGCGCCGGAAATCCGGCACTGTGCCGGAGTACTTTAAGCCCTGCATTGATAATTGAAAAATGCCTATATGGAAATGTAGGTTATGCAATTTTCTGAGAGATTTCCAAAGCTATAAACATACCAAGTCATTACTCATACTTACTCAAAAAAGCCATCGATTCTGCAAAGCAAAGGAACATGAAATGTCTTAATCATTTGCTTGACAGATGACCATTGATCAATAATAATATAATTATATTATCATAATAACTTTCTGAATTTCTGAGGGAAACTGTGTTGCAGGCAATTTACAAATGGCACACTTTTAAAAGTACACAGAGCAGCACAGAGCACACACTGTCCTCCATCACAGCACTGGACTGACATTAGTCAGTGTGTGTGTGTGTGTGTGTGTGTGTGTGTGTGTGTGTGTGTGTGTGTGTGTCCTTACTGGTAGTCGGAGGTGCTGACCTTCCTCTTGCGGGTGTAGTCCAGGCCGGGGGTGACGGAGCTGCTGATCAGGTCAGAGGTCGGGGATATGAAGTCGTTCATCGTAGAGGAGATGTCCATTCTCTGGTCGGCCATTAGGTCATCTGGAACACACACAGGTAGCTTTAAACACACACAGCTTTAAACACACACACTCACAGACAGGCACACACACACACACACACTCACTCAATTCTTCCTTCTTCTCACATTACAACTGCCAATGGCCCCTGGCCCTAGCATAGATTTCTCACTTCCTAAGATGATTTGCTTACTTAGACAAATGTACTTGTCGTAAGTCGCTTTGGATAAAGGCATCTGCTAAATGCCAAACATGGTAATGACTCAGACACACACGTCTTTCCAACACTAACTCCAGCCAGTATCCTTTCTGAACACTCTTTAACTTCTAATTTAGTAGGCCGTACATCAAAAGCTATAACACAAACAGTAGTTCGGTGGAAGGGACAAAAACATAATCCTTCAAATGGAATTCTGGCTAAATGCCTCTCAGCTATTAAAAATGAGTCTCATTCTTACCACAAATATTCATTACGACTTCTGCTCGGAAAGCATCTCCTTCCACCCACTCAAGGAAACTCTGTGGTGCATGGAGAAGATCAACGTCAATGTTAGTTTAACAGCAGAGAGACGCCAGAAGTCTGCTGTTGTTTACATGAGGCAATGATGATAGCATCTCTGCACTTTTTCACCAACACAGCCGAGTGGAATACAACAGACCGAAATAGTTTAACTAGGAGTTGCCTCCCTTTTTTATTTTGACCTATTAAAGACAAAACCAGTGTATGACACACACCCACACACACCCACCCACACACGCACACACACACACACACACCCATAGTGAGGGCCCGATACAGACTGGTTGCCAGGTTACCTCGAGAGAAAACATGCCGTGTAAGACATGTCTGGTTTACTAATGCACCTCTGACAGAGAGAGAGAGAGAGAGAGAGAGAGAGAGAGAGAGAGAGAGAGAGAGAGAGAGAGAGAGAGAGAGAGAGAGAGAGAGAGAGAGAGAGAGAATGGGCAGACAGGAAGTACTATTGTCTGACTAAATCGATAGCCAAGTAGAATAGAACAGATCACAGTAGAATAACAAAGTAGAGTAGAGCTGAACAGAAGTGCCGTAGCCTTTTTTGTGAATCAAAGGGAAAAGCCTTTGGTGTTCAACTCCTGCTTCCAAACTCTCCCTGGTCCTCTGTCTCTGCCTCTACCTCTAATAATGAACCAAATGCTGACAAAAAAGTACAGCATTGGTTGAAGTTCCTCCATTTTGCTATGTTGTGGCTGTGTTGTGTTGTGTCGCTCCAGGTCTGTGGTGTAATGTGGAGAAGCGTTTCTGAAAATACGGTACGGGTAAGATACAAATGCGTGCTGTCCTGTACCGTCCCGGTCTGGTCAATGGAGAAGCGCCATCTCTGCCTCTGTCCCTCCCTCTCTGCCTCTGTCTCTCCCTCTCTGTCCCTCCCTCTCTGTCTCTCCCTCTCTGCCTCTGTCTCTCCCTCTCTGCCTCTGTCTCTCCCTCTCTGCCTCTGTCTCTCCCTCTCTGCCTCTGTCTCTCCCTCTCTGCCTCTGTCTCTCTGCCTCTGTCTCTCCCTCTCTGCCTCTGTCCCTCCCTCTCTGCCTCTGTCCCTCCCTCTCTGCCTCTGTCTCTCCCTCTCTGCCTCTGTCCCTCCCTCTCTGTCTCTCCCTCTCTGCCTCTGTCTCTCTGTCTCTGTCCCTCCCTCTCTGCCTCCGTCCCTCCCTCTCCGTCCCTCCCTCTCTGTCCCTCCCTCTCTGTCTCTCCCTCTCTGCCTCTGTCCCTCCCTCTCTGCCTCTGTCTCTCCCTCTCTGCCTCTGTCCCTCCCTCTCTGTCTCTGTCTCTCCCTCTCTGTCTCTGTCTCTCCCTCTCTGTCTCTGTCTCTCCCTCTCTGCCTCTGTCTCTCCCTCTCTGCCTCTGTCCCTCCCTCTCTGCCTCTGTCCCTCCCTCTCTGCCTCTGTCCCTCCCTCTCTGCCTCTGTCTCTCCCTCTCTGTCTCTGTCCCTCCCTCTCTGCCTCTGTCCCTCCCTCTCTGCATCTGCCTCACCAGATAGAACCAGACTCCAGCATGGCCCTCTCCCCTCTCCTCAGTCACAGCTTAGAGGCTTTAACATCAAAGTGTTGAATCAGCAGAGATTCAACACCAACTAACCCCCCCAAAGGCAGTAGGCTCATCTCTCTCCACCCGCCCCCCCCCCCCCGCTCCACGGGAGACGAGGACCCTGGGGGTTTACACTATTTCAAGGCCACCTCACACTCAAGGGGACAGCTCAGGGACAGGGTGCTGACGTCAGGACAGGCTAGGGAGGTCCGTACGTCACAAATGTCGCAGAACGTAAACGTAAACGGAGACGTTCGTCACGCTTTTAAATCCACGGAGGGAAGGGCAACACTTCAGATAAAAGGGAATTAGGTGTGTTGGGTTAGGCTTTAGTCGTGTCTGTGTGTGTGTATGTGCGTGTGTGTGTGTGTGTGTGTGTGTGCGCACTGGGTTATGCTGGTCCTGTGTGTGTGTGTGTGTGTGTGTGTGTGTGTGTGTGTGTGTGTGTGTGTGTAACGCTGTAAGGCGTAGCCCCTAGCCGGTGTGTGAGGTGGTGTAAAGGTCGTGTCTTCAGGTAGAACTGGATCCTGATCTGGGCCAGTGTGTCACAAAACCGCACGGCACAAAACTGCAGAACAGAATGTAAACATAAACTAGTTTGATGCCCCGACGACGCTCAGACAGACTGACGTCACCACCACAGTCGTGGCGAGCGAAAAGTTAACCTGAAGGGTTGCTAGGCAACGGTAAGGTTGTTTTACCTGGTTTGGGCGGAAGGTTGTCTGAGCTTGCAGGTACGGTCAATTGAGTAATATCTTGGAATGTACTGTATTACTGTAGAACTCCTCTAGCTGGGGGATGTTAACTCATACTGGACTGTTCTTACTGTATATAATGTTTTCAGATGTCTTTTATTTTTGTCACATCACTTTACTTTGTTGTTGTTGTTGTTTGTGATGTGAGCTGCTGTAATGCCTTAATTTCCCCTCAGGGATCAATAAATTACCTACCTATCTACATACCTATCTATCTATCTATGTTGTGCTGACACTCTCTGACAAATGTCTTACTGTACACTGCAGAATGTAACCAACACTGGAAAGTACATATTTTCATAGCGTATACTGTACCTGGGTTTGAGAGGCACACTCCCTGGTATGGTATGGTCTGGACTGGACTGGTTTGGACTGGTACAGTATTCCTACTCTGAGGTACTGGACTGGGTTGGGCTCTCTCTCTACCTTCACAAAGAAAGAAAGACAAAGAAAGAAAGAGATAGGTTGAGAAAGACAAAGAGAAAGAGATAGAGAAAGAAAGAGAGGAAGAGATAGATTGAGAAAGATAAGGACAAAGATAGAGAGAGATAGAGGAAGAGAAAGTTTATTATCGTTCAAACTGAGGTCAGTGGGTCAGTCGGCAGCTTAAGCAAAACGATCAAGCTGTTATTCCAAAGAGAATAAATGTAATAACTTTCCCTTTGATTAGGCCTGTATTTCATGAAACAAATGACCCACATTTAGATTCATAAAGTCATCAAGGAATCGTCGTAAGGGATCAGGACTCAGGAGGGTTGAAATTAACAATGCATAACAGGCTACATGTAAAACACTGTTCCGTTCATTTAATTCCACCAGACAAATTGGTTCATTGAGTCATGATTGCCTGAGCACTCATAGGATCACACACACACACACACACACACACACACACACACACACACACACACACACACAGGTGGAAGTTATCCATAGACCCATGTGGATTGAGAAAGCACAGTCCTCCTTCTGCCTAGTCTCCGTTCTGTTCAGTGGGAGTGGGACACAGCAGTGGGAAAAAACCACTGAGTCATCATCATCATCATCATCATCATCAACACAACGCTAGCTCTTTCTGCCGAGAGACTGGAAACTGGGTCAGCCACCCTCCCAGCCCCGTTGACAGACTGGGCTGCCCCCCTCCCCTCCTCCACAGCAGTCAGCCTACTCAGAGCGCTGGCAGGGTGTGATTAACGCATGGCCTCGGAGGACATCATCAAAGGCAGACACACCAAAGCACAGCTGAGGACAAAGTTCCAGAAAAGTAGGCAGCCGTTTTTTTTTTCCGTCCATGGTCCGTGGGGGGTTTACAAACACAGAAATCTAAAAGCAGTGCTCCATCAAGGCGTACCCTTTAGGTAGTGGAACATCTCAAAGAAACGCTATAGAGTTATTGAATAATAGATCTATTCAATTCACGAAAATACTATTTGCAGTGTGTGACGCTTTTTTTGGGGTCATAAAATCATCAGCCTGACATTTGCAAAAGGAAGCACACACACACATCAGTTGCAAAAGATCAAGACACAGGAGAAGATTGGACTGGACTCTGTGAAATATTGCCAGCAAACCCGCTGGCAGGCAGGGTGCTATGGCCAGAGTTGAAAGAGCCAAAAGCCCGTCTGCCAAAGCAGTAGGCCCTGAGACCTCGGCCCGCATCACAAAGCAGCATTGTTGGGTTTCGGGACAGACAGTTACGCCACCAAAACTAGACCGAGGACTTTCAGGGCCCGTTTCCCTGACAAGGCTTAAAGCTTAGGCTAACCCTAGACTTAGACAAGCATCTTCCAATGGCGGTTTTTACATTGAAAGTGTGATTCAGTCCAGTGACTAGGCGTAAGGCCTTGTCTGTGAAACCCGGGCCGAGAGCGACACATAAAAACACAGACAGCCTAATGGCAGCGCAGAACAATAGGAAAAATACATAGTCTAATCCACTGCAGTACTTCATGCATGTATACTGTGTGTGTCATAGTGTAATTATCATCCACCATATAATAACTTAGCTATGAGCTTAGGCCTAGGGCACACTGGAGGCCGACATCGGAGGACAGGATCATTGTACAACACCGTTCCATTACAATGAGCCGTGTCCTCCCATTTCTACCTCCACCAGCCTCCCCTGGTGTATGCTCTGTGACTGCCTAGACTCCATCTGAGAGGACGTACGTCAGAGCTGCCTGACTCTGACATAGACATGCATTCAGAAGTCTCTTTGGGTGGTAGCTTAGGGGGTGCTTAAGGGGCGCAGTACACCAACATGCATAACATATTCTTGTGCGTCACTTGCTTTGATGCGACGCACTTACACTGCCTTGGGGAGCTGGTAAAGTCCTCTAACCTATCGCAGATACCTTTCACCAACTTCGCTATCAGTCACTGCTAATAAACTATAGGAAATGTACTTATTAATGCTGTGTGTAGCGATAGCTATGACATTCTTAATGAGTACTGGTTGCCAGCTATTTCAATGCATTGCAATATTTTTGTTTTATGTATCAACATTTTTTTCCCAGCACCATCATTTCTAAGAAGGTCTGGATGAGGAATATAGCCTACCTCCACAGCTGGTGAAAGCTATCTTCAAATAGGCAAAAGGAATTTGTCAGGATCAGATGAGTCAAAAGTCCTTGTCTTTTCTTCAATGCAAGCCTACTCTAAAATGTATTTAAGTAGGATAAAAAAAGTGTCCTAAAACACTCAATGTTAAGTAAGAGTCCTTATTCCACTCAAAAAGAACACAAACCTAATTCTCTCAATTGAAAGGCAATAATGAAGAACAGTCAGGTCAGCAGGAAACATATGAGCGGAAAAATGTCCTACCTAATCAGCTCGCAAGAACATTTGGAGATAATCAACCACAATCAAATTGTGCAGTTAAGATCTCTCAGGTTTCTTAAACGGTCTCACACTGGTCTGCTGTCATCCTGGTCACCATGGTAACAACGCAACTGGAAAATCCAGTGTAAAAACCACATCATCATGGTTGGGCATAATAACTACCTTATTTATATGTATTGTTCTCAATGGTGTCTTGGTAAGCAAATAACGTATAGGTTGTTCAATACATGTAAAAAAACATCATATAATAAAGTAGTATATAGTATAGTATATAGTAGTATAATAAAGTATTGCAGTGCCCTGATGGAGGAATGTCATTCCACATGGTCAGCTTTCCAACACTGAAGTGGAGAGTTACATAATCAGATCATAATGTGGTGGGGTACGTTTGGCCCCCCTGGCCCCCCGGGTTCCCTTGCTTGCTGGCCCCATCTGACTCTCCTACTTAAGTGCATCATGTGGCTTTCAGCATCTCTCTGACAGTGAACTAAACACTGTCTGATGTGTCAGCTAACGTTAGATGCTTAGATGATGAGGATGGCAGGCAGGTAAGAAGAACTCATGTATCGTGAGCTTAGAATGATAAGGTTCTATCTCCGTTTAGGGCAGTTCAGAGATATTGAGTTTTTACATTCCAACATTATGTTTGGTGAGATGGAACCTTTGTATTTTATGAATTAGTGAATTACTAACTCAAAAATGTCAACATTTTAAAAATAACACCACACAGGCATCAATAAACACCTAATGGATCAGATTATGTAAAAAACGGAATTTTGACAAAAATGGAGATAGAACCTTATAATTCTAACGTCACGATATGTCTATGAGACACACACTGACTTGAGAAACCCCCCTGAGCTTCAAGCAAACATCACCCAAACACCCCCCTACTGAGGGATACTCATCAGTAGCTATACATCTATATAGATCTATATATCTATATCTAGACAGATGATGTGTCCGTACAGTACAGTACAGTACAGCCACCCTAGCTAACTATCGCAGTTCAGCTGCTGCCAAGACAATGTGACATGGCTAGCATGTTAGCTTAGCATAGTCCCTCTTCCTCCAGAGCCAAATCACTATGTCAGGAACCAAGACATGAAAAACATGTCATTCCTCTCCGACAAACGTCGCTATATTCGTCCTAACTATGCATGCTGATCATAAGGGAGCACACAAATTAAAAAATCAGGTATTTACTTACTGTGAACTAGGACAGACCCATTGAATGAAGCCTTCTCCTGCGGTCAACGCGATAGTGTGATAAGAACTGTGATGGTGGGGTGCGTTCGTGAATACGCTCTGGAAATCTGATCAGTATCTGATGGAACGCCTCTCGTCCAATCAAATGACTCGGTGGCTTTATGACGTCGAACGCAGTGTGCGCTCCGGCGCTCTCGGAGCACATTGACGAACGCAGCCCTGTGATATAAACGGTATTCAATCTGTGACCTACTTTTCTCCCCTCTCCGTCACCAGCGTGCCGCGCCACTAACCTACTTTCTGAACCTATGAGGGTGTGAGGGGGAGGTTACGTTTTTTCCTTCGACCAATCACAGCGTCGTTAGAGTACGAGGAAAAAATATGACGGACACTCTGGTCGTCCTATCAGAGAGCGTACATTTCCCTCTCTGGAGACGCCTGTTTGTGAATGACATAATGCGATGAATGACACAAGAAGAAGGCCCTTAATTGGTCTGTGGGAATGACCGAGTTGTTGCTGTAGTGTGGCAGTCTGTCTGTCTGTACGGTGGCATAAAAACATCATAGGATAAAACAACAAGTGTACTAGCTGTGCTGTGCAAATGAAATGTCAGCCCTTTTCCAAGGGTGTTGAAAAGTACATAGAACCCCGAGGGGAATTAGTCATGTCGAGTCCGACTTTATTTAAAGTGCTTTTTCTGGAGCGCACCAATACACTTTACAGTTGTAAAAAGAACGAAGGTATAAACAAAAATAGCATTTACAAAATACAAAGGATAAAAGGTAAAAATTACAAACAATTAATGGAGGGGAAAGAGAGAGGGGAGGCTGAGACGAGAGAGAACAGAGAGGACAAGACTGGTCCATAAGACTGGTCCATAAGACTGGTCCTCCAACACTATTCTAAGATGATCACTTCAGGGCTGGTGTTTTGTAGTATTTAATAAAAAAGAAGACTTCATAATAATAAGAAGTACAAGTGGAGTTACAGACATGATACAATAGTGGTGAGACATCCAGAGATTGATTTTCCTCAAGGAAATATTGTAATAACAATCAATAAGAAATTGATTAGTTAATGATAACTGTGACACAACAGGACATACATGAAAAGCTTCAAAGAAACACGGTGCGAGTGCACACACACACACACACACACACACACACACACACACACACACACACACACACACACAGGGCCGGCTCTAGGTATTTAGATGCCCTTGGCGAGAGTATGATTTGATGCTGTCACATCATCACCCACACATTCAAAATATGGACAACAATAGTTTCAAGACAAAAAACTATATTTTTTTAAAATTAAAATGACAGGATCTGTAGCAGCAGGAACTGTAGGTGCTGCCTTGATACTCACGTACCTCAGGACATGTTCCAGTTGATGTTGATGGGGTGTCTGCAGGCTGTAGAGTTGTGCTTGTTGTTGTTGATGGGGTGTCTATTACGAAATGAAATTATTTAAATAAAAGAAATATATATATATATATATTTTTTTTTATTTGGGGGGGGGGGGGGGGGTGTTCCTTGGCCAGGCACACACAGAGGACTGGAAGAGACAAAAAGAGAGATGGAGTTTAGAGATGAGAGTAAACACATTATTAACATCAACTGCATCTGTACTTATTATTATTATTATTATTATGAGGTCAACGATAACACAAAAATAATGCCTTTTTGTCTGTTGCAAAGAAAATATTGCAATAACTCCTTCTCACCCGCTTACTTACCGCAAAATTCCGAGGCCCCCCCGCAAGGTGATATCCGCAAAGTTTGTATCCGATGTTAGGGGGCCCCCTATTGGCTGGGGCCCGTCCGCTACGCCACTGCTTACCCATCAGGCCCAGCAGGCGGGCACATCGAGCGGACCGCCAGTTGACGCAGACGCGGGCAGGGGCGCGGTTTTTGAACGTTCACAATGCCGAGCAACGAAGTCGCCAACTGAACTGAAAGAAAGGACTCGTTTACGGACAGTCTGTCAGTCTCCGTTAAGACAAAAACAGCATTTTACAAAGTATTCAACAGATCATTGAGAATGAGGAGAAGGAGCAGTGGCACTCCCGGCAGCAGGAAAAGCTCGACCAAGAGACGGACTGAGAGTTTGGCTTTTGACGAGTTCGGGTTTGCGTTGATGAAAAGAAAAGAGCAAAAGTTGAATCACCGGAGTCATGATTACAGGTACGGGACACCTGCGTTTAAGTTTACATCACAACGGCTTCGCTTGTGCCACATCGTGACGTTAGAATTATAAGGTTCTATCTCCATTTTTGTCAAAATTGAGTTTTTTTTTTTTACATAACTGATCCATTAGGTGTTTATTAATGCCTGTGTGGTGTTATTTTTAAAATGTTGACATTTTTGAGTTAGTAATTCATAAAATACAAAGGTTCCATCTCACAAAACATAATGGAATGTAAAAACTTTGACGCTCAATATCTCTGAACTGCCCTAAACGGAGATAGAACCTTATCATTCTAAACGGAGATAGAACCTTATCATTCTAAACGGAGATAGAACCTTATCATTCTAAACGGAGATAGAACCTGATCATTCTAAGCTCACGACATGTTCCGTGCATGGAGGACTATTTGAACATTATATGAGAAACGACATAGTGCCTAATCCGTTTACCAGTCCATCAATAGTCTGTCTAGAAGGCATAAGGAAACGGGTAATACAGGCTCTGAATGTTTTGATAGTGATTGCGATTCGTGCTGCAGTAATGTGATTGTGCCTGATTATTGAGTATTAAGTAATCAATATTAATATATAATATATTTGTAATTGTCTCAATTAGTTACCCCCACCTCAACCCTGTCCGGGCAAAGGAGTTGTGTGAGCTTCTCAGCTACTGGAATGGAGCCAGCTTTATTTGCAGAAGCCAGGTTGGACTTTGTATATACACACACACACACACACACACACACACACACACACACACACACACACACACACACACACCACATATAATTTTGACAAGGCTTACAGTGCATGCACCTGTCAAAAGGGTGTGTGTGTGTCTGTGTGTGTAATTATAGTCAAGGATTTAAATTCAAACTAGTCAATTCAAGCAGGATTGATCCAGTTGTGACCCTGTGCAGCAGGATTGATCCAGCTGTGACCCTGTGCAGCACTGTTTAATAAACGTTTCCCCACATCTTTTCAGATTGAGCGGTTCATGAGGATGGGCATCCCTCCATCACTGAGGGGCCGGGTGTGGGGGTGTCTCCTCAACATAGACAGCCTGAGGGGGTCCAGCGTGTTTAACTACCAGGTCAGTCCTGTCCCATCATCACCCAACACTCTCATCTCATTCACCAGATTCCATGCACAGCAACAGTAGCCCGGGTACAAGGCTTCAAATAGTTGGAATACAATAATTTCTTCCGGATTTACCATTTTTTTCTTTTTCTTGAACTATTATGTAAATAACCGGGGAAGGGGGGGGGGAAGTCACATCACCCATAGGATGCAGGAGGGGAGATGGGGGGGGTCACACATGCCTGTGTTCTGTATCAATGATACGTATGTATGTTGTTTTATGTTTATTTAAACGTTTGTTACATGTTTAGTGTTGTGTGGTTTAACTTAACCCAAACCTAGCCGGGTTAGCATCTTCTCAACACAGTCCTATGGACAAGTAGAGTCAGAGACTTTGTCATGTATCGAAATAAAAATGACCCATTCAATTCAAATCTTTATTTATTCTCGAAAGGACAATTCCCCCTCATTTCAACGACCCTCATTTCCAATGTCATCGAAACACAGATTAATCAACAAGTTGATAATAAACATTGATAAATCAGAGAATCAGTTTACACGGTAAACATAAGACATAATACAAATATAAAGACATAGATAAAATACAGAATAATGGGGAAAAAGACTAAAAACTATTTCAAACTGTCACAGGCAGATCACCAATTAATTTTGTAAATCTCCCATAGGATAGGTGCATTAATGCAGCGTGAGCTGAAGATCATTCCAAGCAGAAGGGGCATTAACGAAAGGCTAAAGGCGAAAGAAGGATTTTATTACATATATATATATATTTAGATATATGACAGGTCTCTGACTCTATCTGTCCATTGGACTGTACAGAGGAGGAGGGTGCGATCCTGCTAGCCCAAACCATGATAATATGATAAAGCTGTGTGTTGGGGAACTCATAGGGCTTTCACACCGTCAAGGAACCGTTCCTGTTCCCATTCTGGAACCTCCGAATCTTGGTGCTGTCTTGCGAACCAGCCCGCGTTCATACCAGTGTAACTGGAACCATCAGCGTCATCAATGTGGGGTGATGAAGGGGCAGGATGAACAAGAATGTCACAACAGGATAGCAGTTACTTCACTGGAAATTAGGATAGAATCTTCTTATGAAGATATTTTATATTTTTATGAAAAAGAAAAAAAAAGTCAGTTCTTCCTAAACACATTCTCTTACTAGCCAGCTGCTCTGTTACTGGAATAGAAATGGCTTAAGAAGTTCGCGATCGCTCGTGTGCGTGCGTGTATGTGTTTGCTGAGCATGTGAGGAAGATAGAGAGAATGAGGAAACTGATTTTTAAAAATCACTAATGATTGGATTTAGATTACATTGTCTCCTTCCTTCTTGCTAGTTTTCCCAGCCTAGAATATGACACACCCATTGACGACGTCACGGTTCTAGTTTTTGGTTCGCGTTGAGAACCACTATTTTCTGGTTCCAGCTGTGAACCAACTTTTCAGGGTCTGAACCAATGTCTTTTCGGTCTGAACGCGCCGTCCGGGTCCAGACTAGGTTCGTGTTCCCAAACCGGCACGGTTCCTTGGCGGTGTGAAAGCCCTATTAGTGGTGTAGCACACTAATGTGCATACCACATCACCGCAAGGATCCTGGTTCGATTTGCGACCATCTACATATCTTGCATGTTGTCCCTCCTCTCTCTCTCTCAAGGATTACTCTTAAGGCTTTGGCTTTTTTTTGTGTGAAACCGGCCCAAAGGAAACATTTAAAAAGCTATTGTATGGTGTTCTGTTGGATGACAGAGATGTCTGGATGAGGTCCGCGGGCCCTTGGTCGACCTTGGGATCAGTGAATATGGTATCATCTCTGCCATCGCCACTCTGAGCGACACAGAGAGACACCTGGGGGGGGCGACCACCCAACAGCCCCCCCTCCTCCAGATCGCTCTGGACGTGCGTGAGTTAGAGTGTTGGTTGTGTCTTTTTTTTTATATCTTTAAATTGAAATATCAGCAGGAACAACAGTCAACTATGACCTGTTGAAGTTTATGTTTGAAAATGGTGCCTGGTATTGATGCCTCCGCCCGGACCCCACTGTGTCCCCCACCAGAGAGGTCCTTCCCCACCCACCGCACCCTGATGGGGGACCGTCCCGAGGCCATCGAGGGCCAGGCCAAGCTCTTCAGGGTCCTCATCGCCTACGCCAAATACAACCCCAAGATCGGCTATAGCCAAGGTACAGTAGGCACACCTGCCCGTTCCCTCCTCTCCTCCGCCTCTGCTGGCCGCCTGGCACCACCGCCTCTATGTGGAGGCAGCAGTCACACTACCGGGTCACGACCTTTCACTGTCCTGGCTCCCACGCTGGTGGAACGAGCTTCCCACTGCTGTCAGGACTGCAGTCACTCCCTGTCTCCCGCTGTAGACTGAAGACCTCCATCTCTTCAAGCTACACCTTAACTGTCCCCCCTGAGACACCTACATCCCCTCTACCCGCCTGTACAGTTTCTCTACTGTTAATATATACAGAGAAAAAATAAAGATACATTCTTCCTTCTTCTAGCATTATGACTGCCAATGGCCCCTGGCCCTCGCATAGTTTACTTCTTCCTGCTATGACTGATAGTTAGATGGTTCACTTACTACGTCAAATGTATTTCAGTCGCTTTGGATGATGGCGTCTGCTAAAAGCCTTAAATGTAAATGCAGTAATCAATCAAACAAATTGATTTGTATAGCATAGAAAATTGGCTCAAAAAAGTGCATAACAACATAACTGACTGCGTTCAGACTGTGAGCTACAATGAGCTACATCTTTATGCTACTGTTCTTTCATGACACTCAAAGGGAGGTAGTCCTTTGTGCCATGCATTCTGACTGCAGAGCCCATTATGGCCACAAGAGGGCAGCAGAGTCTAAGGAAGTGCTGAGTCAGTTCAGCCAGCATTCAAGATCCTCCTCCTGCCAAACTTATCACTAAACACCTCCAACACCCTGCTGCCCCCGTAGATAGATCTCTGTATCTATGGCTACCGCTCCTAAAGGGTGTGGGGGCAGGGATAACATCTTCATTGTCTTCATTGTGTCTGTGTCTGTGTGTGTGTGTGTGTGTGTGTGTGTGTGTGTGTGTGTGTGTGTGTGTGTGTGTGTGTGTGTGTGTGTGTGTGTGTGTGTGTGTGTGTGTGTGCGCGCGAGTGTGTGTGTGTGTGTGTGTGTGTGTGTGCGAGTGTGTGTGTGTGTGTGTGTGTGTGTGTGTGTGTGTGTGTGTGTGCGCGTGAGTTTGTGCGAGTGCAAACGTTTGTGCACGTGCTTGTGTGTGTGTGACAGTACCACACGGGTCCTGTCCTCATCCCAGCCTGTCTCCTCTGACCAGGCATGTCCCACATCACCCTGTCTCACCCCAGCCTGTCTCACCCCAGCCTGTCTCACCCCAGCCTGTCTCACCCCAGCCTGTCTCACCCCAGCCTGTCTCACCCCACCCGTCTCCTCTCACCAGGCATGTCCCACATCGCGGCGGTCCTGCTGATGAACCTGAGTGAGGAGGAGGCCTTCTGGGCCCTGGTGGCTCTGCTGGAGAAGCCCCAGTGCCTGGCAGAGCTGTTCGACCTCTCCTGCAACAAGTAACACTCACCTTTGACCTCTCTCTCTCAACACGTAACAGTCAACTTTGACCTCTCTCTCTTTCCCTCTCTCTCTCAACAAGTAACACTCACCTTTGACCTCTCTCTCTCAACACGTAACAGTCAACTTTGACCTCTCTCAACAAGTAACACTGACCTTTGACCTCTCTCTCTTTCCCTCTCTCTCAACAAGTAACACTCACCTTTGACCTCTCTCTCTCAACACGTAACAGTCAACTTTGACCTCTCTCTCTTTCCCTCTCTCTCAACAAGTAACACTGACCTTTGACCTCTCTCTCTTTCCCTCTTTCTCTCTCAACACGTAACACTCACCTTTGACCTCTCTCTCTCTCTCTCAACAAGTAACACTCACCTTTGACCTCTCTCTCAACAAGTAACACTCACCTTTGACCTCTCTCAACAAGTTAGAATGTCAGTTTTATTTTGTAAGTATGTTGTTGTTGGTTTGCGTTTTATGAAACGCCTCAGGTGAAAGTATCTGCTTATTGGTGAAGAAGATGCTGTCAACGATAATTATGATGATGATGATGGGAATGACCTCTTCAACAACAATTAAGAAAAATACATACTGCTTTTACTTCACTACATGCAGATGTTTATAATTCATTGAGAGCGATGACAGTTTGTGTTGCCTTATGTAGGTTACTGTATTTACTATAGTTTCACCTCTCCCTCCCTCCCTCCCTCCCTCCACCCCTCTCCTCCGTCAGGATCCAGCACCAGGCCATGGTGTTCCAACAGTTTCTCAAACACAGGAAGCCCCAGCTCTTCCAGCACCTGGTAGGTGGGATGGAGGGATGAGGGAGGGAGGGAGGGAGGGATAAGGGAGAGATGAGGGAGGGAGGGATGAGGGAGGGAGGGAGGGGAGAGGAGGGTCAGGTTGGTCAGCGCAGAATGCTGGCATACTAAATATCAGAATCTTGCACCTTTCCCACATCTTCATCTCCACGCACACACACACACACACACTCAGACAACATCATCTGTCATTTGCTGCTTGACTGTCTCTTAGGGGATTTTCTGTCTCGGTGTTGACTCAGCATGTCTCAGAGTAGAGCTGGCCATTCAGAGAGAGTGTGTGTGTGTCTGTGTCTGTGTCTGTATGTGTATGTGTATGTGTGTGTCTCTATATCTGTGTGTGTGTCTGTGTCTGTATCTGTGTCTGCGTCTGCGTGTGTGTGTGTGTCTGTATCTCTGTGTGTGTCTGTGTCTGTGTGTCTGTGTGTCTGTGTGTGTGTGTGTGTGTGTGTGTGTGTGTGTGTGTGTATCTGTGTCTGCGTCTGCGTGTGTGTGTGTGTCTGTATCTCTGTGTCTGTGTGTGTGTGTGTGTGTGTGTGTGTGCCCCCCCTCTCTCACATCACAGGGGCTTACAGCACGGCATACACCTGAGTCGACGTCTCTAATACCCAACCACACCTATCACCCCCGGTGCTGCTGTCAGCCGGGCTTGTTGTGTTCTGCTGAAAAAGCTGTTTCTTCTTCCTGTATAACCATTTAATACCAGAGCCACACTGACACAGCTGTCTGTCTGTCTGTCTTTCTCTTTTTTTCTCACTATCTCTCTCACCCTGTCTGTCTCTGTCTCTCTCTCTCTCTCTCTCTCTCTCTCTCTCTCTCTCTCTCTCTCTCTCTCTCTCTCTCTCTTCCCCCCCCCTCCTTCCCTCTCCCTCCCTCTCTCCTTCCAGGAGGATGTTGGTGTTTCATCCCTTTTTTTTGTGACGCCCTGGTTCCTGTCTCTCTTCACCTGCCTGCCCTGCTGGGACTCTGTGCTGGCGGTGTGGGACCTCGTCATGCTGCATGGTAAAACCCTACCCCCTACCCCCTAGTCCCTACACCCTAGACCCTACCCCCTAGTCCCTACACCCTAGACCCTACCCCCTAGTCCCTACATCCTAGTCCCTACCCCCTAGTCCCTACATCCTAGACCCTACCCCCTAGTCCCTACACCCTAGACCCTACCCCCTAGTCCCTACACCCTAGACCCTACCCCCTAGTCCCTACACCCTAGACCCTACCCCCTAGTCCCTACACCCTAGTCCCTACCCCCTAGTCCCTACCCCCTAGTCCCTACCCCCTAGTCCCTACCCCCTAGTCCCTACCCCCTAGTCCCTACCCCCTAGTCCCTACCCCCTAGTCCCTACACCCTAGTCCCTACATCCTAGACCCTACACCCTAGTCCCTACATCCTAGACCCTACCCCCTAGTCCCTACACCCTACCCCCTAGTCCCTACATCCTAGACCCTACCCCCTAGTCCCTACATCCTAGACCCTACCCCCTAGTCCCTACATCCTAGACCCTACCCCCTAGTCCCTACACCCGACAACCTAGTCCCTACACCCAACATCCTAGCCCCTACAGCCAACACCCTAGCCCCTACCCCCTAGCTCCTACACCCAACACCCTAGCCCCTACCCCCCAGCCCCTACCCCCTACCCCTGTAACCCCTACACCCTACACCCAACACCCTAGCCCCTACACCCAACAGGCCCGGGACTCTGTCTCTCCTGTGTGTTCAGGTCTGTCTGCGGTGTTCAGTCCTCTGTCTCCCCTGTGTGTGTTCAGGTCTGTCTGCGGTGTTCAGGACCGGCCTCACCATCGTCCAGCTGCTGGAGGCCCGGCTGTTGACCCAGACGCACGAGGGCGCGGTGTGGCCCATGCTGTTCAGGGTGCCGGTGGATGTGTGAGTGTCTGTCACTCCCCTCTCTCCCCCCATCACCCCCCCTCTCCCCCTGTATCACCCCCCCCTCTCTCTATCACCCTTGAGTTGACTGGGTATTTGCAACGGTGTCAATACCAATACCGTCAATACAGTCATAAAAAGAAATCTGCTGAGCGATGTGCGTATATATATAATAACTGCCTTAAGAGTGTTCGTCCACCTCCACTGTCTGTGTGGTTGAAGACGCTATTGAAAGTAATGAGAACTTTTTGTATTGTACTAATGTTTAACGGTTTAAAAAATTGGAAACCACCTAACCCTATCCCTACACCATAGACCCTAAACCCTACATCCTAGCACTTACACCCTAGCCCCTAGCCAGGTGTGTGTGTGTGTGGGGGGGGGGGGGTTTAAGGGGTCAGTTTGAGATTGGATGCATGAACACCATGTTTAAAGGACAAGCCAGAGTGTAGCTCCCATAACTCCCATAGCAGTTCCCCTCCCAGAATTCACTGCTGCCGTCTGCCCCTCTCCTGAATGCTAAGTCAGCCAGCCAAGTCAGTTGGATGTGTTTTGTTGACGTGGAAACCGTCGCCATAGAGACGCGCCAGGGGGGCACCGGGTTTATGTATACAGTACGACAAGTCAGTTCCCAGTTCACTTTCTCTGAAGAAAAAAAAACTAAACGAAAAAAAAACAAGAAAACGGTTATCGTATTTGCTTTAATATCTAAACCCCTAATCCTCTGATTGTTCTCTGGTCTGCGGCTGGCCGTGTTTGAAGTCCTGTGTCGCCCCACTACAGTAACGTTTACTTTGGAGAGGGAGAGAAAATGTTCGACCAGGCTCTTGTTAACACAGGAGCGACACAGCTTAATTCGGACTCTTAACAGCTACAGCTTGTTAAAGTCACTTGAGTCACAAAGAGCTCTTTGATATCAAATACCAACAGGTTGTTCTGTGGTCGGAGGGAGCTGGTTAAACAGTAGCAACATGCCACCGCTGACCTCAGCATGTTTTAGGTCTGTGAGAATCCTGAGATAATGTGATATGCCTACTGCAGGGGGAGGCTGGGGAAGTAGAAACGGGAGGCTGGGGTCCGTGTAATGCATGGAACGGGATGGAGAATGGTGTCTAATACACTACAGGCTCGCTGGGATGCGTTCCAAAAAAACTTGGAATTGACTTAATTAGTCATCTAGCGTTAAACTGATCTGTCTTTCTGTTTAGACCATTACTTGTCAAGGCCATGACAACTCAAGGCTATAGAGAGATAGGTAGATAGGTAGATTGATAGATTATTGTCTGAATCTGTTTATTTAGAGAGATTAGATATTATATTTGATTTCGCCCTATTGAGTGACATAGCCAAACTAAAATGGCCAACGTGCACATTTGAATGTTGAGCCTTGTGACGGTTACTGTGCCACCCTGCGGACACAGAGCCACATGGAGTTAGCCTGGCATCACGATGCACACTGAAACTACAGAGAGAGAGAGAGAGGGAGGGAGAGGGAGGGCCTTATTTTTAGCCTGGCATCATGGTGCCTACTGAAACTACAGAGAGGGAGGGAGAGAGAGGGAGGTAGAGAGAGAGCGAGGGAGAGTGAGAGGGCCTTGTTGTTAGTCTGGCATCATGGTGCTAAGTGGTTCCCCTGTCCTCAGCTGCTTACTGAAACTAGAGAGAGCGAGGGAGGAAGAGGGAGAGAGAGAGGGTGGGTGGGCAGAGAGTGGGGGAATGAGGGAGGGTGAGAGAGGAAGAGAGAGAGAGGCAGTGAATGAGGAAGAGGGAGAGAGGAAAAGATAGCGAGAGTGGGAGAGAGTGGGAGAGAGAGAGAGAGAGAGAGAGGAAAAGATAGCGAGAGTGGGAGAGAGTGGGAGAGAGAGAGAGAGAGAGAGAGAGAGAGAGAGAGAGAGAGAGAGAGAGAGAGAGAGAGAGGAAGGTAAAGAGAGAGAGAGAGGGAGAGTGGGTGGGCAGAGAGTGGGGAAATGAGGGAGGGAGGGAGAGAGAAAAAGAGAGAGAGGGAGGGAGAGTGGGTGGGCAGAGAGTGGGGGAATGAGGGAGGGAGAAAGAGGGAGGGAGAGAGTGAGGGAGTGAGAGAGATGGAGGGAGAGAGAGAGAGAAACGGAAAGGGACGGGGTCAGCGAGCTTTTCAAAGAAGAGGAGAAAAGCAATGAGTCACTGTCTCTGTTTCCTTCACGCCGGAGGTGTCATAGAAGACCATTACACACCACAGACCCTGTTTAACCCCTTAATCCCAGGCCACACCAAACTATCAACGTTTGCAGGAAAAGGGCTATAGCCTACAAATAAAAGTTATTTAGAAATAGTGATTCTTTTCAGAAAACTGATAAACACACACAGTATGACTATGACATTACAGTATGATTTGATAATTGGAATTCGGGCGTGACTTGACTGACTGAAACAACCGAGCAACCAAATAATGTAACCTAGCAACCGAATAATGGAACCTAGCAAGCAACTCAACACGAAGCCTTGTTACTGATTGGCTAAATGGATGAAATGGACTGGGGAAAAGTTCAGGCTTAATTTGTTTCAATTATTTTTTGACCGAAAAAAAATAAGGCTAAACATTTGAAACCAGACCCTCGACCCCGTAGAGAAACCATCAGCTAGGTCCATCGCTAACAAATTAATCCTCAACTGTAATCTGCCCGGCCATGGGTCTCCCCCCCCCCCCCCCCTCCCGCCTCACCACATACAAGGTTCTGGAGGAGGATGATGGACTGCATGTTTCATCCATCTAACTATCCATCCTCTTGGTTTCTGCCCCAAAGCGGGCTGTCTGTGACTCGTCAGTCAAGCACCCCCCGCCCCCCCTCTGCACACCCCGCCCCCCCTCACCCACAATACCCTCCACCCCCCCCCACACACACACACACACACCACCCCCCCCCCCCCCTCACACACAATACCCCCCCCCCCCCCCCTCACACACACACCTCACCCCCACCACCCCACACCCCCCCCTCTCTCCATTCAGACCCATTGACGTGGCTCACAGCCTGAGGAGTTGACAGCTCTCATTTGTTTGGTACCTTTCACTGACAACCAGCCCACTCCACTCTGGCCCCTTTCACTGGGCTTATGTAAGACCCCAGTGTGTGTGGTGGGGTTTGGTACACACACACACACACACACATACAATGAAACCTACACAGAAATAAAAACAGAAACGCACACACACAAGCTGAAACAAACACACACACAGAAACACACACTCACACACACTGAAACACACACACACACACGCACACGCAGAAACAGAAACAAACATGCACGCACACACACACACACACACACACACACACACACACACACACACACACACACAGGGAGAAGCTGGGATCCAGGCTGTGTCGCTGCTCTGAGGCTGCTTTCATAACCCTGATATCAAAGGCCTGGCTGATGCCCACTGAGGCTCTGGGTTTCTAACGTGATGAATGGCTTTTATCACCCTGGCATGCTGTCTGTGTAGCCAACCTGGCAACCTGGCATGCTGTCTGTGTAGCCAACCTGGCAACCTGGCATGCTGTCTGTGTAGCCAACCTGGCAACCTGGCATGCTGTCTGTGTAGCCAACCTGGCAACCTGGCATGCTGTCTGTGTAGCCAACCTGGCAACCTGGCATGCTGTCTGTGTAGCCAACCTGGCAACCTGGCATGCTGTCTGTGTAGAGCTCCAGACTGATGTGATGGAAGCTGGAAGAATGAGGTTGAGATGAAAACGTGTGTTTCAGGGCTCGACATTAAGGCTTGTCCGCTTGTCCGGGACAAGTACATTTTATGTTCGGACAAGTGGACTTCCTCCTGCGCTTGTCCGACGGACATAATAAATCAATATGCATTAATATCCGCAAAAAATTTATTCCTCCTTCAGTTGTCAGATCGGAAAAGTAATAAATGTTTAACAAGCTATGCCGCACCTCATTCTCGCTGCCTATGAGGCGTGGTGTAGCTTGTATCAGAAACTATAATGCTATTGCGTGCGTGTGACCGTTATTAACTCCTCTGCCTGCAAAAGTGCCAACTTTCTTGACCGCAAAGTTGGCTTGTGGAAATGTTAACTCTGTAGTGAAAGAAACCAACATGTTACTCAAGCCAGCAAGCACGATGTTCTTTCAAGCACCTAAAACTGGCCAGGTCCCAGGAAAAGCGGGGAAACACTAAATGTTATCGGACGAAACACCAGCACTATTGCCGGTGTTCTGCCAATGTATGCTGCCATGTCAATGTAGCTGCCTTGTCAATCTAGCTGCCTTGCCAATGTCTGCTGCCTTGTCCGTGTAGCTACCTTGTCAATGTAGCTGCCTTTCAATGTAGCTGCCTTGTCAATGTATGCTGCCTTGTCAATGTAGCTGCCTTGTCAATGTAGCTGCCTTGCCAATGTATGCTGCCTTGTCAATGTAGCTGCCTTGTCAATGTAGCTGCCTTGTCAATATAGCTGCCTTGCCAATGTCTGCTGCCTTGCCAATGTCTGCTGCCATGTCAATGTCTGCTGCCTTGTCAATGTCTGCTGCCTTGTCAATGTATGCTGCCTTGTCAACGTATGCTGGCATGTCAAAGTAGCTGCCTTGTCAATGTAGCTGCCTTGTCAATGTAGCTGCCTTGTCAATGTAGCTGCCTTGCCAATGTCTGCTGGCTTGCCAATGTATGCTGCCTTGTCAATGTATGCTGCCATGTCAATGTATGCTGCTTTGTCAAAGTAGCTGCCATGTCAATGTAGCTGCCTTATCAATGTAGCTGCCTTGTCAATGTAGCTGCCTTGCCAAGGATAGGAAATGTTAGGATATGTATAGCATAGCATAGAGTACAGCACAGTGTTTTATTTGTATAGTAAAGTATAGTGGATAGTGTACATGGCCTTTATTTATGTAAACCAGCTCTTTTCCCTTCTTGTTTTTAGTTTTTTTTTCCTAGCACCAGGGGAGCCCCCCCTCCCAAATTTCGTTGTATGGTACCTGTACTATATCAATGACAATAAAGACCATTCATTCATTCATTCATTCATTCAATGTCTGCTGCCATGTCAATGGAGCTGCCTTGTCAATGTTTGCTGCCTTGTCAATGTATGCTGCCTTGTCAATGTATGCTGCCTTGTCAATGTATGCTGCCTTGTCAATGTATGCTGCCTTGTCAATGTAGCTGCCTTATCAAACAATCTATGTCCGCTGAGTAGGGGAGCGCGGGGTATGTTGTCATGCCTAGAGAATCTGGCAAATCGTGCCTTTGAATCAATGCTGGCATGACACCTTTACTTTAAACTTTGAAATCGAACGTTCTCTGGCGCACGTAGATCCACAGTAATTGTTAGAATTGGAATGTAATGTATTACTGGCTTGTAGTGTGTTAGTAGACAGACACACACACACACGTTGTTATATTTATGTTTGGATATATTTAAGTAACTTGAGCTCTCGGACAAGTAAAAGATAAGTTCACTTGTCTGAAGGATAAGTACCAGAAAAAGCTTAATGTCAAGCCCTGTGTTTGTTTACTCGTGATGTTCTGTCCCCTGTGTCCCTTGTGTGTGTGTGTGTGTGCATGCGTGTGTGTGTATGTGTGCTGTTGTGTGTGTGTGTGTGTGTGTGTGTGTGTGTGAGAGAGAGGGGGACCAGGCTCTCTCTCTCAATCTCTCTCTCTCTCCCCCCTTACACACTTTCATCAGTCCTGAGAATGCTGTGTGTGTGTATGTGTGTGTACGTGTGTGTACTAATACGAGTCTCTATCAGTTCTGATGAAAGTGTGTGTGTGTGTGTGTGTGTGTGTGTGTGTGTGTGTGTACACTATATAATAGTATAATATCCTCCCCCAGGTCTCAGTACAGTGTTCTGGTCCCGGCCCTGTGGAGCACCCAGGTGGAGCCCTGGGAGATACGCTGCATGAACAGCCTGGTGCTGGAGGAGACACACCCTGACACTGGTAGGACCTAACCCTATACACACACACACACACACACACACACACACACACTGTTACGTGCAATGGCACTTCCTGTCCCTGACTCCTGACTCCTACCAACATGGTGTGACTTCCTCCTGACCACCAATAGCAGCTCCCCATGCTGCAACACCTGGAATGTACCTGGAACTAAGGTTAAGTGGGCAAGCTGTGAGAGGTGTGTGTGTGGTGTGTGGTGTGTGGTGTGGTGTGTGTGTGTGTGTGTGTTTGTGTGCAGACAGATAGCCAGACAGACAGACAGGAGTCCTGCAGTACGTAATGCGTGTGTGTGTGCGTGTTATCTCTGCTGGCCTATGACAGTCCTGGATGTGGCTGGGTGAGTCTGTTAGGGGCTTCTGTATCGATGTGTGTGTGTGTGTGTGTGTGTGTGTGTGTGTGTGTGTGTGTGTGTGTGTGTGTGTGTGTGTGTGAGGCTTCTCTATCCTGGGTAAATGTCAGCAGTATTGTCCGCGGACCCCCAGGGAGGTCACACAAAGACCCCTGGGTAATGTAGACAGACCGGGGGGATGCTCCTTAAAGACCAAGAGGACAAACGGATGATTCTCTTAAGGTTGAAACGCAGCTCACTCACTGTGTGTGTGTGTGTGTGTGTGTGTGTGTCTCTGTGTGTCTCTGTGTGTCTCTGTGTGTCTCTGTGTGTCTCTGTGTGTCTCTGTGTGTCTCTGTGTGTCTCTGTGTGTGTCTGTGTGTGTCTGTGCGTGCGTGTGCACGTCTGTCTCTTCCTATCTCTGCTGCTTGGTACTCAGGATCTCAGACAGACACGGTGTGCTACCAGTCTCACACACCAGGTCTCTCTCTCTCTCTCTCTCTCTCTCTCTCTCTCTGTCTCTCTGTCTCTCTCTCTGTCTCTCTCTCTCTCTCTCTGTCTCTCTCTCTCTCTCTGTCTGTCTGTCTCTCTCTCTCTCTCTCTCTGTCTCTCTCTCTCTCTCTGTCTCTCTCTGTCTCTCTCTCTGTCTCTCTCTGTCTCTCTCTCTGTCTCTCTCTCTCTGTCTCTCTCTCTCTCTGTCTCTCTCTCTCTGTCTCTCTCTCTCTCTCTCTCTCTCTCTGTCTCTCTCTCTCTGTCTCTCTCTCTCTCTGTCTCTCTCTCTCTGTCTCTCTCTCTGTCTCTCTCTCTCCATCCCTCTCTCTCTCTCTGTCTCTCTCTCTCTCTCTTTGTCTCTCTCTCTCTCTCTCTCTCTCTCTCTCTCGGTAAGGATCATCTCTCAGTGAAAGAGCTCCTTCATCAGCTGTAGCTCTCTCTGTGCTCTCATTACAATTCTTATGTAATAGCAACTGTGTGTGTGTGTGTGTGTGTGTTACGCTACCTCCCTCCGATTGGTAGGTGGGCAGCCCTCTGATGGACGGGATGGGAATGATGATTGAGGGGAATGATTGGACACTTGACGACACCTGGATGTAGAAGGAGAACAGAAGAGAGGGAAACATAACAAGGACGTGCGTGTGTGTCTCCGTGTGTCTGTGTGTGTGTGTGTGTGTCTGTCTGTTTGTGTGTGTGTGTGTGTCTGTTTGTACAGTGTGTGCGCGCGTGCGCGCGTGCATGCTTGCGTGTGTGTCTTTGCGTGTGTGTACCTCTCTCTGATCTCTCTATCTCGGTCTGAGTCACGTCTGCGTGTTCCTGTCTCTTCCCTCGGCGCAAAACAAGAGGAGTGAAAGTAATCTCACGTCAAAGTCATTCAGTCATCAGACCCTCTTCAACACACACACACACACACACACACACAGTGAGATTCCAGACATGCAGGAATCCTCTCTGGCGTGCGTGCGCCCCACCACACCGCCGTGTGAGTCATCGGCCTCTCAGACTCCGTCTCCCAGAGGCCCCTGGGGTGAGTCACTGTACAACCCCCGCAGGGCCTTTCGTCAGGTCCGATCTGTCCAGGGGGGGGGGGGGAGGGGGAGGGGGGGAGGATGAAGGGGGAGGTAAAAAGCTCTCAGCAAGTGTGTTGTCCTGTGTGCTTCTGTCGTCAGCCTCCTGTGAGTCAGCCAGGATGAGTCATCATCCACACACCTGTCTGTCTGTCTGTCTCTGTCTGTCTGTCTCTCTCTTTGTCTGTCTGTCTGTCTCTGTCTGTCTGTCTCTCTGTCTGTTTCAGCAGATAAGCAGCGTACTGCAGGACTCCTGTCTGTCTGTCTGTCTGTCTGTTTCAGCAGATAAGCAGCATACTGCAGGACTCCTCCAGTAGAGATATCACAACAGGAGGACAGAGATAAATTCCCTCTCAGCGCTGTAATGAGATCAGGCAGAACAAAGGTACCAGAGTGACTTGGTCCCTAGCCAGTACAGCCCCAGGGCTTTAGGAAGGATAGTGTTCTGCTAGTGTGGGCTGAGCTTGGCTGGGCTGGGCTGAACTGGGCTGGGACTGGACTGAGCTAGGACTAGGCTGGGCTGGTCTGGGCTGGGATTAGCCTGGGCTGGGACTAGCCTAGGCTGGACTGAGCTGGACTGGGCTGGGCTGGACTGGACTGGTCTGGTCTGGACTGGACTGGTCTGGACTGGACTGGACTGGACTGGTCTAGGCTGGTCTAGGCTGGTCTAGGCTGGCCTGGGTTGGACTGAACTGGACTGAACTGGGCTGGTCTGGGCTGGTCTGGTTTGGGCTGGGCTGGGCTGGGACTGAACTGGGCCAGGCTGGGCTGGGCTGGGCTGGGCTGAGCGTTGCAGGTTGGGTACTCTACTGCTAGATCAGCACAAGCGAAGCACCGCAGTAGCTGACTGTGAGAGCAGGTGGTTGGGAGAAAGCTCTGCCCTCTCACTCAGCATGGTCCCCTGTGGGGGGGGTGGAGGGAGGGGGGGGGGGAGTGGAGGGGGGGGGGGGGGGAAGCTGGTGCAATGACTCAGCTCCTTTCTCTGAGCTAAGTAAAAGAGCTGGGAGGTGTGTGTGAGTGTGTATGAGTGTGTGTGTGTGTGTGTTAAAATGTGTGTGTGTGTGTGTGTGTGAGAGAGAGAAAGTGTGTGTGTGTGTGTGTGTGTGTGTAAGAATGTATGTGTGTGTGAGTGCGTGTGTGTGTTTGTGCGTGCGTGTGTGTGTGTGCGTGTGTGTGTGTGTGTGCGTGCGTGCGTGCGTGCGTGTGTGTGTGTGTGCGTGTGTGTAGTTACCTTCACAGACAGGGCAGGACACCGTATGCTCTTCAGACAGGAGGAACAGATTGCCAGGATGTCTTATTTGGTCAATAACCGTGTGAGGTGTACACACACACACACACACACACACAGGGGGGGGACAAGATGTACTATAACCCTGTTGTTTGCAGCAATGCACCAAACAAACAGTGAAAACTGAATCAACACACTTTTCTTGGACACACTTTACAGTAAGAAGCTCCTAAACCTGTGTAATTAACACTGTAATTACTCTAGTAATGTAACGTGTGTGTGTGTGTGTGTGTGTGTGTAATTATTCTAGTAATGTAACTTGTGTGTATGTGTGTGTGTAATTACTCTAGCACCGACATCGTATAATAGATCACTTCACAGGCCTAGGAGCAAGACGTTATAACTTCTATATAATGTATAGGGGCTAGGGGAGGCTAGTGGAGGTAGAAATCAGAGGACGGTCTCATTGTAATGCATTGAATAGAATGAGGAATGTTATCAAACACACACACACACACACACACACATGTTTGATACCATTGCTTATTCCATTCCATGCATCACAACGAGCCTATCCTCTGATCTCTACCTCCATCAAGTCAGTCAGAGCATTTATTTGGAGAAATGTAACTGAACTGGACTGTCCAGTCACGTCACACACTGGCCCTGTCCTGTCTTGCCCTCACTTAACATGGCCACCCCTGCCCTCACCCTGCCCACTCTCAACATGGCTACCTCTGCCCTGCCCTCTCTCAACATGGCTACCCCTGCCCTCTCTCAACATGGCTACCCCTGCCCTCACTCAACATGGCTACCCCTGCCCTCACCCTTCTCACTCTCAACATGGCTACCTCTGCCCTGACCCTCACCCTGCCCTCACTCAACATGGCTACCCCTGCCCTGACCCTCACCCTGCCCTCACTCAACATGGCTACCTCCCTCTGCTGAGCTTGTTCCCTCATCAGAGTGGTGGTGAGTTGACCCTGATGGACAGCAGCACAGGGAGGGAGCTAACAGGCTGACTGGCCCAGCTCACACAGGTTAGAAAGGTGACATTCCACGCACACACACACACACACACACACGCTGAGGAACAGTCCTCAAAGACCACATTAAAGCCTCTCTCTCTCTCTCTCTCTCTCTCTCACACACACACACACACACACATATTCACACACACACACACACACACACACACACACACACACACACACACACGCTGAGGGACAGGCGCTCAGTGAGGCAGCTTACGGGCTGACAGGACACAGGTTAGAAAGGTGACATTCCTCACAGCTAACTGGGACAATACAACAGAGCCCCATGCTGTCCTCAAAGACCACAGTAAAGCCTCTCTCTCTCTCACACACACACACACACACACACACACACACACACACACACACACACACACCCACTCCCGAGGCTAGGCTAGGCTAATGGTCCGAGAGGTGAAGACGTCCTCGGGCTCTTCAGCTGTTCAGCGGAGATGTTTGTTCTTGTGAAAGGCCTGAAGTTCTGCTCTCCTAACTTATTCATATGTTCTCCTCAATAGTCGTCCTGTAGCTGATGTGAAACATTAAGACATGCTTTAGAGAACAACTCAATTATTTAAAGAATAATATTAATTATCTTCCTTCCTCTACTCCTGCGTAGCCAACCATCAGGGGACTGGAGTACTTTTTATGTCCTATTAGTTGGTTCATCTGATATGAAACTCTCTCGCTCTCTCTTCTCTCTCTATCTTGTCTCTCTCTCTCTTCTCTCTATCATCTCTCTTTCCGTCTTTATCGCTCTTCATATTCTGCCCTATACAAGCCTCTACTGTGCAGAGAGAGAGACAGAAAGAGAGAGAGATGAAGAGAGAGAAATATGAAGGCAGAAAGAGAAAGAAAGAGATGAAGACGGAGAGAGAGAGAGATGAAGACGGAAAGAGAGAGAGAGAGAGATGAAGACGGAGAGAGGGAGAGAGATATAGACAGAGAGAGAGAGGGAGAGAGAGAGAGAGAGATGAGGACAGAAATAGGAAGAGAGAGAGAGGGAACGAGAGAGAATGAGAACACAGCCTCCCAGCCCAACATCCGTCTGTTTATTTAGCTCCCCTCCAATAGCCTTGCTCCTCCACTCAGCCGCATGGTTGCCGGCGGTTACTCAGCCGCATGGTTGCCGGCGGTTACTCAGCCGCATGGTTGCCGCCGGTTACCCCGAGGCGAGCGTGGCAGCAGGTTCAGCGCAGCGCAGCATCTACTGAGCCTCAGCAGGGGCCTCTTCATTATTCATAGACCCCTAATCATGTTTACTGTGCGAGTGTGTGTGTGTGGGGGGGCGTGTGTGGGGTGTGTCTGTCTCTGTCTGTGTGTGTGTGTGTGTGTGTGTGTGATCGATGCAGGGGAGAATAAGATGTACTTGCATTGTAGTCTCTACTGTGACATTACTTTTTACAGAGCCAAAGTGTGTGTGTGTGTGTGTGTGTGTGTGTGTGTGTGCCTGCCTGCCTGCCTGCCTGCCTGCCTGCCTGCCTCTGTGGTAACAAACTCCTTTTGTCTTCTGTAAGAGACACAGATATTTTTACCTATTTATTTTTTGACCTATAGATTTTTGACCTATTTCTAACAGTGGAGGCTGGTGGAGGTAGAAATCGGAAGACAGGCTCATCACAATGATTAGACACACATCATTTGAATGAAAACAAAATGTTGATTCATTGTAACGATGTGGTAGGAGAGTGATCTAGACTCTGTCTGTTAGTCTGTCTGACTGTCTCTGTCTGTCTGTCTGTCTCTGTGGCTTTAGTCTGTCTGTCTCTGTCTGTCTGTCTGTCTCTCTGTCTGACTGTCTGTTTATCTGTCTGTCTGTCTGAATGTCTGTCTGACTGCCTGTCTGTTTATCTGTCTGTCTGTCTCTGTGGCTTTAGTCTGTCTGTCTCTGTCTGTCTGACTGTCTGACTGTCTGTCTCTGTGGCTTTAGTCTGTCTGTCTCTGTCTGTCTGTCTGTCTGTCTGACTGGCTTTAGTCTGTCTGAATGTCTGTCTGACTGCCTGTCTGTCTGTCTGTCTGTCTCTCTGTCTGTCTGTCTGTCTGACTGGCTTTAGTCTGTCTGAATGTCTGTCTGACTGCCTGTCTGTTTATCTGTCTGTCTGTCTGTTGTCTGTCTGTCTCTGTGTCTGTCTGTCTGTCTGTCTGACTGTCTGACTGGCTTTAGTCTGTCTGAATGTCTGTCTGACTGCCTGTCTGTCTGTCGTCTGTCTGTCTGTCTGTCTCTGTGTCTGTCTGCCTGTCTGTCTGTGTCTATCTCTCTGTCTGTCTCTGTTTCTGTCTGTCTGTCTGTCTGTCTGTGCCTGTATTCTGTCTGCCCCTTGGCTTAGAGGGGTTTGCTCCCCTCAACGACCCATTTCTCTCTATCAGTCAGAGACAGAAGGATATGTCTAAGCTCTGAGGGAAGGAGGGAAGGAGGGGGGGGAGAGAGAGTGGGAGGGAGAAAGGGAGAGAGAGAGAGAGAGAGCGCAGAGGTTTGAGTATGAGTCTGATGATGAGTGGCAGCAATCTGTGTGAACTCTCCAAATCACCCAGAAATAAAGATACACACACACACACACACACACACACACACACACACACTCACACTTGTAAAGTCTTATCAGAGCCTCTGAAGGGGGGCGGGAGATTGGCCCTCTGTGTGTGTGTGTGTGGGGTTCAGATGCCGGCTTAGCGCACACCGCCGCTGCCAATGTTTTGACATCATAAGTTACTAAATCAAAAAAGAACTCTAAACAGGCTCAATTACAGGCCCGGGCCTCCAGATTACCCATAATTCTCCCCTTCTGACAGTTATAATTATATGACGTTTCTACTTCTTCTACCTCTTTTATATAAGAGAGATGGTTGCGAAGTCATCGTCCGTCCCCACCCCTCCTCCTCCGCTGACTCTTCTCAGGGCCCTTGTTTGACCTTTGACCCCTCCCGGGCTGACCCTTGAAGGCTTAAAGGCCCATTAGGACTCTGGGCGTGAATCGGAGGGTGTGGTGGGGTCAGGCTGGGGGTCGTAGGGGGGGGGGGGGGTCGGTGGGAGCGGCCCACACCTCTCTGGGGGTATTGTCCCTGCCGTGTCCTCCTCTCTGGACACACACACACACACACACACACACACACGCACGGGGTTAGTCTCTGGACTCTCGGGGTTAGGAATGCCCGCGGTGAGGATGGGACAAGCCTGTCCTGGAGGGGGGGTTTGTGTGTGTGTGTGCGTGTGTGTGTGTGTGTGTGTGTGTGTGTGTGTGTGTGTGTGTGTGTGTGTGTGTGTGCATGCGTATGTTTGTGTGTGTAATGAGGATGGGACAGGGGAGTTTGTTAAGAGAACCCTGTTCTTGACATCTGTATTTACCCATATAGAGACATGAACTCTCTAATATCTATGTTCTTATAGTGTCTAATCTTATCTAAAAAACTATTCTGAAACATTCCGCTGTGGTGGTAGTACAGCAGTTCATGTGCTGACACATTGACACATTGGCATTGAGCTTCTTTTTCATCTGAGTAATCTCACAGTTTCTGGTTTATGTGGGGAGGAGTATACGCACACACACACACACACACACACACACACACACACACTCAGATCTGTGATGGTCTTCAGTAGTGAGGGGTCAGTCAGTTGTAACCTGACCTCTAGTGATTGATCTTCTCCAGGGAGCTGATAGATGGAGAGGATGGGAGATGAGAGGGGACGGGAGGAGAAGAGATGAGAGGAGGAGGGAGGAGATGAGTGGAGGTGGTGAGAGGAGCGGAGGAAAGGTGAGGGGAGAGGGGAGGAGGAAAGGAAAGAAGAGAGGGAAGGTGAGGAGGAAGGGTTAAGAGAGTAGAGGAGGGGAGAGTGGGTGAGAGGACAGAAGGGGAGGACAGGAGAGAGGGGAGGGAGGAGTAAGAGTTAAGAGAGGAGAGGAGAGGAGTAATGGTTAAGAGAGTAGAGAAGAGGAGAGTGGTTGAGAGGAGGGGAGGGGAGGAGAGGACAACTGATTGATAGATGAGGGAAAGTCTCTCCCCAGATGGACACAGTGGTGGTCTGACCCGCCTGGCCTGCCTGGCCTGCCTGGCCCCCAGCTGGGGGTGTATTGTGTCTTCACCTCCTGGTGATGCTGCTGTCCATCGCTCAGGGAGACCGTTAGACTACCAGGAGAAAGAGCTGTACTGCTTCAGACACAACAGCCAAGAGTTGTACTGCTTCAGACACAACAGAAAAAAACATACTTAAGGGGCTTATAGTCACATTTTTGAATGAGTTGTGTAGGCTCCGACACCGCTTTTGGCACTGTGCGTGTAACGCTACGACTCCTCTCGGTTAATTCTTGTTTTAAAGGACATTGGCCGGAGGGGAGGGGAATTCACACGTCTTGAATTTCACTCGAATTCCACTTAATCTCTTCCCTCGCGAGTCGTCGTATTTCCCTCTGTTCCCCAGACACCTGTTGAGTTCAGAGGGTTGACGTCAGGCCCGGGAGCGAGCAGGTAAGCGCCACTCCAGGGGGGTGTTTGCTTTCTTGGCAGCCGGCCGACTGTTTGACAAGCGATTTAATGAAGAGAGAAAGTTAATCCACGTACGGTGGCGAGATACCCTGGGGGGGAATGACTCCCGAGTCTGATAGGGAAGCCGTTAGGAGATGTTGAGAGATAGCATGCTGTAGGGTTAGGCTTTCAGACCTGTGGTTTGCCCCCGAAGCACACCCAAAGATTTTACATTACACAACAACATTTATATATTCGAGAAATAACTACATTGGTCATTCCAGGACCTGGCCAGAGTGTTTTTTTTGGGTTTACAGAGAAAAACTGGCAGCATGACAGCATGAAACTAAACAAAACGGATTGTATGGCAGCTGCTGGACTGAAAAAATCAGGTGTAGTGCTGAGGCACAAACATGTACATTTCAAGCCTGCAAACTGTGACACTTTAAATAACGTGAAACAATACTATTGTGCAATATGACAACCCTAGTCGTCTATCTGTACAGTATAGTACAGTGGATAGTGTACATAGCCTTTATTTATGTAAACCAGCTCCTTCCCTTCTTGGGATTTTTTTTTAAAAAGTTTTTTTTTTGTTCCCTTTCCTAACACCAGGGGAGCCACCCCTCCTAAATTTCGTTGTTTGGTACCTGTACTGTAGCAATGACAATAAAGTCCATTCATTCATTCATTCATTCAAAATGTTACCAGGACACTCCCAAGCCTTGAGACTGTGACTGATGTTTTTCTGATATAATATAGAATATACAATGTGTTTCTTTCTTAAAAATGGGGGCGGTCACGAATTGCATGAAGTATTCAAAAGATTGGGAACACACCTGCTTTTAGACACATGGGTTTGGTATCATTCCTCGTATTACAATGAGCCTGTCCTCCGATTTCTACCCCCACCAGCCTCACCTGCTTTAGACACTTGTTACCCATTTGAAATAAATAAATTACCCTACGACATACCAGCGTCATGTCAAGGGGGTGTACTTGTACATCAAGTTGTCTCACGCTACAGAGACAGGAGATGGGCTCCTGTCCTAAGGGCCGTTAGGCTCCAGAACCATCGGTTCTCAAGGCCCCACCTTACCTTTACTTTCTACCCATTTGAAAGACGCCACAGGTCATGTTTGAGATGCCATTTTTTTGGTAGCTTTCTACAGACACGTCTGAATGGTTGGTGACAGACGAATGTAGAAACAATGACTGATTTAAGCCCGCTGAATCTGCCTCGGGCTTAGTTAGCTGTAGATTATGTTTTCGACACTTTTGGAATATGTGAGTGTTCTACAGTCATGGACAAACATATTGGCATCCCTGCACTTCTGTCAGATAATGCATCACTTCTCCAAGAAAATTGTTGCAATTACGAATGCTTTGGTATTCACATGTTTATTTCTTTTGTTTGCATTGGAACAACACAAAAAAGCTGAAAGATTCCACACAGAACTCCAAAAATGGACTGGACAAAAATTATTACCAAAACATTTGTAATTGCAACAATTTTCCGGGAGAAGTGGTGCATTATCTGCCAGAAGTATATCATTATATATATAATATTTTTTGTCCATGGCTGTAGAACACTCTCACATAATCAATCGATCGATCAATCACGCCAAGTATTCAGAATGTGAGAGGAGAGTTGCCAATATTTTTGTCCATGACTAGAACACAGATAATCACACGATGTGATTATCAATCGATCGATAGATCACTTCATTTTTGAAGTCAATGTCATCTGTCACTCGATATGAACAATGCCACAAGTCCTCCTCCTAGATTGTGGTAGTTATACCGGTAACAACGATTGATCACATGAGAACGTTCTAGAATGTCAGTTCTAGAACGTTCCTCCTCTCTCGTGACTAAAGCGTTGTTTCGACTCTTTATTGACACCTCAGGGTTCTACAAGCCACGTAGAGATGAGTTCTTGTTGGAGTTGGAGAAAGGTCACAGAACACCTCTAAATCTTCTCCCTCCCTCCTAAAAGTTTTTTTGTGTGATAGGTATATGATAGTGTGATAGGTGTATGATAGACTGGTAGACTATGGTGGGCTTGTCTTCTCAACGTCAGGCCGTTGTGTGGTCTTGTTTGAGTACAACGGTGATCGTTAATATTATATATATAAACTCCTGGCCAATATGTGTTGTTTTTTCCTTATTACTGTGGGAGAGTGCAATCATCCAATCCACCAAGCAACTCAAAACGAGAGTGAATACCAACAGAAGAATATTGCAGGGGATTTTGGTACATTGTCTTGGGCCGCTACCCACACGTTTAGCTGTGTTGCACGTTCCACGAATGCGAATAATCGACTGAAATAACGTTTCCTAACTTTTTTTGAGGAGTTTATTATATATATTACATACAGTAACTTCGGAAAGTATTCAGAATACACGCAATCCATTTTAAACTGAGTCTATAACACAACAAAATGTTGGGAAAAGTGAAAGGGGTATCCTTGTATACTTTTACGAATCCACTGTACGCTCACAGAACACTTTACTATGAACACCTGTACACCCACTCAAGTACACAAGTGAGTGTATATCATGAAAAGAGCTTCAGGACGGCGACCTGTTCCCTTCAAAGATGTTTTATTTCTCTGACGGATGCTTTGACGAAGGGGCTTGCTCCAGAACGCGTCAGTGAATAAAACACCCTTTGAAGGGATCCAAATTGCCTCCTCCAACCTCTTTTCTTGATATATATATACTTCATATTCCACGGACAGAGCACTCCCTCCAACTGTCCGATTTAAATTGGAAAAACCTCTGAATTTTGAGCGCCAGCACTTTTCACTAATCTAGTCAGACTCACTTTGGAGATCAATATATTGTAACTCTTTTCTTAGAACCACATTTTTTAAAGATGGACTCAGCTATATGACTTCACCACGGGAAGTTGGATGACTTCAGAGATGTTTTATGATTCATATAAAACATATTTTTTTACGAATCATAAAACATCTCTGAAGTCATCCAACTTTTTTCATCCAAGAGAGACTTTTCACCTGCTAGCAACATCGTTGCCATAGCTACATGACAGCCATCTGAAAAAACACCCTGCTGAGTGATGTCATAATGCTTTACACTTTGCACCAGTTGCCACCCCCCTAACCCCCCCCCCCGCCCTGCTATTTCACAGCTAAATGATGAGCCCGCCCTCTGATTTCTACCCCCACCAGCCTCCCCTGGTCAACATGCATTACATTTACATTTTTGGCATTTCGCAGACGCCTTATTCCAAAGTGGCTTACAAAAATACATTTGACTAAGTAAGTGAATCATCTATCCACCAGTCTTAGTCGGAAAAAGTAATCTATGCTCAATCCACGGGTCGTTGGCAGTCGTCGTGCTAGAAGAAGGAAGATTATTATTATTATTATTAATAAAAAAATGAATTATTATTATACAGGAGAAACTCTACAGAGGGATAGTAGATGTCTCAGGAGGGACAGTACAGGGGGGTAGTAGATGTCTCAGGAGAAACAGTACAGGGGAGTAGTAGATGTCTCAGGAGAAACAGTACAGGGGGGTAGTAGATGTCTCAGGAGGGACAGTACAGGGAGGTAGTAGATGTCTAAGGAGGGACAGTACAGGGGGGTAGTAGATGTCTCAGGAGAAACAGTGAATGTGTGAACAGCTACGTCATATCGGGTCTTTAACACAAACATCAACAGATCTGTGATGGAGTAGAGTAGTGTTTAGTGTTTAGGGTTCCTCCCCACAGGTGGCTGATGTGTGGTCCCCCCCCCCCAGGGCCTGTTGAGACACGCCTGGCAGAGCGCTGAGGGATCCTCACCAGCTGCAGATGCAGGGCCTGGGCCAGTAATCACCAGGTAGAGCCTGGGTGAACCACGGCCTAGGGGGAGGTGGCTGGGGCCTAGGGACGTGTGGCTGGGGCCTAGGGACGTGTGGCTGGGGCCTAGGGAGGTGTGGCTGGGGTCTAGGGGGAGGTGTGGCTGGGGTCTAGGGGGAGGTGTGGCTGGGGTCTAGGGGGAGGTGTGGCTGGGGCCTAGGGAGGTGTGGCTGGGGGGTAGGGAGGTGTGGCTGGGGACTAGGGAGGTGTGGCTGGGGGGTAGGGAGGTGTGGCTGGGGGGTAGGGAGGTGTGGCTGGGGGGTAGGGAGGTGTGGCTGGGGGGTAGGGAGGTGTGGCTGGGGACTAGGGAGGTGTGGCTGCGGGGGTAGGGAGGTGTGGCTGGGGACTAGGGAGGTGTGGCTGGGGACTAGGGAGGTGTGGCTGAATGTAAAGAAATGTGAATGTAATGTAAATCAGTACTGTTTTGCTTATTGTGGGCATGACTGACATTAGGGGGCTATTTGATCACTTTTGTCTGAGGGAAAGGGCTGGAGGAGGTCATACATCTGAATTGTTGGGCTGATAAAGAGAAAGGGTGAATCCCAATTCACCACTCCGGCTCCGTTTTCACCCCTAATCTCAGTTTTGCGCATTCACGTGTAGCCGTAGTGGCGTCCCAATTCATTACTCATTTAGGGTTAGGTTTAGGGTTAGGGTTATCCATGGCTCCGTTTGGAGAAAATCTTGACCCTCGTTCGATTCGGAGCCATGAGACTCCCTTCCGGCATGCATTGCGAAACATCTACAGAAATGTTCTTTTCGCTCTCGTAATACGGAAGCGAGCCTGAAATGTCATTTACTTTTTCTGGAATTACTTGTAATTAAAGACTTGAAAAAAATATGATAACCATCGTATTATCTTAGTTTAATGTCATTACAATGCATTATAGACCTTTTATTTATAACAAGCGTAACCAAAAAATCGCTTTTATGTCGGTGCTGTGTCTAACGTTACAGTAACGCAACGCTGCATGACAGTCGAGCATTTCAGAGATGTACAATCATAAATCAATTATTACCTGTGGCGTTTGACAGCGGATGATGGTACACATATGTAAAGTTATCTATGAAACGTTCGTCTGACTTGTACATGATGCGCATTTTGATTTCCATGTAGCGGAACCCGCAATCTAATCCGAGCAGTTGTTATTAGGTATTAATGGGTTGTATCATTCATTTAAATGCATTATAGACCTTTTCTTTATAACGAGCACAACAACAACAAAACGTTATTATGCCGATGTGCTGTGTGTCTAACGTTACAAGCTGATTTGTGCATGACAGCCGCGCATTGACATATTTCCATGTCTGATGTCTAATGTCTGATGTCATTTCAATGCATTATAGACCTTTTCTTTACACGCTTTGCGCACTAGGTGGGCCGCGAATACTGTAGAGATTTGTAAAGTGGGCCGTGAGTCCAAAAAGGTTGGGAACCGCTGCATTAGACTATCAAAGCAGGAGCACTCATATCTGCGCGTTTGTCACAAGGCGACAGTCCCTGTTCCTCTGCCCAGCGTCAGTCCAATGGAATCGTCAAGGAAAGCCTTCCCCATATAAATACATCGGTGCGCGATTACAGAGATGTACAATCATGTTTATTTAAAAATAAATTGTGGTGTTTGACAGCGGATGATGGTAGACATATTTAATGTAAAGTTATCTATCTAAAGTTATCTATCCACAGGCTGATCTGCGCATGATAGTGCTGCATTTTGACATATTTCATGTTTCCGCCCATTGATGGTATATGACGCTATAGTCAGTCCCAATGGTCCAAAAGTCAAGCGCTTCGTAACACAGACGGGGTGAATTTTATGAATGAAAGTGAATGTTCTGTCACAAAACGCTGTTACGTATCCTCACACATTTTTAAGTGGGTATACGGAAATCCTTGGCCTTTCCTAGTGACTACACCACTGGAGCACAGGTTTCATACAGGTTAGAGCTTATTCTGTCATGGTCTGATAATGAAGCATTGTTCTTTTTTATTTTATGACTTGTTTGATCGATTGATGGCGTTCAAGTTCATTAAAGTTGTGAATGAATCGCGAGCGTCAATGCTTTTCTACGATACTACGTGTAATGTCACTTGGACATAGAATAATAAGACACTTTAAGTTTAGTCTGGGTTCAACAAAGGTATAACCAGTTTACTTCGGTTCTCTCGACACCTGTCAGTCACCTAGTGGTATATCATGAACTCTCTCTAAGGCGCATGCGCTGTCCTGACTATGAATTAACCCATTAATTACACTACGGATGACGTATTAGGGTTGTCCCATGAAGGGTTGTCCCATTTCCCCCGGGCTTTGGCTATGGCTCCAAAACGAGTGACTCCAAAACGAGTGACTCCAAAACGAGTGACTCCAAAACGAGTGACTCCAAAACGAGCCGAAGTGGTAAAAAAGAGAATCGGGATTGGGCCAAAGAGTGAGAGTGAGAGAGAATCACAATGATATCTACTTAATACCTAAATTGCTGTTCACGTTGCTGTCCAACATCCCTCAGAGTTTCTCTCTGAGGTTGAGCTTATAAGCAACCAGGCGTCTTTATGACTCAAAGGCCTGCTGTCCAAAAGGATGAAGCAAGCAGTCTGCTTGTTTCTGCTGTTATTTGTTTTGATGATGACGACGACGATGATGACAATGTCGATGATGCTATTCAGTATGTCTTGGCACCGTTAAATCACCATTAAATCCCTCTCTTATTTCTCGGGTGCGAGTGGAGTTGATCCAGAAAGCCTGTTATAAAAGGCCTGGTAAATGCTGAGGGAAGGAGGAATGGAGAGGAGGAGGGATGGAGGGAAGGAGAGGAGGAGGGATGGAGGGAAAGAGAGGAGGAGGGATGGAGGGAAAGAGAGAAGGGCTATTCTATCCCTTGCTCTTAATCAGTCGCGGAGGCAGTTGAGGGGAGGCTGGGGGAGGTAGGAATTGGAGGATGGGCTCATTTGTAATGCATGGAATGGAATGAGGAATGGTATCTGGAATGTCATGCATTACAACGAGCCTGCCCTCCGGTTTCTACCTCCACCGGTCTCTCCCACAGTGCTACATTACTACGGTAACGGACTGTATAATATTAGAAATTATGTAACATGCAGTAAGATATGATGAACTAACTGATTACTATCTTGTTTTGTAGTTTTATATCTACCATCTTGTTTGTAGTTTTATAACTACCATCTAAATAAGTTACAGTAACTGGGATACAAGGTATATAGGACTAGATCTGGGGAGGCTGGTGGAGGTAGAAATCGGAGGACAGGTTCATGAATGTGTGTGATGTCATTCCTCATTCCATTCCATGTGATACAATGAGCCCGTCCTCAGATTTTTACCTCCACCGGCCTCCCCTGCTCTTCATACAAGAGATGAATGCAATGTTCAGTTCAAACAGATACGATTCACCAGTCCATTCTTAACACAGTACCTGTATGATATTTCTCTCTTTTTTTCATTCTTTTTTTGATATTTAGGACGCCTTTATCCAACGTGACTTACAACATGTATCATCAAGGCTTGTACCTGAATGAACGTTTTTTTTTTTTTATCTTTGACTTTCTATACAGTTCACCACCATTTGAGGCTCAAGTAAGAATTTATCCCCAAATCGTTACGTATTCAAAACTCAATATATGAATGAATGAATGAATGAATGAATGGTCTTTATTGTCATTGCTATAGTACAGGTACCAAACAACGAAATTTAGGAGGGGTGGCTCCCCTGGTGTTAGGAAAGAAAAAAATATACTGTATATATATTTTTTTTCTGAATTTTCAGGTCGTCTTTACGTAACTGTCAAAGATCAACTCGTAACAGTTTGGCCAGTGTTAGAATGGAAGCTTATGAAAACAATCCTATTTGTATGTAGAGGTTGGTCCATTGTATTGTTTTGCTTCTACAGTGCTCTCTCTCTCTGTGTCTGTGTCTGTGTGTGTGAGTGTGAGTCTGTCTGTGTGTGTGTGTGTGTGTGTGTTCCTTGGCTCTCCGGTCGTTTTGTGGTCCATGTTTTCAGAACTCCTTCTGTCCTTTATCATGTTTCCTGCTGCTGTGGACCCCTGCCCTCTTTACACACACACACACACACACACACACACACACACACACACACACACACACACACACACACACACACACAGCAGCCTGTTTGTCTAACTTCTCATTGTTCCAGCTGATCGCCTTAGCCGTTTGGCTAACCTTCCTGGGAGGGCTGAGACAGCGCTAGCCGTGATGTGACGTCTCTCTCTCTCTCTCTCTCTCTGTGTGTGTGTGTGTGTGTGTGTGTGTGTGTGTGTGTGTGTGTGTGTTGTTGCAGGCTACTTGTCTGATGAACCTGACAACCTGACTGTTGTTGGTGCTGATTGTGTCTGTCTGGTATTCCCAGTGTGACTGTCTGTCTGTCTGGTATTCCCAGTGTGCCTGTCTGTCTGTCCTGGTATTCCCAGTGTGCCTGTTTGTCTGTCTGTCTGGTATTCCCAGTGTGCCTGTCTGTCTGTCTGTCTGTCTGGTATTCCCAGTGTGACTGCCTGCCTGTCTGTCTGGTATTCCCAGTGTGCCTGTCTGTCTGTCTGTCTGGTATTCCCAGTGTGCCTGTCTGTCTGTCTGGTATTCCCAGTGTGACTGCCTGCCTGTCTGTCTGGTATTCCCAGTGTGATTCCCAGTGTGACTGTTGCTACAGCTTGTTGTGTTCTGTATGTTCTGTGTCTCTGTGTCCTGCCTAACGTCGTACACAAGCGACGTTCTACAGCACATGAGGGGTTTAACCCCACCGGACATCTTCCCCAAACTACTCACCCGTTCCACGGACATTCTGGATATGCTTGTGAGGGGGGCCGCGTTTTTCGCCAGAGCTGTGAGGTGGATCAGAAGGCAGCGAGGTCGGAGAGCTGGCTGTTTGATTCGCCTTCGGCGGAGAGGAACGCGACCACCACTCCCGGGCATATTCCTGAGCAACGTGAACTCCCTCTACAATAAAATGGATGAACTCCGGTGTCTCGTTGCAAGGAACAGCGACTTCCACTCCTCGGCTGTCTTCGCGTTCACGGAGACGCACCTATCTCCATCTGTCCCCGACGAGGCGGTGGAGCTAGAGGGATTCTCCGCGTTCCGGGCTGACAGAGACTTCGAGGCGGTGAGCAAGTCTAGGGGTGGGGGGTTAATGTTCTTTGTTAACGTGCGCTGGAGTTCCGAGGTGACAGTGCTCCACAAACACTGTTCCACGGCTATAGAATCACTATTCATCCACTGCCGTCCTTTTTATTCCCCCCGTGAGTTCAGCTCATTCATTCTCGCGTGTGTCTACATTCCACCTGATGCGGACGTCACCGCAGCAGTAGACACACTGGCAGAGCAATTGATGAGTGTGGAACGTAATTACCCGGACAGTTTTGTTGTTGTTTTGGGGGATTTTAACCAGGCTAACCTTAGCCGGGTGCTCCCCAAATACAGGCAGCAAGTCACGTGTCCCACCAGGGGGGTGAACACTCTGGACCATTGCTACTGCACAGCTCGTCAAGCCTACCATTCTGTCCCCCGTGCTGCACTGGGCTACAGTGACCACATCCTCATACACCTGATCCCTCGCTACAGGCAGAGGTTAAAACTGTCTAAACCTGTTGTACGGCGATTCAGGGTGTGGTCCAGTGAGGCATGTGAGCGACTCTGCGCCTGGTTGGAGAGTGCAGGCTGTGCTTGGTGGAGTGGGCGGGGCCAGAGGCTGGTAACAATCTGGATGTATACACAGACACTGTTACATCATTTATCAGCCTTGGCGAGGAGGTGTGTGTCCCCCTCCGCTCCAGGAAGTCCTTCAACAACGACAAGCCCTGGTTTTCATCCCAACTCAGGCGTCTGAGGTCAGAGAAGGAGGTGGCTAGGCGCAGTGGGGACGTGGACCGGGTCAAGCAGGCCAAGTACAGGTTCGCCAAAGCGGTGAAGGAGGCGAAGCATCGCTTTTCGGAGAAGCTGCAGAAACAGCTCTCTGAGGGGGATTCCGCCTCCGTCTGGAAAGGCCTAAAGACCATCACCAACTACAAACCCAGGTCCCCGCTGATGTCCGACAACCTCCCCCTCGCTAACGAGCTGAACGAGTTCTATTGTAGGTTTGAGAAAGAGAGGTTCCCGCCCACCCCCGCCCTCTCCCTCCACACCCCCCGGCTACAACCACCACCCCCGTCCCCCAGGGGGGCCAATGTCCCTCCTGCTACCCCCACCCTCCCCCCTCCCCCCCCCTCCCTCCCCCCTCCTCACCCGCCCCGCCCACCCCCCTTTCCCCACCCCCTCTCTCTGTCACAGTGCGAGAGGTAAACAGACTGTTTAAGAGGCAGAATCCCCGGAAGGCAGCTGGTCCGGATTCCGTCTCTCCCTCTGTCTTGAAGCACTGCGCCGACCAGCTGGCCCCGGTGTTCACCAACATCTTCAACGCCTCGCTGGAGCTGTGTCACGTCCCAGCGTGCTTCAAGGCAATCAACCATCATCCCCGTCCCCAAGAAGGCCAAGGTCACAGGCCTCAACGACTACAGACCCGTCGCTCTGACCTCCGTCGTCATGAAGGTCCTGGAGCGCCTTGTCCTGGCCTACCTGAAGCTCATCACGGATCCTGTGCTGGACCCCCTGCAGTTCGCGTACAGAGCCAATAGATCCACGGAGGACGCCGTGAACATGGCTCTGCACTACGTACTAGAACACCTAGACACTGCAGGCAACTACGCCAGGATCCTGTTCGTGGACTTCAGCTCGGCCTTCAACACGATCCTCCCACACATCCTGGAGCACCAGCTATCCCTGCTGCAGGTGCCGGTCTCCACCTGCAGGTGGATCACGGACTTCCTGACTGACAGGTCTCAGCGGGTGAAGCTGGGGAAGAGCATTTCCAGCTCCAGGACCACCAGCACGGGCTCCCCGCAGGGCTGCGTCCTGTCTCCAGCACTATTCTCCCTCTACACCAACAGCTGTGTCTCCCGCCACCCCTCGGTCAAGCTCCTGAAGTTTGCAGACGACACCACCCTGGTGGGCCTCATCTCCGGGGGGGACGAATCTGCCTACAGGGGTGAGATCGAGGGGCTGCAGAGATGGTGCAGTTTAAACAATCTGGAGCTAAATGCTCTAAAAACAGTGGAGATGGTGGTGGACTTCCGAAGGAAAGCAGCCCTGCCCCCTCCCATCACGCTGGGAGGTACCCCGGTGGCCTCCGTGGAGTCATGCCGCTTTCTAGGCATGACCATCTCCCGGGACCTAAAGTGGGAGCAGAACACCGAGGTCCTCACAAAGAAGGCCCAGAAGAGGATGTTCTTCCTCCGGCAGCTGAGGAAACTCAGGCTGCCGAGGTCCATGATGGTCCAGTTCTACACGGCCATCATAGAATCCATCCTCACCCACTCCATCATCACCTGGTTCCCTGCTGCAACGACCAAGGACAAGGCCAAGTTGCAGCGGGTGCGACGTTCAGCAGAGAGGGTGATCGGCTGTCCCTTGCCCTCCCTCAACTCCCTGCATGACACCAGGGCTCTGAGGAGGGCAAGGAAGATCATGGCTGACCCCTTCCACCCCGGCCACGGCCTCCTCACCCTGCTTCCCTCTGGAAGAAGGTTGCGGCTGCCTAAGGCACTTAAGGCCCGCCACAGGCTCAGCTTCTACCCCTCAGCCGCCAGGCTGTTAAATGACTCTGGCTTCCCCCCCCCCCCCCGCCCCCAAGTCTGCCCAGGACTGAACTGGACTCACTGAAAAAAACTCTGCACTGCACTTTACTTTATACCGCACTATCCAATGCACTGTTGTCTGTCCTGTGTTGTTGTTGTGTTGTCCTGTTTTTTTTTTTGATATGTGAAAAAAGTATAAACGCACTTGCTGTGGTGACGAAGCAAATTCCTATATGTGTAATGCATAGTGGCAATAAACGTTATCTCAATCTCAATCTCAATCTCAATCAGTGACTGCCTGCCTGTCTGTCTGGTATTCCCAGTGTGACTGTCTGTCTGTCTGTCTGTCTGGTATTCCCAGTGTGACTGCCTGCCTGTCTGTCTGGTATTCCCAGTGTGACTGTCTGTCTGTCTGTCTGGTATTCCCAGTGTGACTGCCTGCCTGTCTGTCTGGTATTCCCAGTGTGACTGCCTGCCTGTCTGTCTGGTATTCCCAGTGTGACTGTCTGTCTGTCTGTCTGGTATTCCCAGTGTGACTGCCTGCCTGTCTGTCTGGTATTCCCAGTGTGACTGCCTGCCTGTCTGAGGGGCTGCAGAGATGGTGCAGTTTAAACAATCTGGAGCTAAATGCTCTAAAAACAGTGGAGATGGTGGTGGACTTCCGAAGGAAAGCAGCCCTGCCCCCTCCCATCACGCTGGGAGGTACCCCGGTGGCCTCCGTGGAGTCATGCCGCTTTCTAGGCATGACCATCTCCCGGGACCTAAAGTGGGAGCAGAACACCGAGGTCCTCACAAAGAAGGCCCAGAAGAGGATGTTCTTCCTCCGGCAGCTGAGGAAACTCAGGCTGCCGAGGTCCATGATGGTCCAGTTCTACACGGCCATCATAGAATCCATCCTCACCCACTCCATCATCACCTGGTTCCCTGCTGCAACGACCAAGGACAAGGCCAAGTTGCAGCGGGTGCGACGTTCAGCAGAGAGGGTGATCGGCTGTCCCTTGCCCTCCCTCAACTCCCTGCATGACACCAGGGCTCTGAGGAGGGCAAGGAAGATCATGGCTGACCCCTTCCACCCCGGCCACGGCCTCCTCACCCTGCTTCCCTCTGGAAGAAGGTTGCGGCTGCCTAAGGCACTTAAGGCCCGCCACAGGCTCAGCTTCTACCCCTCAGCCGCCAGGCTGTTAAATGACTCTGGCTTCCCCCCCCCCCCCGCCCCCAAGTCTGCCCAGGACTGAACTGGACTCACTGAAAAAAACTCTGCACTGCACTTTACTTTATACCGCACTATCCAATGCACTGTTGTCTGTCCTGTGTTGTTGTTGTGTTGTCCTGTTTTTTTTTTTGATATGTGAAAAAAGTATAAACGCACTTGCTGTGGTGACGAAGCAAATTCCTATATGTGTAATGCATAGTGGCAATAAACGTTATCTCAATCTCAATCTCAATCTCAATCAGTGACTGCCTGCCTGTCTGTCTGGTATTCCCAGTGTGACTGTCTGTCTGTCTGTCTGTCTGGTATTCCCAGTGTGACTGCCTGCCTGTCTGTCTGGTATTCCCAGTGTGACTGCCTGCCTGTCTGTCTGGTATTCCCAGTGTGACTGTCTGTCTGTCTGTCTGGTATTCCCAGTGTGACTGCCTGCCTGTCTGTCTGGTATTCCCAGTGTGACTGCCTGCCTGTCTGTCTGGTATTCCCAGTGTGACTGCCTGCCTGTCTGTCTGGTATTCCCAGTGTGACTGCCTGCCTGTCTGTCTGGTATTTCCAGTGTGACTGTCTGTCTGTCTGTCTGGTATTCCCAGTGTGACTGCCTGCCTGTCTGTCTGGTATTCCCAGTGTGACTGCCTGCCTGTCTGTCTGGTATTCCCAGTGTGACTGCCTGCCTGTCTGTCTGGTATTCCCAGTGTGACTGTCTGTCTGTCTGTCTGGTATTCCCAGTGTGACTGCCTGCCTGTCTGTCTGGTATTCCCAGTGTGACTGTCTGTCTGTCTGGTATTCCTGGTATTCCCAGTGTTCCCAGTGTTCCCCAGACTCAATGTGTCCATTGTCAGGAAGCCTGTAGCCATGAGTGGAATGATATTACATATGGTTGTTGTTGCTGTATTAGTTCATTCAGAACAATACCCCCCTCTCTCTCTCTCTCTCTCTCTCTCTCTCTCTCTCTCTCTCTCTCTCTCTCTCTCTCTCTCTCTCTCTCTCTCTCTCTCTCTCTCTCTCTCTCTCTTTCTCTATTGTCATCCCCAGGGGCCACAGCAGTGTACAGATGAAGGGGCTCTCCTCTCCTCTCTTCTCTTCTCTTCTCCTCTGCTCTCTTCCTCTTTCCCCTGATCTGATGATAGGACAAGTCTTTCCTTGAAGGAGAGGGGGATCTTTGATGTTAGGAAGATGAGCTGGACTGATAAGATGTCTGCAAGTCTCTGCACAGCCCTGCACAGTGTGTGTGTGTGTGTGTGTGTGTGTGTGTGTGTGTGTGTGTGTGCGCGTGTGTGTGTGTGTGTGTGTGTGTGTGCGTGCGCTCCTGTGTGTGTGCAAGTGCCTGTGTGTGTGTGTGCCTGTGTGTGTGTGTGTGTGTGTGTGTAGTTAACCCTGACTGTGACCCAGACCTACATAAGTACAGGCTTACTTAGTAACTGTCTTCTCCTTGTAATTGACATCCTGACCTGGAACCATCACTCCTCCCTCCCTCCCTCCCCCCCTCCCTCTCTCCCTCCAGCCCCTGGTCTCTGTGTGCGTCATAGAGGTGAGGAACAAAGTCGTTCCCTGAGGTGAGACTGGCCCATTCTCTGCAGGTGATGTCATACCTCGGCGTAATTACCGTGGGCGGCTGTGGCTCAGGAGGTAGAGCCCGGCGTCTAACGGCCGCAAAGGTCGCAGCCCGGCGGTTCGAACCCCGGCTGGCCATGTGTCAAGGTGTCCTTGAGCAAGGCACTGAACCCCTCATTTCTCCAGGGTCGCCATCTATGGCTCTGACCCCTTGTGTGCGTGTGTGTGTGTGTGTGTGTGTGTGTGTGTGTGTGTGTGTGTGTGTGTACGTGTGTGCATCAGGAGAAGTGGCAGCTATCAGTTTCAGGAGGCAGAGGGATGTGCTTTCATCTGCTGATGTAGGAAGACCTCACTGCTGCTGCGGTCAGTAGCTCTGCTTGACCACGGTCAGTGTTGTCGTTTAAAATAGCATCGGTCAGTCACTCAGAGATATGTCAATCAAACAGGAAACGTTAATATAGTCTTCTGTAATACATGTGCACCAATAGAGGCTGGTGGAGGTAGATTTCTCCGATTTCTACCTAGTCATGGAGGATGTTAGTTTTATCTCCATCATGGCACAGATTCAGCTGGTGCTGGTGGACTGGGAGGTCAGCAGGAGGGACAGGAACAGACATACGTTGGGGCTGTGTTTCCTATAGACGAGGGAGAGGACAGCTTTGATCCTGAGGATTAGGCTATAGGCTGCCTCTGAGTGCCCTTTTAGTCTAATCCACCTCCAGTACATTATTGTAAGAAAGCAGTAAAGCTCCATTAGACCAGTGTTAGAGTGGGTGGTTGTGTGTGTGTGTGTGTGTGTGTGTGTGTGTGATTGTGTGTGTGTGTGTGTGTGTTTGTGTGTGTGGTAAGGGGAATGAAGCGTGACAATACCAATACAGCCGTGTGTGTGTGTGTGTGTGTGCGCGTGTGTGTGTGTTTCTGTGTGTGGTAAGGGGAATGATGCGTGATAACACAGCCGTGTCATTGTGTGTGTGTGTGTGTGTGTTACATGAAGCGGGTGAATTAATGTGGTCCTGTTGTTTACTTAAGCGACATAAATAGATGATGCCGTCCTCAGATGACATCTGTGTGTAGTGTTTTATAACCATGTGACCTAACTTAAAGTGCAGCCATCCCGTGCTGTCGGATACACAGTCCAGTATGACCATGTCTGCAGATGAATGCTTTTCTGTTCAACTGGTCTTGTTGTCCTGGAGTTACCGTTGGAGATCTGTGTGTGTGTGTCTGTGTGTCTGTGTCTGTGTCTGTGTCTGTGTCTGTGTCTGCGTGTTTGTCTCACTGAAGGCCTCTAGTCTCTCTGCAGACTGTTTGTCACTTTGGATATAAAAGCTCTGATGACTGGAATACCTTTCAGTTGAACTACTTGTGTTTGAGGAAGGGAGGGGGAGGGAGAGGGAGAGAGAGACAGAGAATCTCCTCACACACACACACACACTCTCTCTGTCTCTCTCTCTCTCCCTTTTTTCCTTCCCTCTCTTTCCCTCTTTCTGTCCTGCTCTCTGATGTGTAGCTCACTGCAGGCCTGTGGTCTCAGGAGTGGCTGTGAGTCAGTCAGACTGGTACTCTCCCTGTCATCCATCACCTGACCCTGCTCTCATCCTCCCTGAAGGAGGCAGAGGGCCTGGGACCATCATCCGGTCCTGTCCTGGACCGTGTGTATGGCTGGGTGAAGGCCTGTAGTCTCCAGGGTCTGTAAATCAGTCATACTTACACTGACGCGTCCAGAGGAGTGGGGAAATATACTGTATGTGGCTGCTGTGATGATGTGTCTGGAATACCTTTTCTGTAGAGGCAGAAAAAGACACACGGACAGACGCACACACGCACGCACGCACACACACACACACACACACAGACAGACAGACCACACACACACACACACACACACTCACAGAAAGAGACACACACAGACCCACAGAGTTTGCGTGTGTGTGGGTGTCTGTCTGTGTGTGTGTCTGACTGTGTGTGTCTGTGTCTCTGTGTGTCTCTCTCTCTCTCTCTCTCTCTCTCTCTCTCTCTCTCTCTCTCTCTCTCTCTGTGTGTGTCTGTGTGTGTGGGTCTGTGAGTTGTAGCTGAGTTGTATCTCAGTGTGAAGGCCTGTAGTCCTAGGAGAGCATGTGAGTCAGTCAGAGTGATGCCCTGCCTGCCTGCCTGCGCCTGCGCCTGTCCTCCACCCTCTCCCTGTTATCCATCACCTGACCCTGCTGTCAGTCGTCGCCGTAGATACGGCCCCCTGTCCTCATCCTTCATGGAGTAGAGAGAGAGGGCCTGTTGGTGTCCCAGTAGTTAATCTAACATCAGCTCACCCCCTCCAGATCCTAACCCTAAAGGCCCACATCTGTCATGTTGATGTTTGCTAGCTGATGTACACACTCACCGAACACTTTATTAGGAACTCTGTACTAATACCGAAACCAGCTCAGTGGCCTCGCGGTTAGAGTGTCCGCCCTGAGATTGGGAGGTTGTGAGTTCGATCCCCGGCCGAGTCACACTAAAGACTATAAAAAATGGTCTCCCTGCTTGGCACTCAGCATTAAGGGTTGGATTGGGGGTAAGACCCTGCGACATACCAGCGTCATGTCCAGGGGGTGTACTTGTACATCAAGCCGCCTCTCGCTACGGAAACAGGAGAGAGGCTCCTGCCCCCTAAGGGCCGTTAGGCTGGAGAATCATCGCTTCTCAAGGCTTACTTACTACTTGCTTACTGTACTAATACTGGGTAAAGCCTCCCTTTGTGTTTTTCCTCAAAACAGCCGTGGCATTGATTCCACAAGATGTTGGAAACGTTCCGATTCTGGTCCACGATGACATGATTGCATTACGCAATTCCTACTGATTCCCTTTTCAGGTGCACTTTCAAGCTGTGGATGTCCCGTTCTACCACATCCCAAAGGTGTTCTATTGGATTCAGATCCGGTGATTGGGAAGGGCCACTGAAGAACACTGAACTTATTGTCATGTTCATGAAACCAGTTTGAGACGACTTTTGCTTTGTGACATGGTGCATTATCATGCTGGAAGCAGCCATTAGAAGATGGGTACATTGTGGCCATGAAGGGATGCACATGGTCAGCAACAATACTCAAACAGGCTGTGGCATTCAAGAGATGATTGATTGGTGTTAAGGGGCCCAGAGTGTTCCAAGAAAACATTTTCCCACACCATGACACCACCTGATTGAATGAGAAGGTGTACCTGGTGTTCCTAATAAAGTATTCAGTCAGTGTATGACATCTCGGTGTTGCTCAATGTTATTGCACAATAATTCAAGTCTGAAAATGGCAATTTAGGTCAACGTATGTCAACATTTTGTCCAGTAAATGTAGGCTATTTCCAATGAGCCTATTCAAGTGACATTTGCGCCAGACTTTGGTATTAACTCAAACAATCCAGACAAAAAATCGAAACATTTAAGTCCATATGTAAGTTGTGTGTAATAAAGTGCAATGAAACAAGACAATGCCGTGGCCATCTGTGAAGCTGGGAACAAGTCGGCAGCCGATTTAATGTTCAGACTTCTGAACTTCTGAACCATTTCTGAAAAATTTAAAAACATTTCTGCGTTGTTGAAAATCATTGACACACTCGCTAGTCAACTAACACAGCTTGTTTTGTGAGCCTGCTAAACATTTAAAGTAGTGTTCTAGTTAACTAGGAAGCAGTGGGGGTTACTCACCGAATCCATTGCATTGCAATGTTTTGGCTTGACTAGCGAGTGTGTCATTGATTTTCAACAACGTTGACATTTATTTAACATTTTCAGAGTAAAAGTCAGTACATTTGGTTGGCGACTTGTTCCTGCTGCTACATTGGACCCAGCTCCAGAGCTCTGTAGTGTGACAGCGCTAGCCTGTTGGTAAAACTTAGAGCCCAAATAGAGTCAAATCTAACTCTCCAAACCCCTTTCCTCTGCACTTTTGTGACAAAACAACCTTTCCACTCAATTTTGATTAAGAATTCCTCGTAGCGTTGCGGTATCCGGCCTTACTTTCACAAATAGCTCCTGAATCTTTAACTCACCAACTGCCAAACATTTCTGGAACACTCACCAGTGTTCTATGTGGTATTTTACCTAGCAACAGTACTCTGATTGGCTACAAAAAGAAGCACCATAATGTATGCATTTATGGTGAATGAAAGTCACCCTTGTTGACAGTCTGGATGACTTTACTCACCCGTGGCTCTAAACGAGTTAAACGTTGTCATTGAAAAACACACACACACACACACACACACACACACTCCCCCTTTAGAGCTGCTGGTCTGTTCTGAATGTGATCAGCAAATAAAACGCGCAACGTCAGACGAATCGGATGAGGAGGAGGAGGACTGCTGATTG
>NC_137684.1:17332059-17369559 GCF_963989245.1 Nansenia antarctica | reverse complement strand
AGAGAGAAGAGCTCTCCAATGGCTCATTTAGGAGTCTTGCCTGTCTTCATTATTCAGTTTGACAAGCTAATGCTACGTTCCCCTTGTCTCCCCCTATGGACGCGGGTTCGGTTAGCGCTGAGCGAACGTGTCAATACTCGCCATTGTTTGAAGTTAGCTGCTGCTCTGGAGATCTTCTTAATTCACCTCCGACGTTGATTGAGTGAGTGAGTGAGTGTGTGTGTGTGTATGTGAGTGAGTAAGTATTTCAGTGTGTGTGTGAGAGTGAGTGTTTCAGTGTGTGTGTGTGTGTGTGTGTGTGTGTGTGTGTGTGTGTGTTTGTGTGAGTTTGAGAGAGAGTGTGTGTGTGAGTTTGAGTGTGTGTGTGTGTGTGTGTGTGTGAGAGTTTGAGAGTGTGTGATTGTGTGTGTGTGTGTGTGTGTATGTGTATGTTGTATATGTGTGTGTATGTGTGTGTGTGTCTGTGTGTGTCTGTGTGTGTGTGTGTAAGTGTTTCACTGGTTGTGTTTGTGTGCGAGTGTGTGTGTGTGTGTGTGTGTGTGTGCGCGTGTGTGTGTGTGTGTGCGTGCGTGTGTGTGTGTGTGTCAGAGGAAGGGAAGGCAAAGCTGGGGCAGCAGGGTTGTAAACATCAAACATAACTCAGCTCCGAGCCCAAACCTCCCATCGGCCTCTCATACACTTTATGCTCACGACTTAGTGGTCTTGGGCGACACTAAACCCAATCAATCAAAACGATCCTATTGGTTAATGCCAGCTGCAGTTTGTTAGATGGTCTTGGTCTGGTCTTATTGGCCATGGTCTTATTGGCTAATCCCAGCTGTGGGCGGGAGGTTGGAGCCGGGCCTTGTTCTCTCAGCCTAATTACAGCCCAGCCATACCCAGGCTAACATGCTAATGTTGTCATCATGTTTCTCAATGTCTGTTAGTGATGCAGATGTTTTTTTCTCTCACGCAGGCCAAGAGGAGAGTCCCGCTGCACCTCCTACACCTACTCCTCAGGAGAGGGAGACGGTGGAGGAGCCTGCTACTGTGGAGGAGAAGAAGACACAGGGGAAGAAGGGTGAGAGAGGAAGGAGGGAGGGAGGGAGCCAAGCAGGTGAGGGTTAGGGAGTTAGGAAGCTTAGAAAGGAGTTAATAAGAGTGTGTGTGCATGTAGAAGGGTGACGGTGTTCACGAGTACAGTGCGAGGTCTCCCAGACAGGGCCTCCACTCCCTCCCTCCCTCCTCACTCCCTCCCTCCCTCCTCACTCCCTCCCTCCCCCCTGGCTGAACCACTAAATCACCCCAGATACAAATACAGAGGAAGGCCAGCCTCTCTCCGGTCCTGGCACTAGTCTCTAACCAAACACCGGCTCGTAAAAGGGAGATGGATCGACCCTGTCATCATTAATGCTCCCATAAACCCCCCTGCTACACCACGCTGAATCACCTAGCAGCATAAACCCCCTCCTCCTACCTCCCTACACCACACTGAATCACCTAGCAGCATAAACCCCCTCCTCCTACCTCCCTACACCACACTGAATCACCTAGCAGCATAAACCCCCTCCTCCTACCTCCCTACGCCACCCTGAATCACCTAGCAGTATAAACTCCTACCTCCCTACACCACACTGAATCACCTAGCAACATACACCCCCTCCTCCTACCTCCCTACGCCACCCTGAATCACCTAGCAGCATAGACCCCCTCCTCCTACCTCCCTACACCACCCTGAATCACCTAGCAGCCGGGATATCGATAGGAGGGGACCGCCAAGACTGCAAGTCAGCAGAACAACGTTACCGCTTCAGTTTTAATACGGGGGTGGACGGGATCGGTGGACCCCTTTGACATGTTTGGCAGACAGCCTAGAAGTGAATGAGAACGCCTCGTTGTTTAAGACCTAGAACGTTGGAAGTAGTCTGGTGTAAAGCACGTCCTGTGGCTGGACTTGCTGATGACACACATTTGAACTATTAATTATGGTTTCCCTAACTTCCCTTCAGAAAGGGCCCGCTTTGGCAACGTTAAGCCATGATGAGTCTAATTGTTTGTGAATAAGGATAATTGGTAAGGATAATTGGTAAGGATAATTGGTAAGGGTAATTGGTGTGGGTACAATTTAAGGATGATTAGTAAGGATAAAATGTGACAGCAGCTGGTGAAACCCGGAAAAGGGTTGCCAACCGACCAAGTGTTCATGTTTATTCAAAAAAAAAAGAAGTAAATAAATGTGTCAATGTTGTTTAAAATCAATGACACACTCTCTAGTCAAACCAAAACATTGCAATGGATTCAGTGAGTAATCCCCACTACTACCTAGTTTAGTGTAGAGTAGTGGGGATTACTCACCAAACCAATTACATTGCAATGTTTTGGCTTGACTAGCTAGTGTGTCATTGAATTACATTCTTCAGAATAAAAGTCTGAACATTTAGATTTGGTTGGCGACTTGTTCCCGGTTTCACCAGCTGCTGTCACACATGTAAGGATAGTTGTTGAATGCAGCAGGTAAGCTGTGGCGGTGTGTCTACTGGCAGCTAGATTAAGGGTCTGATAAACAGTTCTTTTGACGAGCGGTGTGATAGAGTTATCCCCTATGACAGCTGTGTAAGTCACAGCACTATCTTATTATTGTGTTGAAACAGCTGAGGGCTGTGTGTGTGTGTGTGTGTGTGTGTGTGTGTGTGTCCAGCCCAGGGGCTGTAGTCCTGTTATTTAGATCACAGAGTCAGATTAGCAACATCTCAGCCCTGCATACGTGTGGTTGGCATAGGGATAGCTGCACTTGTGTGTGTGTATATGTGTGTGTGTGTGTTTTCAGCAGCGAGCGGATGGTTGAGACCTGCTGTGTAAACGTGACAGGCTAGAGATAACACTGATTGTCCAGGAGCAGAGAGAACACACACACACACACACACACACACACACACACACACACACACACACACACACACACACACTCTCTCTCCTGTAGGGGTATGACCATGGAAGCTTGGGTGTGTTCAGAGTGGAATTAAAATGACACATAATTCATACTTCAGGTTGTATAAATGTAAATGTATTATGCATTCACCTTGAATAGCTTCCCTTCTCCACAAGGCCATGTTACTTATGTAGAATGCATTTCTAATACGTGCTTACATTAAATGGCCTGCACTTATATAGTTACTAACTTATAAAATAACTTTTACTTATTCCAAAGTGCTTTACAATGGCCTCTCATTCACCCGTTCACACGTACACATTCACACACCAATGGCGGCAAGCTACCATGCAAGGCGCCGGCCCGCTCATTGGGAGCAATTTGGGGTTCAGTGTCTTGCCCAAGGACACTTCGACAAGTGGCCAGCCGGGGATCGAACTGCCGAACCATGTGCACAATACATGAATGCATTGCTAATACATTGCTTTTCTAAGTGGTGTTGTACAGTACGCTGATGTGGACATTGAAACATTAGGTGATCCTTAACCCTTAAGGTGACATTATGAATTACTATTAATACAGCACAGTGTCCATTAGTATTAATACAGCACGCTATTAAGCAGCACTTATTTCAAATGTATTTCCCCCTGCTGTCAGGACTGCAGAGTCACTACCTATCTTCCGCCGTAGACTAAAGACCTCCTCATCCCCTCTACCTCTACAGTTTCTCTTCTAGCATTGTGACTGCCTGGCCATAGCATACAGTAGATTACTTTGTCGTGCTATGGCTGATGGATAGATGATTCACTTACTTGGACAAATGTATTTGTTGTAAGTCGCTTTGCATAAAGGCGTGCGCTAAATGCCAAACATGTAAATGTATTGTGTAATTGCGTTCATGCCTGATAATTGCTTATTAGTGACGCTCACTGCTTCTGAAAGGGTAATGCATGGATGGAAGCTTGAGTATGAAATGCAAAGACACATAATACATTTATACAACAAGCTGAAGCATGAGTTATGTATTCACCTGGGATATATCATACATCCATATCATGTCCAGACTAGTGTGCCATTGCTTCTTTCTCAGTGGTATTGTCTGATCGTGTGGACATTGAAACATTAGGTGACCCTTAATACAACACAGCATTAATTAGTGTTAATACAACACACTATTAATTATGAATACAACACACTATTAATTAGTATTAATAGATATATAGCGAAATATAGTATGCTATATCTATAGTAAATAGAGTATGCATTAGGACAGTATTAATCAAACCCATAACACCTAACCTGAACAAAACACTTAACTTTAACCCTAACCTTGACCAAACCCTTAACCCCAGCCCCAACCAACCCCAACCAAATCCTTAACCAAACCCTTAACCCTAACCGAACCCCCCCCTGTTCTGAACTGAGACGGTCCTTGTCATCCCACCAGAGCCGTCGGGGTCGGGTCCGAAGGCGGTGTTCACCAGGCTGGTCCGGCTGGCCCAGAGGTACCTGCTGGAGGGGGGGAAGACCACCACCACCACCAGCCCTGCCAGAGGACGCCCCTCCAAGGCCAGGGCCTCTCTCACTCCGGCTCAGGTAGGAGGGGGGAGGGAGACCTGGCAAGCCAGTGTGGTGGGGGGGGGGGGGGGGGGGCTCATCTGGGTCTTATCCACCTGTAAGGTCATGAACTGTATGTACTGTGACATGTCCTCTCACACACCTCTCTGGAGAGGTGAAGCACTGCTTTGTGTTCTCTGTGTCTGTCTGTCTGTCTGTCTGTCTGTCTTAATAGTCTGCACTGTGTTTGTTCCAGGGGAGGCTGGTGGAGGTAGACATGGGAGGATGGGGCTCGATATAATACATGGGATGGGATGAGGAGCGGTACCGTTGGTGTATGATTCCATTCCTCATTCCATCCCATGCATTACAATGAGCCCCATCCTCCCATTTCTACCTCCACTAGCCTCCCCTGGTTTGTTCACCTTCAAACTGTTCTCCCAACTCTTCTGTGAGGGCTTGTTCTCACCATCTGCAGATTTTTTTAGAAGAACCTAAAATACTTTCCCCACAATTTTAGACATGTTCCTAAGTGGTTTACATAATCTTAAATGTGAGCACAGCACAAATCCTAGAAAAGCGTATTATTTGTTATGACGACACACACACACACGCACACACACGCACGCACACACACACATGCACACACACACACACGCACAGACACACACACACACACACACGCACATGCACACACACACTCACACACACACATTAGTATTAGAACCGGATCTGAGGCTTTGCTCCGGCCTTTGTCTCACGCACATGCCTGATTCTGTGGGTCTGGCTGTCCGCTGGGCTCTGTTGCCATTCTCCCTCTTTAAAAATAGGTCAAAATTACACAAGAGAGAGAGAGAGAGAGAAAAAAAAGAAGAGAGGATTTAGCTAATTCTGTTGGATAATTCTACTTATCTCTCTGCCGTGCAGTCTTACTGTGCTGTAAGGTTTACACCGTAGTGGAAACGGGTTTGGAGTCTGCTACAGCAACAGCAACATCCAGACTCTTACTTAGTCTATTAAACTCTTTATCGTTGTATTCTTTTACTATTCAACTGTCACTTTATTTTGTTGTTTGTGCTCTGAGCTGCTGTAACGTCTGAATTTCCCCTCAGGGATCAATAAACTACCCGTCTGTCTGTCTGTCTGTCTGTCTGCCTGTCTAGAGACTATGCCAAGAATTCTGTGGACCAAGTCGTCACAACTTTGTTTGTGTTTATTTGTGTGCGTGCGCGTGTCTGTGTGTGTGTGTTCTCTCCTCTGAAGCAATATTGCTGTTTTGTGACTGTTTTGAGCTTTGTAATGAAATGTTGTTTCTGTTCTTCTGTAGCTTAGTGAGTCGTTTTTAGGTCATTGATGTAGTAGTCCCCCCCACCGCCCCCCCCCCCCCCCCCCCCCCCATTTCAGATCCGAATCAGGAGGAGGAGCCAGAGGGGCGTGACCCAACGTCCAGGTGTGAGCTGGACCACAGGAGAGGCCGCCCCTGCCCCCCCCACCCCCGCCCCCCCCACCCCAAACCCAGAGGGGGGGGTCAAAGACGAGAGGTTGGTGGAAAAACTCTTTATCTGATTACCAATCTGTAATGTGACGTGGGGGTGTGTGCCTGTGTGCGTGTATATGTGTGTGTATGTATGTGTGTGTGTGTGTGTGTGCGTGTGTGTGTCTGTGCGCCTGTGTGTGCCTGTGTGTGCCTGTGTGTGTGCGTGCGTGCCTGTGAGTGTACGTGCCTGTGTGAGTGTGTGTGCCTGTGTGTGTGCCTGTGTGTGTGTGTGTGTGTGTGTGTGTGTGCGTGTGTGTATGTGTGTGTGTGCGGTTTGTTGAGCAGAGTGAAAAGCACAGCAGGGGCGACTGATACGATTCCCATGTCGAGACCAAGTCAGAGCGTTCAGTTTCACTTTAATGACAGATCAGACAACTTGGTTTATCCAAATGGTCCATCTAAGGTTTCTACAAATCAAAATCTCTCCGCTTCTCAGAGACATGTGGTTGTTTTCAATCAGGGGGACAATTTATGGCTCTTGTCAATTTCTCTGAGAGCGCTTCAAGAGGCTTTTACGACTTCATACGTTGATCTGTGAGCTCGGGGAATTCGCTTCCAGCCAGCGGAGAATTTCCACACACACACGCACACACAAAGTCACACACGCACACACACGCACACACACACACACACACACACACACACACACACACATAAACACACACACACAGGCACACACCCCAGTTACATATGGGAACATTTATGTCCTCATATAGCTTAAGCTTTCATCAGCTTTTCAAGCAGAAGAAGAACATTACAGGAAATTCAAGGTCGTAAATAATCTCAACCACTTATATTTGGTACATGTCTTTCACTCATAGCATTGATTGGGTAATACTCATGCATAAACACCAGCTGGGTGTGTCTACAGAGGCGTGCCTTCGCCCAGTACACCATGTCCTTTACTCAGACCTAGGCTGGGCCCCAAGTCATCTCTTTATTAGAGAACTAAAGGCAAGGTTGTGTCCTTGATATGTCTTTCTCTCTCTTTTTCTTTCTTTCTTTCTTTCTTTCTCTCTCACATTTTCTCCTTTTTATCTCCCCCCCCCCTCTCTCTCTTTCTTTTTTTCTCACATTTTCCCATCCTCTCTCTCTCTCTCTGTGTCTCTCTCTCTTTTTTTTTCTCCCATCCTCTCTCTCTCTCTCTCTCTCTCTCTCTCACACACTCCTCGCTCCCTCTCTCTCTCCCTCTCCTTCATCCAGGAACACCATGTCCTTTACTGAGACCTAGGTTGTGTTCCAAGTCATCCCTTTATTAGAGAAGTAAAGGCAAAGTTGGACATCCCCCCTAACCTGCCCCCTTTACACATTAGTGAATGGAATAGTCTTCTGCTGACTAGGCTCCTCTGTTGTGTCCTTGATATGTCTTTCTTTCTTTCTTTCTTCCTTTCTTTCTTTCTCTTTCTCACACTCTCTCCTTTTTATATTTCCCCCCCTTCCTCTCTCCCCCTCTCTTTCTTTTTCTCAATCACACTCTCCCCTCCTCTCTCACTCTCTCTTTCTTTCTCTCTCTCTCTCACACTCTCCTCTCCCTCTTTCTCCCTCCCCCTTCTCTCTCCCTCCCCCCTCTCTCTCTCTCTTTCTTTTTCTCTCTCACACTCTCCTCTCTCTCCCTCTCTCTTTCTTTTTCTCTCTCACACTCCTCTCTCTCCCTCTCTCTCTCTCTCTCTCTCTCTCTCTCTCTCTCTTTCTCTCCCTCACACTACACCCCCCACCCTCTCTCTCTCTCTCTCCCTCCTTCTCTCCTCTAACAATAGCATGCCACACGCCTTAGCGGCGAGGCCAGAAGTATGCGTACATACCTGTCATTCCTGGCAGGTCTCCTATCAGCGTCAAGTGGCTGAAATCGCTCAAACGAGGGGCGGGGGTCGCCTGGGGTCACCTGGGGTCGCCCGGGGTCACCAAAGGGATTACGCTAATTTGACACCAGATTACAGAAACGGGGACAAGGAGCAGATTTGACTGCTTGCTGAAAACCCCCCGTCAGCACAGAGGCAGTCACCCAGGGGCTGGGGGGGCCTGTCGTTGGGGCTGTGGGCTGGGGTTGGGGCTGGAGAGTTGGGGCTATGGGTTGGGGCTAAGGCCTGTGGGCTGGGGCTATGGGCTGGGTCTAAGGCCTATGGGCTATGGACTGAGTTGGGGCTAAGGCCTGTGGGTTGGGGCTGGGGCTAAGGCCTGTGGGCTGGGGCTAAGGCCTGTGGGCTGGGGCTAAGGCCTGTGGGCTGGGGCTAAGGCCTGTGGGCTGGGACTAAGGCCTGTGGGTTGGGGCTGGGGCTAAGGCCTGTGGGCTGGGGCTGGGGCTAAGGCCTGTGGGTTGGGGCTGGGGCCGGAGGGCCAGGAGGGTTTGTGTTGGTGACTGTTGCAGACACAGGTGGTAATGATGATTCAGGTGTCAGCTGTGGTAATGAGCGGCGCGCCTCTGATCACATCAAAGCAGCCGTAGTCGTCACAGCAGACTTCATTACCCACAAGCGCTGTAAATCTCTCACCAGAGGCAGACTGGGAGGCTTGTTAGAGGTCAGCATGATTGAACAATAACACTTGGGTTAACTGTACCGTTGAAAGATGTTTTATTTATGCTTTGTTCTGACGAGGTTGTGGTTATGTGTGTGTGCCCGTGCGTGTGTGTGGGGGCCCGTGTTTGCCTATGTGTGGGCCTGTCTGTGTTTGTGTGTGTGTGTGTGTGTGTGTGTGTGTGTGTTACAGTAGTGTCTCTCATTTGAGTGTGTGTGTCTGTGTGTGTGTGTGTGTGTGTGTGTGTGTGTGTGTGTGTGTGTGTGTGTGTGCATGCGTGCGTGCGTGTGTGCCCATGTGTGTGTCCATGTTTGGGCCTGTCTGTGTGTGTGCCCGTGTGTGTGTGTGGGGGGTTCAGTAATGTCTCTCATTTGTGTGTGTGTGTGTGTGTGTGTGTGTGTGTGTGTGTGTGTGTGTGTGTGTGTGTGCGGCGCGTGTGTGTGTGTGTGTGCGGCGCGTGTGTGTGTGTGTGCGCGGCGCGTGTCTGTCTGTGTGTGTACGCACGCATGCTTGTGTGTGTGAGAGAAGGAGGGAGAGAGGTACAGTAGTATCTCTCGTCTGTCTGGCACCTCTATGGAAGCTAGAGGTCAGAGGTCAGACCCTCTCTGACGTCATAGGTCATCCCACTCCATACCATGGTCACATGACAAATGTCACTCGTACAACCCAAGAATCTGGGCAATTCAAAACACGGGACGTCTTGAAGTTCACGTAAGTGAAGCGTCTCGTAGTTTCAAGTCACATTTCCCATTTTTACATTTTTTACATTTTTAACCATTTAGCAGACACTTTCATCCAAAGGGATTTACAATTAGAGATTACAGGGACAGCCTGAGGGGCTACGTGCCTTACTCAAGGGCACACTAGTGGTGGTGTTCCCAGGTAAGATTTGAACTCATGACCTTCTGATCACCAGTCCAACTCACTGTCCCCTAGCCTCCCCTCCTATGTAAGCTAGTCCCCTAGGTAGTCCTCCTATGAAAGCTAGTCCACTAGGACACCCCTCCTATGTAAGCTAGTCCCCTAGGCCCCCCTCCTATGAAAGCTAGTCCACTAGGACACCCCTCCTATGTAAGCTAGTCCACTAGGTAGTCCTCCTATGTAAGCTAGTCCACTAGGTAGTCCTCCTATGTAAGCTAGTCCCCTAGGCAGCCCTCCTATGTAAGCTAGTCCCCTAGTCACCTCTCCTATGTAAGCTAGTCCCCTAGGCAGCCCTCCTATGTAAGCTAGTCCACTAGGACACCTCTCCTCTGTAAGCTAGTCCACTAGGACACCTCTCCTCTGTAAGCTAGTCCACTAGGCAGTCGGTCTATCTGTATGCTGCTGTGAGATGATACTGATACATTTTGCTGTTTTTATTTCCTGGAAAAATGAAAATGTCATTACGAGATTTTCTCTTTTGGCATTTTGTTATGGTTGTTATTTATAGCTTCACTACAAAAAAAAAAAAAAGTAATTCTTCATTCTTCTAGCATTTTGACTGCCAATGGCCCCTGGTCATAGCATAGATTACTTTTCTTATGTAATGATAGATAGATAGACTTTATTTGTCATTGTTACAGTACAGGTACCAAACAACGAAATTTAGGAGGGGAGGCTCCCCTGGTGTTTAAGAAAGGAAAAAGAAACACATTTTGGAAAAAGCATAGATGCATAAAATCACAAGAAGGTAAGGAGCTGGTTTACATCAATAGAGGCTATGTACACAATCCACTGTACTATACTGCACAGATAGTCAAATAGGGTTGTCATATTTCACAAGAAAGTATTTTTTCACATTTTTTTTAAAGTGTCACAGTTTGCAGGCTTGAAAATGTACATGTTTGTGCCTCAGCACTAGCTGCCATACAATCCGTCCGGACTTGTCCTGGGCCCAGAACTTAGGCCTTTTCTGTGTTCAGGGCCTTGACGGCCCTGTGGTAGAAGCTGTCCTTCAGTCTGTTTGTCCTAGCGGCCGGGGTCCTGTACCTCCTGTTCGAGGGCAGCTTGACAAAGTGTTCGTGCCCAGGGTGGGTCGGGTCCTTGGAGATCTTGGAGGCCCTCCTGAGACAGCGTGTTTTGTACAGCTCCTCCAGAGAGGGGAGGGTGGCGCCGGTGATCCCCTGTGCTGTTCTCACGACTCTCTGTAGATCGCTTCTCTCCGCTGCCGTGCAGCTGTGGTACCAGTTGGAGATGCCGAAGGTGAGGATGCTCTCCACTGCGCCGTGGTAGAAGGCCACCAGCATCTCCTGCTTGCTGTGTTGTTTCTTGAGGCATCTCAGGGTGTATAGCCGCTGTTGTGCCCTCTTGATGGTGCCTTTAGTGTTGTCCTTCCAGGCCAGGTCATCCCGCATGATGTGTCCCAGGAAACGGAGGTTTGAGACCATCTCCACGCTCTCTCCGTCGATGAGCAGGGGCAGGATCTCGGACTTTTTCCTCCTGTAGTCTACGATGAATTCCTGGGTCTTTGACTTGTTTAGCAGCAGGTTGTTTACCTTGCACAGCTTGCTCAATTGCTCTACCTCATCCCTGTACGCCGCCTCGTCCCCCCCCGAGATACATCCCACCACGGTGGTGTCGTCTGCAAACTTTACGATGTAGTTGCTGGGGTGGATGGGGGTTGTAATGATGGCTGATGGATAGATGATTCACTTACTTAGACAAATGTATGTGTTGTGACTTCAAAGTCACTTTAGATAAAGATGTCTGATAAATGCTAAAAATGTAAATGTAATGTAAATGTAGATACTGTGAGTTGCTAAGCTGACAAGAATGAACCACTAAGGGTACACCATGTGATGAAGCAAAGTTCCCCTGGTTTATTCAGCGCTCTCAGAGAAGTGAGATGCACAGCAATACAATTCTCAGTTCTGGGGTACTTCCCCATACAGCAAAACGTATACAAAACAAAGAAGTTTATCAGTACTAACACATCTTCGTCTAGATCTTCCACCATAGACTAAAGACCCATTTCTTCAGGCTACATCTTGACTGTCCCTCCTAAAGACCTCTTCATCCCCACTACCCCCTGTACAGTTCCTCGACTGTAAATAATAATAATAATAATAATAATAATAATTCTAGCATTGTGACTGCCAATGGCCCCTCGTCCTAGCATACTGTAGATCGTTTTCTTATTTAAACTCTTATTTCCTACTTAAGTGGCCAGAAATGTAAATGTTTTTGAGTTTTTCCCTCAGACACTTCCTCACTTTAAATAGTTTGTTGTGTTCAGCTTGGTAGCTGTAATTAAGCACTTCCTTTCGGTTGCTATGTTTAGTGTTTTGTAAATTAGCCGACATCAGGTTTTTATCTGCAGGTTTTTCTTGTGTTTTTTTTATTGCAGCTGGTAGATGAAGCGGAAGTTTGTTAGTAACGCGATCCCTAAGTGTCTTGTTTTTGAAGTATTAATGAGGAAGGGAGGTGGTTAAGTGGGTCTGACTGGCACTCTGCCACCCTCACCCTCAGGCCCTGGGTGTGATGTGGTGTTGGGTAAACAGGCTGGTGTACAGGGAAGATCGCACGCACGCACACACACACACACACACCCACACACACCCACACCCACGCACACGCACACACACACACGCATAGACACACACATGCATACACACACACACACCTACAGTATATACACACACACACACACACACACACACACACACACACACACAGCCCTGCCAGGCCTACAGGTGCTACCTAATAATGTCCTCCTCCACCTGCGGAGACATCACAACACTGATGTTTATTACACTGCTTTATGACAGGGGAGCGGGAGAGGAGGAGGAGGTTGGGGGTGAGGGAGATATGGGGGGAAAGGGAATGAGAGGGAGAGAGAGGGTGAGAAAGTGAGAGAGAGAGGGAGGGAGGGAGAGGGAGGGGAGGTAGAGAGGGGGGAGAGAGAATGATAGGGGGAGAGGGAGAGAGAGGGTGGGAAAGGGAGAGAGAGGGAGAGAGAGGGAGGGAGAGAGAGGGAGAGAGAGAGAGAGACTGTAAACGTACTGTTCCTGTTTTTTGCGTAGTAGCATTTTAACACTCATATATGAGAGAGAGAGGCGGGGATATGGAGGGAGAAGAGGACAGAGAAAGGGAGAGAGACAGGCTGTAAACTTACTGTCCTGTGTTAGAAGCATTTTAACACTCACATGAGAGGAGGGGGGGTATGGAGATAGAAGAGAGGGAGGGAGGAGGGTGAAGAGAAGAGAGAGGGAGACTGTTAACTTCCAGTCCATGTTTCTGTGTAGCTCCTGTCAGTAGAGTGTAAACTGAGGTGACACTGTCGCATGGCTGGTGAGGTCATGACCTATGACCCCTGACGTCATGATGCTATATGCTACTGCAGTAGTAGAGCACCTTTACTGTTCTTTCGGGGTTATCCACACAGCTCTGCTACAGGGTGCTGTTCACATGTGTTCTGTGACTAGGATCTACTTCACTGTATCGATTTTTTCTGTGAGGACAGAGTTTACAATCTGCCGTTTCCTAATCTGGCAAAAACTGAAAAAATGACCTCCCCCCTTACTTGCGCCCTTTTTCATCAGACCCTGTCACAAATGTCATGAATGAAGGTCAGTGAATGTCAACCAACTGTTTACTTGACAGCCTTGCATGTCTAGTTTGTCTGATCTAGTGAGCGGTTGTTTAACCGTCCCCAGGCTATTGCGCACAGCGTACCTCTGAATCACAGGCGGCGGTGTGCATGCCCTGGGGGGGGGGGGGGGGGGTGGGGGGGGAGTGCTGTGGGAGATGATTGACGGGAGGTACAGCCAATAGCTATGCGCCGTCCTTTTTCGACGTTCTTTCTATTGGCTTAATGGGTTTGTGGCCAGGTACGATACTGTCAGATATCAGATATTTGTGGTGTTAAAATATGAGATCAATGAATGTGAATGAATAACAGGATGGTTTTAACTGTTTGGTAATGAGATGGCCTACATATACAATACCAGTCAAAAGTTTGGACACACTTCCCTATTCAATTAAATGGGAAAATGTGTCCAAACGTTACATTACATGACATTTTTTACATTTAGCAGACGCCTTTATCCAAAGCGACTTAAGAAGTAAGTGAATCATCGACACATCAGTCATCATAAGAGAAACAAATCCATGCTAGGGCCAGGGGCCATTGACAGTCACAATGCTAGCAGAAGGAAGTATTACTTAAAAAAATATATATATTATTATTTTCAAAATGATTTACCATAGAAACACTGTACAGGGGGGTAGTGGGGGGGATTAAGAAGTCTTTAGGAGGGACAGTCAAGATGTAGCCTGAAGAGATGGGTCTTCAGTTTACGGTGGGAGATAGGTAGTGACTAGTTCCTGATTGGTTCCTGCTGGGTCCCCAGGTCAGCGGCGGTGGTCAGGAGGAGGAGTACAGGCCCTGTGGGGAAGGTGGCGCGTCGACGCAGCAGCAGCAACAGCAGCAATAGCCACCCCTTCAGAGTCAAGTCCCTCCGTCTGCTCAGGACCCTCCAGACCCCCACGAAGACCCCGACCCCCAGCCCGGCCCAGGACCAACCCCTGGTGGACAACCCCAAGACAGCCCGACCCCCCAGGTAAGATACAGGACAGCACTGCTCACTGTGTGTGCATGGGGGGGGGGGTGTCATCAGGGCTGTGCAATAAAATGCGATTGTCGCAATATCATCTTTTTCACAATTCCGCATGGATGGATGATCCCAGCACCCAGCTACTGGATGGTCTACTGGAGATACTTACTCAGTTACCTACTTACCTGGTTGTACTTAATAATAATATTAAGGGATAATAAGTGCTTGGGGATAATCTGTGTTTGGGGGATAATCTGTGTTTGGGGGATACCCTGTGTTTGGGGATAATCTGTGTTGGGGGATACCCTGTGTTTGGGGATAATCTGTGTTGGGGGATACCCTGTGTTGGGGTTACCCTGTGTTGGGGTTACCCTGTGCCCTCTTGGTTTCATCCATCATCATAGCCCAAGCCTACTTCAGCACTGTCCTCTTTAATATGAAGTTGATTTGCCAGAGCCATCGAGCCAGAGCCATGCGTAATAAAGGAATTGCTCACCCACCTATGGGATTTAACTTGAAGTCATTGCTACACATGATCAGCTCAGTGGCCTTGCAGTTAGAGTGTCCGCCCTGAGATTGGGAGGTTGTGAGTTTGAGTTTGATCCCTGGTCAAGTCATACCAAAGACTATAAAAATGGTATCCGATGCCTCCCTGCTTGGCACTCAGCATTAAGGGTTGGATTGGGGGGTAAGACCCTGCGACATTCCAGCGTCATGTCCAGGGGGTGTACTTGTACATCAAGCCGCCTCTCGCTACGGAAACAGGAGATAAGCTCCTGCCCTATGGGCCGTTAGGCTCGAGAACCACCGGTTTTCAAGGCTTACTTACTTACTTCCATTGCTACATACGTATGGCAGAGCACCCAGCCAATGGCATAGAGAAGCATCGCATACACTCACCAGCAACTCTATATGAATTAAAATATCTCAAATAAAGTCCCTTATTCATCAATTAATGAATGAATTAATGTGTTTTTTCTTAATTAGCATTCAGTAACGTGCTTTCTGCTCGGGGCGCACGGTGCTCCACTAACTTGGCTTCGTCCTCCGATCTCTTCCTGTTTGGAAGCTTCCTGCTCGGTCCCCTGAAGGGCCATGTAACCTGACGCTGTGCTGCCTTCCTTTGATGCGCGTTGGACCCAGATTACACACCTGCTGGAGGAAGTGTGGTGGTAGTCATACTCCTAATTGCAGGGATCAGTGGATAGACTCAGGGGAAGATTAATCACGTCGATGACAGACAAACTCTTCATCCTGGATGCTGAGGTGGAACTCGAGGGGAGGCTGGTGGAGGTAGAAATCGGAGGACAGGCTCGTTGTAATGCATGGGGCGGAACGGGGAATGGTGTCAAACACCATGATGAGCCCTTCATCACTACACCGGACCACCCCAGGCCACAATAGGACTTGTTTTGATTTGACCGGTTTCACAGACAAGCCTCTTCCTAGATCACATTGAAAGTGTGATTTAGTCCCAAGACTAAAGGCTTTAAACCTCGTCTGTGAAACCATCTCTCAGAGTGTAGAGCCAAACAAAGAAAAAAAATGCTTCACCGTCCCATTACTTACTTACGCAGGGCACTGTCTGTCTGTCTGTTATGCTGCCCACTGCTGTACCCTGCAACACCCCGTTCAGCACCACCTGTGCACAGTGTCCTGTCCTGTCCTGTCCCGTCCTGCCCTGTCCCGGTCCGGCCCAGGTGACGTAAGAGTTCATCTGTTTCCATGTTGCTGTGTTCCTCTGGGCCGGGTCCGACCGTTCCTCCATGGTACCAGAATAAACCTGTGACCCATCTGTCTCTCTGTCTGTCGGGCCTGTTTCCCCTCTCTTTAAGGGGGTGCGCTTCACTGGGAGCATCCAGGTTTAGTGTGACCTATCTGGGGAGGCAGGAAGCTCTGAGGGAGGGGGGCGGGGGGGGCGGAAGAGGAAGATAACAGAGCGGTCCAACCCCACCCCCCCTTACATCTCTGAAAACCCCCCCAACCCCATCCCAACCCCGCCCCACCCTGCTGAAACCCCAGGTTCCAATCGCCTCCAATTGCCAAAGCCTCGGCAGTTCTATCTGTACAGTGTGTATTTATACTCGGGCACATCCGGGTCAGCCTCCAGAGCTCTGCTCTCTCTGACACGCCTAGCTTATCCAACCTCACCCCAGTCCCTGCCACACAATGCCCTCCATAGGAAAAACCAGCGCCAGTCACCTCTGCCACATAATGTCCTCCATAGGACAACACAGCTGTTGTCACATAATGTCCTCCGTAGGACAGCACAGCTCTCGTCATCCCTGCCATATTAACCTCCTCCCCTGTTGTACTGACGTACTGAATGAGCCTAGAATAACAACCACTCAAGCCTTAGCCTTAGTGGGAGTGAATTGACAGAGTAAAGTATTTGTTATTTTATTTCAGCCAATCACGCGGCTGCGAGGCATTGCTCTGAATTATAGATTAATGTTTTGCTATTTTTAAAATTATTTTTTGCTTATGTATTGTTTTTTTTAATGCCCTATGCACGAACCTAACCAAGTAAATGTCCTGTTTAAGCAAATGTACCAAGCCAATGTACTTGGCTAGATAAAATAATTCTGATTATGATCATGATTCTGAATGCGAAACGTGTGGTGTTCAACCACTGGGGCGCGGGGGTTAAGGTTAGGGGGGGGGGGGGGTTCTGTGGGAGATGATTGATGTGATACCAGCTGTGGTCAGTGGCTGGAGCAGATGACTCACTTACTGGTTAGCTCGGGAGACAGACGAGTCGGCGTCTTGAGAATGAGTCACAGTGTGTTTAGGGTCGACCCTGGCGCGTGGAGCGGTGGAGGCTGGTGGAGGTAGAAATCGGAGGACGGGCTCGTTGTGTAATGCATGGGATGGAATGAGGCGTGGTATCAATCCCACGTGTGATACCGTTACTCATTCTGATCCATGTATTACAATGAGCCCGTCCTCCGATTTCTACCTCCACCAGCCTCCCCTGGTGTGAATCCCCAATGCTAAAGATTAGATTAGATTAAGTACCAGCCATTGTAAATGCAGTTGTTCAGCGGAGTGTGTGGGGGATTGTTCATCAGAGTGACAGCTGTGTGAAAGAAGCTGTTCCGGAGCCTGCTGGTGCGGGACATGAGGATCCTGTACTTCCTGAGTCTCTCAGATGGTAGGGGATCAAACAGACAGTGGCTGGGAGGTGCGAGGTGTCCTTGACGATGCTTCCCCAGAAAGGGCCCTGTAGCGAACCTCGTACAATCTGTTCTATGACGCTCATCTGTCGAAATCATAACACCAATGTTCCCCGTGCTCTCCCCGATAACCGTACACAAACACGGAACAAGGAAAGCCAGTACATCGTGTTTGATTTTTTATTTTTGTAGTGGTGACACCTGATTGGCTGATGGGTGAGTAATGACTGTTGTGATTCGTTGTTAGCTTGCTGCAGCGTCGTGGCGTTTGATCCAAACCGACCCGACTGACAGACAAACATGTTTGTCGGAGATTCAAATCACATCTGTAATTATACGAGACAACATGCCAGAGATGAGGTGTCTGCTACTGAAGTGGCTACAGTAACTAGCTCGACGAGAATTTTTTTATAGCCGTCTTTTTTGTTGTTGTTCCTTGCTTACAGTCGCAGACGGAGGAGAAGGGAGGGGAAAGGTCTCTTGCGTGCGTCTGGGCAGAGTCTTCCAACCTGTCTACGTAAAAGATATTTACATGATAAGTGCTAGTTGTCACCAGAAAGTTGGTTCCTCGGTCGTCTCGACGTGGGAACGTTTTTTTCTCTCTCTCTCTCTCTCTCTCTCTCTCTCTCTCTCTCTCTCTCTCTCTCTCTCTCTCTCTCTCTCTCTCTCTCTCTCTCTCTCTCTCTCTCTCTCTCTCTCTCTCTCTCTCTCTCTCTCTCTCTCTCTCTCTCTCTCTCTCTCTCTCTCTCTCTGTGTCCCTCCCTCACTCTCTCTCTCTCTCTCTTCCCCCTCACTCTCACTCTCTTACTCATGACCATACAGGTTGTTTCTGGATCACCTGAATTGTGGTGTGGTGTTTAATTAGGTGTGTACGTAATAATATAGACACTAATTAACAGGTGAGGTTTAAGGGCAACTTCTTCTCATCAGTTTAAAAAAAGACTATATGCACCTTAAAGGCTAGGAAGCCTCACTGACTAGTTTGTCAGCTCTGTGTGTGTGTGTGTGTGTGTGTGTGTGTGTGTGTGTGTGTGTGAGACGTGTGAGACGTGTGAGACATGTTGTAATGATCAGGGAGAAAGGGGATATGATAATGAAACAATTACATCTCATTAGAGACGCCACAGATAGTTGATGCATGGGAAGAGAGCAGCATACCACCATGTACCATATGTCTCTCATGAGTGTGTGTGTGTGTGTGTGTGTGTGTGTGTGTGTGTGTGTGTGTATTGAGTGATGTGGGAGGAGAGCTGTGTGTGTGTGTGAACGTGTGTGTGAACTACAATAGTGTGTCATATGATACAGTAGTGATGAGTGTGTGTTAAGTGCTGTGGAAGGAGCTGTGTGTGTGTGTGTGTGTGTGACTGTGTGTGTGTGCGCGCCATGTGTGTGTATAAAGTAAAATAATGGTGTGTGTGTGTGGTGAGTGAGGTTGTGTGTGTGTGTGTGTGTTGAGGTCTGTGTGTTGAGGAGTGTGTGTGCTGGTCCATGGGGATTGGATCAGGGCACAGGTGGCAGTGCCGGCACAGTGGTGATATGACAACCATGCTGTTAAACTGGAACCTGATCACTCGGGGGTGCGTGTGTGCGTATGTGCGTATACGTGCGTGTGCACGTGTGTGTGCGTGAGAGAGTTGTTTGTGTGAGTGTTTCAAGTTTATAAGATGTAAGAGAGTAACATTCTTATGCTTCGGTTCCTGACATTGCGGCACAAGACAATAACGCAATAGGTGTAATTCAAGATAAAAAAGTGACCGTAGTACAGGACATAAGTGACAAAAGATTACAGGATATAGTTAGCAGTATCCGCAGACAATAAGGCAGTAGGCATAATACAAGATAAAGGTGACAGTAGTACAGGTAAGACAGGATACACTGGTGGTGCCACTATTGATAATAGATAGAAAGCGTTCAATAGAAAGTGTGTGATCAACCAAGCGTGTGGTGTGTGTCTCTGTGTGTGTGTGTGTCTCTGTATATCTCTCCTGTGTGTGTGTGTGTGTGTGTGTGTGTGTGTGTGTGTGTGTGTGTGTGTGTGTGTGTGTGCGCGTGTATCTGTATATCTCTCCTGTGTGTGTGTGTGTGTGTGTGTGTGTATGTGTGTGTGTGTGTGTGTGTGTGTGTGTGTGTGTGTGTGTGTGTGTTCACTCATCCAAGCTGTAGTTATTCAGAGAATGCCTCTTGTATTGGTGCAGGTGTACGCTGTTATGTAACACACACAGGTAAGCGTGTGTGTGATACCACTCCTCCTCCTACCATTCCACACATTACAATGAGGCCGTCCTCCCATTTCTACCTCCACCAGCCTCCCCTGCTCTACAGGGACAGGTGTTGATTGCAGAGGAGCTTTAGAGCTGTGTGTGTGTGTGTGTGTGTGTGTGTGTGTGTGTGTTTGTGTGTGTGTCCCACGGGAGAAAGCAGGAAGCGTTTTAAGGACAATCCTCCACCTCACTCTCATGACACACAACACTACAGTCAGATACATGTTTTATCACTTTGTGATTTCCCAGCGTAGGCCTGCTGGTCTGTGTGTGTATGTGTGAGAGAGAGAAAGTTTGTGTGCGTGTGTGAGAGAAAGAGAGAGTTTGTTTGTGAGAGAGAGAGAGAGAGAGAGAGAGAGAGAGAGAGAGAGAGAGTTTGTGTGTGTGTGTGTGTGTGTGTGTGTGGACCTGCTGTTCAGATGCGGTGAGTGAGTGTCTCTCAGGAGAGGGAGATCCAGACTGTCACATGTACGAGGGAAACATGACTCCATGAGAAGCAAATACTTTGTTTTAGGATGTGGCAAACAAGGGGGAGGGGAGAGTAATTAGTCTGCTACAAATATGACAGGCTCGTAGCTGGAGAATATAAGAGAGTAGAGTAGACTTGAATACCATAGAATGTAACTTCATTGCCAACACACACACACACACCAGTGTCGAGAGAGAGAGAGAGAGAGAGAGAGAGAGAGAGAGAGAGAGAGAGAGAGAGAGAGAGAGAGAGAGACAGAGACAGAGACAGAGACAGAGACAGAGAGAGAGAGAGAGAGAGACAGAGAGAGAGAGAGAGACAGAGAGAGAGACAGAGAGAGAGACAGAGAGAGAGAGAGAGAGAGAGGTCATTGCGATTGATTTTGGTTTCCTGTTGATACTCACATGTGACATGAGAAGAGTAAATATCAGGTACGACCTCCCTCTTTCACACACACACATCCTCAGAACCACCTGTGAAGGTACGACACCCCCTACCCACACATACACACACACACACACACACACACTAACGCCCTCTCAAAGGTCCTCAGACCCACCCCATGACCAACCCTAACCCTAACTCAACCCTAACCCTCCTCAACCCTAAACCTAACACACACCCCCCCCCCCCCCCCTTCTGAGTGCCTTTCATCAAGATGAAAAGATTTCCACACAGGTGTTGTCACTTACAGTAACTAAGTGTGGATCCTGAGGACAGGTGCTTTCTCTTCATGTGTGTGTGTGAAATCACCTGGCAACAACAGTCCACTTGACGAGCCCTGTTCTCAGACATCCATTTACCTCGGCTGTAAACATGTGACGTCCATGTTTCTGGTTAACCTCAGTTGAGAAATGTTTACAAGTCTCCTTTCATCCATTCAGTCAACACACACACACACACACACACACACACACACACACACGCATACACACACACACACACACAAATACACACAGTCAATATTTGTCTGAAGAATCAAAGAGTGCATATACACAGGTTATGACTATTGGTTGTTGTGGGGAAGTCCTGCAGTGATGTGCTGAGTCATTGACCAAGATGTTGTTCAGTAAGAAATCCCCTTCCCTCCTTCCCTAACTCCCTCCCTCCTTCCCTCCCTCCTTCCCTCCCTCCCCCCCTCCCTCCCCTCATCTCACATTTCTTGGTTTTCTTCTCATTCTTTCTACAGGGTAATTGAATGCTAAATGATGCATGCTGTAAGGTGTGTGTGTGTGTGTGTGTGTGTGTGTGTGTGTGTGTGTGTGTGTGTGTGTGTGGGTGTGTGGCAGAGACGTCATCATTACTGCCTTTGTCCCAACGTGGCGAGCCGCTGGTCACATGACCTAGGAGACCTGTACAACACATATATATGTCCCCTGTCTTTGTCACACAGCTCCTACATGACACCTCGCCTAAATGTTTCAGTAGATCAGTTACCCCACGGCAAGCAATTATTGATGAAAATGTCAATCATAATTGTATTGATTATAATCTGTTCTGATTATAACTCTGATAGATAGGTAGATAGATAGATAGATTTTATTGTATTATACTTTATTGATCCTGTGGGGAAATTAAGGCGTTAAGGCAGAATCGTTTTTTTAGCAAATTTGGTTTTTGCCATTGCAAGATGCATTTTAAAACATTATTTTGTTGTCAAATATCTCTTCCATATCTTTTCTATTGTAACCCAGATACTGAGTTATGTTGTTCTGTATTATTTACATTACATTCACATTTTTGACATTTAGCAGACGCTTTTATCCAAAGAACTATATATATATATATATATGTCATGCAATCAACTTGTCAGTCAATTGTTGGAATGTGGTAACTTTTGCTCTAGGCAGAGGTTCAGCCATAGTCAGCGCCCCTGGAGCAGTGGTAGGCAACGGCAGTGGTAGGCACCTTAGATATGATGCCAGCAACCCTCCAGTCACCAGCTCACATGCAGCTCCCTCCTGAGGCGGGGATCGAACCAGTGACCTTCCGATTGCTAGCCGGCCTCTAACCTCTAACCTCTAGGCTACCGCCGCCCCATAAGGTCTAGGTCTAGGTTCAGTCCCATAAGGTCTAGGTTTAGGTTCAGTCCCATAAGGTCTAGGTCTAGGTTCAGTCCCATAAGGTCTAGGTTTAGGTTCCGTCTACGGCGGAAGATACTGAGTGACGTTGTTCCATATGGCCGCAGCACATCCAGTACAGTATCACCTGTGGTGAGCCTCAGGGGAGGCTGGTGGAGGCAGGAATCGGAGGACGGGGCTCATTGTGATGCATGGGACGGAATGTGGAACGGTATCAAACGCACGTATGCACCATGCATTACAATGAGCCTGTCCTCCGATTCCCACCTCCTCCAGCCTCCCCTGGTGTTCATACGGCCAGGACCCAGAGCCAACACATCTGAGCTACACTACAGAGGAAACAAGAGTAAGACATGGAAATATGTAATAATTATAATAATAATTTAAATTATGTATCTAATATGTAATGTTTTTAGGGGAAACTTCAGTCTGGGAAGACTTACAGTACAGTATTGATTACAGGGCTCCTTGTAATGAATTGAAAGAAAAATGATATCAAACTTTTGTTAACACTTATTGTATCCAATCTATAAAAAACGTTGTGTGCAAATACTTATGTCCCCCACTGTGTATGTGGTGACCTGATTGCTGCGTAGATTGAAGTGAGTGATAATCTGTCATAGATATGCAGGTGACAGTAACAGGTAACGTGAGAGTGATTGATCAGCGTGTCACCGGAGTGTTCCACCTGCAGTCCTGCCTCTGAGGGGAGGAACGCCTCGCCACACTCACTTGGTTCTATTCTACGTGTCGTGCTACACTACACACACACACACACACACACACACACACACACACACACACACACACACACACTAACTCACGCACAGACACACACTAACTCACGCACACACACACTAACTCATGCACACGTACACTAACTCATGCACACACACACACACACCCATACACACTAGCACACATACACATGCCCACACACACACACACACACACACACACACTCACACACACTCACAGTGGCACCTGTTGTGTGACCCTGCCTCTGGTCCCACTTGCCAAGACTCACTTCAGACACAATGGCTGTAGAACGAGACTACCCCCCCCCACCCCATCCAGGTCACCCCCCTCCCCCCAGTGTAGCACTGGGAAGGGTCTTGGTATCATTGACACGGGTGTAACACGTATATGAGGTTTCTCTCCTCTCCTCCCTGAGGTTTCCTCCTCACAAAGGAGGCTTTGTTAGCAGCAAGATGCTGTATTTACTTCACTCCCGTGTCCTCAGGTACCCTGGCTAGGCTAGGCTAGGCTACGCTACACTAGGCTTGGCTGCGCTATGCTTGGCTGCGCTACGCTAGGCTACACTAGGCTAGGCTAGGCTACGCTAGACAACAGTACACATATCATGACCCTTAAATAATTAAATAGAGAATAAAAAAATCTTGCTTCTTCTAGCATTATGACTGCCAATGGCCCCTGGCCCTAACTTTTTCTTGCAATGACTAATGGATAGATGATTCACTTACTTAGACAAATGTATTTGTTGTAAATCGCTTTGGATAAAAGTGCCTGCTAAGTGCCAAAAATGTAATGTAAGTCTTTAATGTAACCCAGTTGAGGCCTAGTTCAGAAAGCCTGGGGAAGTCCTTTGCAGAAAGGAATCTCCATTAGTGGCGTCTCCATTAATGCCAAACCAATCAAATACCTTGAAAAAAAAAAAAAGCTACTTTTCCTTCAGGTTTTCTTCCATGTTGCGAGCTATTGTACACAAAAACTCTCTGTAAAATCGGGAATATATCAAAGAATCCCAGAAAATCACATTATATTAATTTTGTAAAATGATTTTGTGCTTGAGTAAAATAAGCATTTCACCCCCTAGCAAAACATGACTCAGTACTTGGTGGAGAAACCCTTGCTGGCAAGTACAGAGGTCAGATGTTTCTTATAGTTGATCACAAGTTTGCGCAGATCCCAGGAGGGATTTTGGCCAACTCCTCTTTGCAGATCCTCTCCAAATCCTTAAGGTTTGGAGGTAGCCGCTTGGCAACTCGAAGCTTCAGCTCCCTCCTCAGATTTTCAATAGGATTAAGGTCCGGAGACTGACTAGGCCACTCCATGACCTTAATGTGCTTCTTCTTGAGCCACTCCTTTGTTGCCTTAACCGTATGTTTTGGGTCATTGTCATGTTGGAACGCCCATCCACGGCCCATTTTCAGTGTCCTGGCTGAGAGAAGGAGCTTCTCACCCAAGATTTCACGGTACATGGCCCCGATCATCCTCCCCTCGATACGGTGAAGTATCGTCCCCTTAGCAGAGAAACAGCCCCAAAGCATAATGTTTCCACCGCCATGCTTGACGGTGGGGATGGTGTTCTTAGGGTCAAAGTCAGTATTTTTCCTCCTCCAAACACAGCGAGTCGAGTTGATGCCAAAGAGCTCGATTTTGGTCTCATCTGACCACAGCACTTTCTCCCAAGCCTCCTCTGAATCATCCAGGTGCTCAAACTTGGCAAACTTCAGACGGGCCTGTACATGTGCCTTCTTGAGCAGGGGGACTTTGCGGGCGCTACAGGATTTCAATCCATTACGGCGTCAATGGTCATCTTGGTGACTGTGGTCCCAGCTGCCTTGAGATCATTAACAAGCTCCTCCCGTGTAGTTCTGGGTTGATCCCTTACCTTTCTCATGACCAACCCCACGACGTGAGATCTTGCATGGAATACTTATTTTCCCCACTGTATGTGTGTGGTGGGAGGGTTCTTGGAATGTAGCATCCAATGAAATTGCGAGCTCATTCTCCCATCACTCTGTCCCGGTTCAAATCAAACCAGATCAGATCAGCTCATCTAAAACTCTCCAAACCACAGGTCAGGGGAGGCTGGTGGAGATTCAGGGGAGGCTGGGGGAGGTTAGGGGAGGCTTGTGGAGGCAGAAATCGAAGGACGGGGCCTGTAATTGTAATGCATGTGTGTTTGATTCCATTCCATGAATTCCAATGAGCCCGTCCTCCGATTTCTACCTCCACCAGCCTCCCCTAACCTCCACCAGCCTCCCTAGGTCTGACTGGTGATCCTGAGTGATAGAGAGTCTGGGAAACAGACGTGTTTCTTACGAACAGTAGCCAGCCCTGCAATTCCAGTTGCTCCGACCGAGTTTTGAACTTGCGACCTCAAATACCAGCTATGCTATTGAACATGTAAACCAGCTACTATGCTATTGAAAAGCTAGCTATTCGACAGCAGGGTTTGGGGGGTAATTTAATTTGAGGAGCGAGTTGAGCATCTGTGGTGGTCTTGGTACCAGGCCAGCGTCTTTAGAACAGCCTTTGTGGGTTGTAGATGTGGGCGGGTCCAGACTCGGGTGGGTCTAGACACTGAAGGGTTAATCCCCACTCAGAGTGAATGGAGTCTCATAGGCTTTATGATCTTGCTCTTTTTTAAGAAACCGTGTTGGAAATCAGTCCATCTGTCCTCCTCCGTACTACTGGGCCTGTTTTTCTAGATTGAATAATAAACCCATTTATTCATTCAGAACAATAAGTGACTAGCTAGACTAATACTGACCAGGCCCAGCCTGCTGTCTCCACTGGGGTCAGCATAGAGACAAGGGGCCTCCACTGCCCTCCATTGGCTTCCATAAGCTTCTCTTGGCTTCCATAAGCTTCTATTGGCGTCCATAAGCTTCTATTGGCGTCCATAAGCTTCTCTTGGCTTCCATAAGCTTCTATTGGCTTCCATAGGCTTCTCTTGGCTTCCATAAGCTTCTATTGGCTTCCATAAGCTTCTATTGGCTTCCATAGGCTTCTCTTGGCTTCCATAAGCTTCCATTGGCATCAATTGGCTTCCATTGGTTTCCATACGCTTCTATTGGCTTCCATTGGCTTCTGTTGGGTTCCATAGGCTTCTGTTGGCTTCCATAGGCTTCTGCTGGCTTCCATAGGCTTCCATTGGCTTTCATAGGCTTCTGCTGGCTTCCATAGGCTTCTGCTGGCTTCCATAGGCTTCCATTGGCTTTCATAGGCTTCCATTGGCTTTCATAGGCTTCTGCTGGCTTCCATAGGCTTCTGCTGGCTTCCATAGGCTTCTGCTGGCTTCCATAGGCTTCTATTGTCATCCATAGGCTTCTGTTGGCTTCTATTGGCTTCTGTTGGCTTCCATAGGCTTCTCTTGGCTTCTCTTGTCTTGTCCTGGCCTCCATAGGCTTCTATGGGCTTGTCCTGGCCTCCATAGGCCTGTCCTGGCCTCCCAGGCCTGTATTGTTGCAGCAGACAGATGGGCTGAAAGGCTCTGCCTGCTCTTATCACCTCCTAGCGCCAGCAGCACACCACTTAATCCACCGTGGATAAACTCTTCAGCATAATCCTTCTCTCTCTCTCCCTCCCTCTCTCCTCTCTCTCATTCACTCATTCTGTCTCAATCTCCCACTCTCTCCATCCCTCTCTCTCTCTCTCTCTCTCCTACCAGCAGCTGTTCCCCAGCCATGCTGCAGGGCTGAAACCATCACACACACACACACACACACACTCTCACACTCTCACACATACAGAGTAAAAGAGCCCCAGACGTGGTATTATCCGTGGTATAAAGACGTATTTATAGCATGCAGAGGACAGCCAACGTGTCTCTATGGAGGGGAGACAGCCTCATAAAGCCTTGGCCACACTGCAGAGTTAATCCCAGCCAGGGTGAATGGAGCTGCCTAGGCTACATGTCGCTGGTCTGGTCTGGTCTGGTCTGGTCTGCTCCACCTCACTGGGTGTTGCTGTTGCTATGGACTAGTGACTCTATGTCATGGAGACGGTTGTAGGTTTCCGATGACTTCATACAGAATTTGAAATGTTATGTGAGGATTCAGGACGTGAGAATTCCGTAATCAAGATTCAGATTATGAGAATGAAGAAGAAGTCCATATCTCTGTGTGTGTGTGAGTGTGTGAGATCTAGGTTCCCATGAGACTTGTTGATAGGAGCTCAAGGCTCCATCATCTCCAATCCCAATCCCCCCCGCACCAGTCACACACTCACACACACACACACACACACACACACGCACACACACACACACACACAAACGGCCCCTCCGGATCCACATGCAACCCTACCCAAACCCCTACAGTGCAGAGGCTCCAGCATCCTGCATAAAACCGTCAGGATAATTAACGCTGCGCAGGCATTGTGTTTCTGTGCTACAAGCCGACTGGAGGCACACTGTCTGTTTGTGTGTGTGTGTGTGTGTGTGTTTGTGTAATGAAGTGTGTCCCTGTCCCTCAGTGCTTGTGTGTGTGTAACGAAGTGTGTCCCTCAGTGTTTGTGTGTTTGACAGGACAAGAGGTGTTCTTGATGCGTGTGTGTGTGTGTGTGTGTGTGTGTGTGTGACAGGACTAGAAGTGTTCTTGGTGTGTGTGTGTGTGTGTGTGTGTGTGTGTGTGTGTGTGTGTCCGGGTATTGAAGTCTCTATTCAGCTGCAGTGTGTTCTGCGTGATGAAGTGCTCTTAGAGCCGTAGGAGAGAGAGAGAGCTAGCAGGTGTGTGTGTGTGTGTGTGTGTGTGTGTGTGTGTGTGTGTGTGAGGGTGGAGGTGGCGGGGTCAGGCGTCTCAAAGCTTTTAGTGTGCCTTCGGTGTGCCTTCCTCCTCTGTGTGTGTGTGTGCGTGTGTGTGTGTGTGTGTGTGTGTGTGTGTGTGTGTGCGTGTGTGTGTGTGCGTGTGTGTGTGTGCGTGTGTGTGTGTGTGTGTCTGTGTGTGTGTGTGAGGGTAGGCTTTTAAATCGCCGTTGGTTTTGTTTTCCTCCTCTCTCTGTGTGTGAGAGAGAGAGAGAGGGGAGGGGAGGGGGGGGGTTCGTAAAGCCCTTAAAAATAACTGACATTCTTACCTTTTCACAGAGGCGATTTTCTTTTGATTGTTTTTCTTTTAACGACGCCATACTGTCGCCTTGTTTCAGGGATATCAATGTGTGTGTGTGTGTGTGTGTATTCTGTCCGTGCGTCTCTCTGTGTATCTGTGTTTATGCTCTGTGGACATGTTGAACAGGATGTTGCTTCAGTGACCTCAGGTTTACCTCAGCCTTGTCTCTCCTGTCTGCTTCCCTCTCCACGTCTCTGAGGTCCACAGACTCAATAGGAGGTTACAACAGCTGGCTTCACTTGAACGCTGTCTCCAAGGAGCTGAAGTGCCCTTCAGTTTACCGTGATATCACACACACACACACACACACACACACACACACACACACACATGCATACACACAGAGATAGAGAGAGAGAGACACACACATACAAAGACACACACACACAGCCACACAGCCTTATTCTTCAGTGATGGAGGTGTTTGTTACTGATCCCTCTCTCCCTCCTTTCCCTCTCTCTCTCCTTTCTCTCTTCTCTCCTCTGTTGTAGGAAGCTGTCAACAACATGTCAGCGCCTGGATGAGAACAACAGGAACTCGAGCAACACCGTGGAGTCCCAGCTGATCTGAGAGGGAGGGAGGGAGGAGGATGGAGGGAGGAGGATGGAGGGATGGAGGGAGGGAGGGAGGGAGGGAGAGAGGGATAGGCCAACTTAGATATATCTCACCAGACGTCTTAACGACTCATCGAGCTGCACTATAACCAGAAGTGTTACCGACACATAGCCTCTGCACCACGACCGCCTGAATGTCTTAAATCATACTCAATGAATTATTAGGAATTAGAGTCCTCCGATGTCTGCGTCCACCAGCCCCCCCCCCCCCCCCCCTGGGGTCCCATCACTGCTACCCCAGACACACACCACTATTCTGGGGCAGAAGTTAGAACCACTAACTACTGTTGCACTAACTAGCATTAAGATCGTCTTTCACCCATTGCCTACAATTTAACATAATCTTATTTTATAGTTTTTTTGATTCAACTTTATTTATACCGGTTTGTCCCATTTCGCAAGAGAGACCTGTGTTCACTAAAAACATAGAGGGCCGGTTTCACAGACGAGGTTTAAGCCCTGGTCCCGGATTAAATCACACTCGCAATGGAAACATCTCCATTGAGGATGTTTTTTGGTCTAGGGTTAGTCTTAATCTGTGTCCATGAAACCAGCCCACACAGCACAATAAACACACATTTCAGCAGATAACACACAGTACAATAAACACACACATTTCAGCAGATAACACACAGTACAATAAACACACACATTTCAGCAGATAACACACAGTACAATAAACACACACATTTCAGCAGATAACATACAGAACAATAAACACATTTCAGCAGAGAACACACAGTACGTACGCACAACTGAAGACTGTCTGACGCTACCAAGGCGTCAGGAGTCTCCAGACGTAAGCTGTGGTGTGGTGGTGGTTGTAGAGGGGGTTTGCTATGTCCATAAACACACATTCGTCATGTCTGAAGTACTGCGTGGGATGTGGGAGAGTGTGTACTTTACAGAACTGCATTCAGGTGTGTGTAGGTGTGTCTATGTGTGCGTGTCTGTGTGTCTGTGTGTGTGTGTGTGTGTGTGTGTGTGTGTGTGTGTGTGTGTGTGTGCATGCATGCGTGCGTTCCATCCGTTCCGCTGGGGGTGTGTGAAGTCTCCAGTGGGAGTGTTTGTGTGTTTGGTTGTTTGTCTGTTTCTCCTGGGCGTCTCTGACAGACGTCTGTGTTTTTAGAGCTGTTTGAAGTAATAAAACATTCATAACCTAACTAATGGTCAATCATCATTAATTCAAGAAGGATTTCTCGAGTGTGTGTGTGTGTGTGTGTGTGTGTGTGTGTGAGAGAGAGAGAGAGAGAGAGAGTGAGAGTGTGTACGTGTGTGTGAATGTGAGTGTGTGTGAGTGTGAGTGTGAGTGTGTGTGTGTGTGTGTGTGTTTGTTACACTCTCACTCACACACACACACACATTTTAAATGCTTTATATATGTGGACATAAATAAAGCATTTAAAATGTGTGTGTGTGTGTGTGTGTGTGTGTGTGTGTGTGTGTGTGTGAGAGTGTGTGTGTGTGTGTGTGTGTGTTTCTACCTCCACCAGCCTCTACTGGTATGGATGTTTGCGGCTAGTAAGCCATCCAGATCAAATGGCCCAGTGTCCCAGATACAGGTCAAGATTAGTCCCAGTCACAAACGCTTCTTCAGGGGAGATCCTCCACTGAGAGTTGATTTAATCCAGGACGTGACTAGATTTATTGGGTGTCCAGGAATCCTCCATTCACACACATTCATCATGTCTTAAGTTCTTTATTTAGGAGTGTGTGTATTTTAATGTACTGTGCGTGTGTGCGTGCGTGCGTGCATGCGTGCGTGTGTGTGTGTGTGTGTGTGTGTGTGCGTGTGTGCGTGTGTGTGTGTCCTTTATCCTACCTCCTGTTCCGCACCACCAGGTTTGTTTGATGTCTCTCCAGTTGGAGCGGTGTGTTATGATGTGTTATTTTAATGTCTCTTGTCGGCGAACTCTGAGACATCTGTGTTTTTATTATTATTTGTAACGCTCTTTGAAATAATAAAACATTAATAACCCTGTTATGGTGTGTGTGTGTGTGTGTGTGTGTAAGTGTAGCTGTGTAGGTGTAGCTGTGTGAGCGTGTGCGTGTGCGTGTGTGTGTGTGTGTGTGTGTGTGTGTGTGTGTGTGTGTGTGGTACTTAAAGAGGTGAAGTTACTGCCTACTCTATCTTGGGTCTGCATGTGTTCTGAGTGTCCTCCTCCAAGGCCCAGTTTAACAACTGTATTAGATGATATTGCTGATTTTTATGTCTGAGAAAGAATTTTTTTATGGCAAATATGGGCCCCCTAAATACTGGAAGTGCAAGCTTGTTGTATTCCACTGACGCTTGTGTTGAAATGAGTTAACTCCCCAACTGCCAAAGCATTCCAGAACATTCACCACCTAGTTTTGTATGTGGTATCTACCTAGCAACTGATTGGCTATACAATTAAAACAACAACAAAAAAGGCTCTTAAAGATATTATTTTGTATTTTAACCACTTTGCATTTGGTACATATGTTCAGTATTTTCTGTTTGGGAGTGCCCGGGGCGGGGTTTGCAATTCTGACCGTTCTATTGGCTCCACTGTGCCAGGCAAACTCAATCAAGCACAGCAAAGTGTTTGAAATGATTTAGAATTTTTGGTTTTGGAGAATCTGCCCCCACATGCCAGGGGTGTGTGTTGTCGTAATGTTTACCTCGTCTGGGTCACAAACCGTTTCACTGTACAAACACAGACCGTGACAGGGCTTAGTGGGAGGGGGGAGGGAGGGGAGGGAAGGGCAGAGTGGGAGGGTGGCAGGGGGATGTCTGTCATTCAATGTTGTGAAACAGCAATCAGTGACTGTAATTATCTGAGCGGTATGTACTGTAGGCACACACACACACACACACACACAAATACAACCTGCACACTAATCACACACACACACACACACACCCTACACACTAATCACACACACACACAAATACAACCTACACGCAAATACAACCTTCACACACACAAGTACAACCGACACACTGTGTGTGTGTGTGTGTGTGTGTGAATGAATGGTCTTTATTGTCATTGCTATAGTACAGGTACCAAACAACGACATTTGGGAGGGGTGGCTCCCCTGGTGCTAGGAAAGAAAAAAACTAAGAAAAAAACAAGAAGGGAAAGGAGCTGGTTTACATAAATAAAGGCTATGTACACTATCCACTATACTATACTGTACAGATAAGACGACTAGGGTTGTCATATTGCACATAGTGTTATTGCACATTCATTTAAAGTGTCGCAGTTTGCAGGCTTGAAATGTACACATTTGTGCCTCAGCACTACACCTGATTTTTTTCAATCCAGCAGCTGCCATCAATCCGTCCAGACTGTCCAGGGCCCAGAACCTAGGTCTTTGCTGTGTTCAGGGCCTGGATGTCCCTGGGGTAGAAGCTGAGCTTCAGTCTGTTTGTCCTTGCGGCCATGGTCCTGTACCGCCTTTTCGAGGGCAGCCGGGCAAAGTGTTCGTACCCAGGGTGGGTTGGGTCTCTGGAGATCTTGGAGGCCTTCCTGAGGCAGCGTGTGTTGTACAGCTCTTCCAGAGAGGGGAGGGGGGCGCCGGTGATCTTCTGGGCTGTTCTCACGACTCTCTGTAGCGCATTTCTCTCCGCGGTTGTGCAGCTGGAGAACCAGTTGCAGATGCAGTAGGTGAGGATGCTCTCCACTGCGCCGCGGTAGAAGGCCACCAGTATCTCCTGCTTGTTGTGTTCCTTCCTGAGGACTCTCAGGAAGTAGAGCCGCTGTTGTGCCTTCTTGATGGTGGCTGCTGTGTTGTTCTTCCAGGACAGGTCATCCTGTATGTGCACCCCCAGGAATCGGAGGGTTGAGACTCTCTCCACGCTCTCTCCGTCGATGAGCAGGGGCTGGACCTCAGATTTTTTCCTCCTGAAGTCCACGATGATTTCCTGGGTCTTTGACTGGTTCAGCAGCAGGTTGTTAACCTTGCACAGCTTGCTCAGCTGCTCTACCTCATCCCTGTACGCCGCCTCGTCCCCCCCGAGATGCAGCCCACCACGGTGGTGTCGTCTGCAAACTTTACGATGGAGTTGCTGGGGTGGACGGGGGTGAAGTCGTAGGTGTAGAGGTTGTAGAGGATGGGGCTTAGCACGCAGCCCTGGGGGGACCCAGTGCTGAGTCTGAGGGCTGTGGAGGTGTGGGAGCCCACCCGCACCCTCTGGGGGCGGTCGGACAGGAAGTCCTTGATCCATGCACATATAGAGTGTGATAGGTCTAGTAGTTTGGTCACTAGCCTGTCTGGAAGGATGGTGTTGAAGGCAGAGCTGAAGTCCACAAAGAGCAGTCTCGCGTAGCTGTTTCCCCTCTCCAGGTGGGATAGAGTGGCGTGGAGAGTCGTCGCGATGGCGTCCTCTGTGGACCTGTGGGCTCTGTAGGCGAACTGGTATGGATCCAGGTTGGGCGGGAGGCGTGTGACTATGTGGGCCCGGACTAGTTTCTCGAAGCACTTCATGATGAATGGTGTGAGTGCCACCGGGCGGTAGTCGTTTAGGCAGCTCACCGTGCTTTTCTTCGGGACTGGGATGATAGTTGACGTTTTCAGGCAGGGTGGGATGGTGGCCTGGGACAGGGACTGGTTGAAGATGTTGGTGTGTGTGTGTGGTGTGTGTGTGTGTGTGTGTGTGTGTGTGTGTGTGTGTGTGTGTGTGTGTGTGTGCGTGCGTGCGTGTGTGTGTGTGCGCGGAGAGAGAGAAACAAAGAAAGTGAGAGAAAGACAGTGAGTACACCTCTGTATAACTGGGCCATCTCTGGTGTGTGTTGTGTTTTATGCTGTTGTGACAGTGTGTGTGTGTGTGTGTGTGTGTGTGTCGCTTTTTCTGTTGCTCTGACCCAGTTTGAGTGATTTAGTGTCTAATTAACGTGCTAGCCCCACAAGCTAACCAAACCACACCAACTCCAGTCATCTGGAAAAACATGGAATGGAGGGGTGTGTGTTGCAGGAGAGAGGTGGGTAGATCCACACACACACACCTTTACCTGGCTAGAGAGAGAGGTGGGCAGATCCCACACACACACCTTTACCTGGCTGGAGAGAGAGGTGGGTAGATCCCCCCCCCCCACACACACACACACACACCTTTACCTGGCTGGAGAGAGGTAGGTAGATCTACACACATCTGGCTGGCCGGGAGAAAGAGATCCTCCAAGCGGAGTCTAATGTCTGTTTGTCTTACGGTTTTGTACTCTATTTTTCCATTTAGTAGGTGGATTTAAGCTACTTAGAGATAATATATACCCTCTATCTTTCTCTTTTCCCCTTCCTCCCTCTCTCTAACTCTTGACTTATCTCTCGCCCTCTTTCCTTCTCTTTTCCTCTCTCTCCCTCCCTCTCTTTTCCTCTCTCCTTATCTCTCTCCCTCTTTCCTTCTCTCTCTCTCTTTCCCTCCTACCCTCCCTTCCCTCTCTTTTTTCCTCTCTATCTCTCTCTCTTTTTCCCTTTACCTCTCTCCTTCCCTCTTTCTCCCTCTATTCTTCCTTCTCTCGCTCAGTAACCTATTAAGGTAGTGACCTATTAAGAGCTGTGGAATGCAGTGAGTGGACCCTCTGACCTTGTAATGGTTTGACCGTGGAGTTCAGGATCAAAGGCGGGTCTCAGAACCAGGGCAGGGCGGAGGGGGGGGGGGCAGAGGGAGGGACAGAGGGAGGGAGGGGGTAACACCTGAGACCCTGAGGCAGGGGTGGGAGTTTGGACATGCGAGGTCACCGCGAGCAACCACTCTGTTTACATTTCAAAAGGTCACATTCTAACGTTAGAGGTTTTTTTGTTTTTTTTATGATATTGTTGTTTGTATCTTTATGGTCTTATGCACCAACCACACCAAGTCAATTTCCTGTATGTGTGAATATAAACATAATTCTGATTCTGAGTCTAAGTCTGATTCTGAACCGAATAGAACCAGACTTTTTGAATTAAACCCAGTCTTTGTTGATAGAATTATGATTTATAAATTCGACTACAGAACTTTATTGTTCCATGGTTTGGCAATGGGTTCCTGGATTAATGTTACTGTAGATTTCAGTGAACTGGAGGGTAAAGGTCCACATCTGAGCGGAAACAAAAACAAAAAGTGAAATTCCCCAAATGAGTTGCTGTCACTCATGTAGAAACACAGAGCACCACTGAGGTGAAACATTAACATGTGGTGTTTAAAATTGGTTTATTCTAGTCTGGATTCCCAGAAGTCTACAGCATCCTGTAACTGTGTGTGTGTTTGTGTGTGTGTGTGTGTGTGTGTGTGTGTGTGTGTGCGTGTGTTTGTCTGCATGTGTCTGTGAGTGTCTGTTTGTGTCTGTGTGCGCGTTTGTATGCGTGTGTGTGCGCGTGTATGTGGTTGTGTGTGTGTGTGTGTGTCTGCTTGTGTGCGTGCAAGCCTGTGTCTGTCTGTCTGTCTGTCTGTCAACAGGTCTGTCTAATGTTCTGTTGTGGCTTTGACTGACTGTCACTGTGACAGAAACCAGTGATCTCTCACTCAGGCTACTACGTAGAGAACAGCGTCCCCCAGGCTAGTAGGTCCACACACACACACACACACACACACACACACACACACACACACCCACAGGATGTAATTTGTCTTCCAGTTGTTCTGGGAAGTGACTTCCCCTCTGAGGTTCTCTGGTTAAACACCGTTTACATCTGGGACACAGAGACTGATACTGGCGCAGGAGGAGGGTCAGGGAAGGGTTAATCATCCACAGGGAACTCTTTCACAAGTTCCCCTCAGTCAAGGTAATCTACAAGATAGATAGATAGGTAGATGGGTCCCTTATTGAGGCGTTACAGCAGCTCAGACCACAAAACAACAATAACAGAATAAAGTGAATTGAATAATAGGCTCAAATAAACTAAATAAATACAAAATAAAGATAGACCACAAGGTTGCGAGGTCGGCAGTTCGATCCCCGGCTGGCCACGTGTCGTGGTGTCCTTGGGCGAGACACTGAACCCCAAATTGCTCCCAATGAGCGGGCCGGCGCCTTGCATGGTAGCTTGCCGTCATTGGTGTGTGAATGTGTGTGTGAATGGGTGAATGAGAGGCCGTTGTAAAAGCTTTGGAATAATAATATAGAAGTCAGTCCATTCTACGCTGCTGCTCCGATTCAGACGTCAGGAGACTGGAGTGTGCACGGCCAGGTTGTAGGGCACTGCAACACGTTTGCAGGTTATTATTATTATTATTATAGGGGAGAGAGGAGCTTTACTTTTCAGTGTTTTATCATAAGTCAAAATGCTAACTTTCCCTTATCTCCCCTTCACACACACACACACACACACACACACACACACACAAACATGTGTGTGGCACACATACACACAGGTCAATACATCTACACACACACACACACACACACACCTCCCGACTCTGGGAAGGGGAAGTGGTGGGCAGGAAAGGGGAAAGGTACCATCTGCTTCCTGCCATTCATGTGTTGTTCTGATGATGGGACAGCAGTCAAGATGAACATCCGGCACATCTGAACAGCACACACACACACACACACACAGACACACACACACACACACACACACTTTCTCTCCGACACACACACCTCCCCCACTCCACTGACCGACCAGATGTGCAGTGGTCTAGTTTGTTCTCATCTGCAAAAACTGATTTTTGATACAACATGTTGTTATCACTATCAGTGTTGTGCTAATGGCCGCCCGCATCAGTGTGTGGAAACACTGACAGACACATTAGAGAGCCACAGATGACATCACTTGACCTCTGACCTCCCCACGCTTTGGAAGAGCAGCTTGTCTGCTGTTGATGTGATGTTTAATAATGAATGATGTCATTATGTCATTAACCTGACAGTAATCTGTTAAAAGGGGTCCAGGACACACACACACACAAACACACACACACACACACACGCAGACACAAACACACGCACACACACACACATTATGCTTGGGCAGAAACACCCCCCCCCCCCCACACACACACACAGACTTCCCATTACAATGACCCGCGGTACCTCCCTCATTAAAATAACGTCAAATAAAAACAGCATGCCAGTATTTTAAGACTATATGACTGACTATTATTACTGTATTTCTATGATTGACACCTCTGTATTAAGACATGATGAGGTTCTCATGAACACTGAAGCCAGTAAACAAACAAAGACATAAATCCCAGATTATACAGCTCTAGTTTATTAGCTTATAACCTCTGCTGGTTATTACGGTTGTTCTAAATCACCGTGGTGACGTCTCCCTTCGCACTGGGGAGGCAGTTTGGAGCGGTGGTTAGCGGGCTGAGGGTAACGTTAGCGGGCCCTAACTGAACACCTGTATAACTGATGTGTGGTGGTGTGGCGCTAACTAGCTAGCAAAACTCCCTGCTGCGCAGTCCTCGAATGTCACGACTCACTGCTGTGAGAACCAGTTTGAGTGCCTTGAGCTTGTTCTCCCGTCCTCACACACACACACATACACACACACGCACACATGCTTGATTTATTATGTCCTATGTCCTATGTCTTGTGCAATGCAATGTCAGGATCTGAAGCCTAAGAATGTTACTCTGTTACACTTGTGTAATGTGACGTAACAAATAAACTTGAAACGCACGCACGCATGCACACACGCACGCATGCACACAGCCACGTGCCAGCTCCAACCTGTTTTCCTTTGAACGAATGAAACGCAGCATGTTAGTGTGGCACAAACACACACAGTTGTTAATGTCTCATCTGGTTCATGTTCAGCTAGTCAGGCTGGTGAGAACATTACCAGGCATCTAAATTGCGGGAGAGTACCTCACAATGTGTACTTAATAGACTATGAAAGCAGCACTTCAGGTAAATACATGTACTCTACAGGGCAGGCTGGTGGAGGTAGAAATCAGAGGCCAGGCTCATTGTAATGGATGGTATCACAGAGGTACATATACATAGTATCACGTGTTTGATACCGTTCCTCATTCCGTCCCATGCATTACAATGAGCCCGGCCTCCGATTTCTACCTCCGCCAGCCTCCCCCGATGG
>NC_137684.1:17307059-17329559 GCF_963989245.1 Nansenia antarctica | reverse complement strand
CTGCCCTAAACCTGTCTAGTCCCATTCTAAAAAGGTTCTAAACCTGTCTAGTCCCATTCTAAAAAGGTTCTAAACCTCTCTAGTCCCATTCTAAAAAGGTTCTAAACCTGTCTAGTCCCATTCTAGAAAGGTTCTGTTGTCTAGACATGGAGCCTTCCTGTAATGGTTAGGATGAGAAGACTTGCCAGTTTGAGGTGTGATGTACACCAGAGGAGGCTGGTGGAGGTAGAAATCGGAGGACAGGCTCATTCTACTGCATGGAATGGAATGAGGAATTGACACCGTTCCTCATTCCGTTCCATGCATCACAACCAGCCTGTCCTCCGATTTCTACCTCCACCAGCCTCCCCCTGAGGTAATATATCTGTCTGTCTGTCAGAACATACTGCTCTTTTACTACCACCCACTCACACAGATTGTTTCCTGTAGTCTCTGATGGTGTTCTGTGAACAACGCCACCCTTCAGCAGAAGAGGAGGTCCTTCACATCCAGATATGCACTCCTGGGTCTCTTCCAGCCGACACATTATGAGCCTGCCGCCTCATCTGTGGTTGTGTGGTTGTGCGGCGTCCATTTTAATATCACATGCCAGTATAGAGATTAGTACATTTCATTGGAACTGGTGAGAGATTAAATGTTTTTCGTTCATTACTGTAGATTGATGAAGGTGGAGAGAGAGACAGTTCACTGTAGGGCAGGTTGGCGGAGGTAGAAATCGGAGGACGGGCTCATTGTAATGGATGGATGGATGAACGGACTGGAGGAATGTTATCAAACAGACTACCTCCACCAGCCTCACTTGAGATGTTGAGATGCATTACAATGAGCCCATCCTCCGATTTCTACCTCTGCCAGCCTTCCCTAGATGTGTGTGTAGTATTTGTACAAGCCTGTGTGACGTCATGAAGAAGCTGCTTGTTAGAAGCCCTGTACAAAGAGTAATAGTGTAGAATGATTGATCGATTGATTGGTGTAGAGATAGATTTCCCAGATTTCCTTTGTAGTGTTGTGTGTATGTGTGTGTGTAGTGTTGTGTTACAGTACGTGTGTGTGTAGTGTCATGTATGTTTACAGTGTGTGCGTGTGTAGTGTTGTGTATGTTTACAGTGTGTGTCTGTGTAACACATGTTACCCTGCTCTGGACACCTGCTCCTCCTAATGCAGTCTGACATGGCGGAAGAAAGACCCTGGTCTGCAGGCTGTTGCTGTTTAACTATTCATAGGCTGGTTAGATCTCCAGGGCCCAGTCTAATACCTGGACTATGGGCTTTAACTATAGGCTGGTTAGGTCTCTAGTGGGGACAGTCTAATACCTGGACTATGGGCTTTAACTATTCATTGGCTGGGTATGTCTCCAGGGCCCAGTTGTTCAAAACCTTCTGGCTGATAGATATATCTGGCTGATTTTGAGTCGTATATGGGGAAATCAGGCGATCTGATCCTGGATAGCAAAAAAGAATCAGGGTCATTCTGACCCAGTGGGTACAGTCTAAAGGCCAATGCACACGGCCCCGATTTTGTCGCACCGCCGAATTCGATTCCATTGTTTTGAATGAGACAATGCACACGGCGTGCGCTGTGATTTTGTCGCAAGACAACATTCGATTCTCCATTCACAACCACTCACTTCGGTGGTGTGAATTGAGAATCGAATGTTGTCGTGCGACACAATCGCACGCCGTGTGCATTGGGCTTAATACCTGGGTTTTAACTATCAATAGGCTGGATCGTCTACATTGGGTACAGTCTAATACCTGGCCTCTGGATTTTAACTATTCATATGCCGGACCCGTACCAGCTAATGCAATACATCTGGAAATACTGGATCCAGCTTTTGAGAACTTTTTTTATATATATATAGCAGACTCCTAACGTCAGCAAGCCTGTAGTCTAGAGGTTAGGGAGTACCTTTGTGTACGGGGGAGATGTTGATGATGGGAACAGACAGATTTGGAAGGCAAATAACGCTAGGCGGGTTTCTTGCGTGTCCCTCCCCATCTGTCAATAGGAGCTGGGAGACCATCCCTCTCCGGAGGGTATGCAGGAGCAGATGCAGGTCTTGGGAGGCAACACGTCAACGTCTGGCCCTACGAGACTACAGGCAGGGTGTGTCGTGTGGGAACAGTCTAGTACCTGGGTTCTGTGGGAACAGTGTAATACCTGGGTTCTGCGTTTTAAGTATTAATAGGCAGGGTGTGTCATGTGGAAACAATCTAGTACCTGGGTTCTGGGTTTCAATTATTAATAAGCAGGGTGTGTCGTGAGGGAACAGTGAAATACCTAGGTGCTGGGTTTTAACTGTTCATAGGCTGGGTGTTTCCTGTGGGAACAGTCTAACACCTGGGTTCTGAGTTTTAACTATTTATAGTGTGGGATCTGGGTGTCTCCCATGGGGACAGTTTAATAACTGGGTTTATGAATGATGAGGAGGTCGATGAGCCGTGAGAAAATCACTAGGGCGGGGGAAGGGAGGGGGCGTTGATTACAGCAAGGGTGGAAAGGGGGGTGATGGTGGTGGTGGTGGGGCCCACCGTGGGGGGGGGGGGGGGGGGGGGTGAGGAAGTCGGGGACGGTATAAAGACTGGAGGGCAGCAGGTATTTCCATAAGGTCAATATTTTCCTGATGTCCACATTACTCAACTCTGCCAGGCTTGATACCACCGCTATCACACACAAGGCACCAGAGGCGCTTCAAAGAGGCGACAGGATATCCTGGGAAAGACAAGCTTCTCATCAGAAAACACCAGGTTGTGAGTCATCCCTTTTAACAAGGCTCGAGAACAGAGCTGGGAGGGGTGTTTAACCATATTTATGAGAGAGCATGAGACAGAGGTTGTTCCAACACGTAGGTCTACTTCAGGGGGAGGCTGGTGGAGGTAGAAATCGGAGGACGGGGCTCGTTTTAACGTATGGAACCGGAATAAGAAACGATATCAAAACACAGTGTTTCACACCATCCATACCGGTCCTCGTTCCGTCCCGTGAATCACAATGAGCCCCTGTCCTCCGATTTCTACCTCCGCCAGCCTCCCCTGGGCTGCTCCTACGTGTGCGTGTCACATGTTAACGGCCGTTTGAGGACAAAGCAACAAGGTTGAGTTTCAGGGTTATCTCTAGCTGACGGTTGCCAGGCGATAGCTAGCGACAACAGAGGCCTTATCAACGCAGCTTAGAGAGCCCTGGGAACGCGTACGGCTTCAGGTGCTGGAGAGGCAGAGAGGGACACACCGGGTCTCGGACCAGAACCTGCTTGTAATAATAATAATAATGATAATTGTTTTATTGCCGTGCAATAAACCTGTCAGTCAATTGTTAGAATTTGGTATTTTATGCTCTAGGCATGGGGTTGGCCATAGACGGCGACCTTGGAGCAATTAGGGGTTCAGCGCCTTGCTCAAGGACACCTCGACACGAGGCCAGCCGGGGTTCGTACCGCCGAAGTGCCGACCTTGTGATCGTTAGACGCTGGCTCTACCTCCTGAGCCGCAGCTGCCCCCAGTGTAAGACGAGAGGTCCATGTTTGTTTGAGCTCCTTATGTTTTGAACTTTGTACAGATTATGTTGTATGTTTCACATGGTGATAAATGAACCAAACTGAGATAACTATATCTGCTGCTGTACGCAATGGAAGCACTGGCTGGATACAGGAGAGGGCGTTTAGGGTCACTGTACCAGTCTGATTATGCTGGTGCCTGTGTGTGTGTGTGTGTGTGTGTGTGTGTGTGTGTGTGTGTGTGTGTGTGTGTGTGTGTGAGAGAGAGAGTGATTGACTGCTGGGTTGCCTCTCTCCAACCGGCATTCACATCCATAGAGGTCATCTCAAGCACACACACACACACACACACTCCCAGGGCATCCACCGAGGTCATCACACACACACACACACACACACACACATACATGTCCTGAGGTCTGCGTTGCTTGAGGTTGGCCAGATGTTGCTGTCTGGCGTCCAAACACACAGCTGCTGCATCTAATGTACAACAGACATCTATGTTTGTTTATTTTTGATTCTTTTAATGTTTCTTTATTTTCAATGAATCCTTCTTATCTTTTTCTCCCATCATCTCATCCCTCCCTTCCTCACTGTTCCTCCCTTCCTCACTGGTTTAAACCAAGCACATGCAGGGGTGGAGAGACAGAGAGAGAAAGGGATATATACATAGAGAGAGAGACAGAGACAGAGAGAGGGAGACAGAGAGGGAGAGAGGGAGAGTGAAAGACAGAGAGGGGGAGAGAGAGAGAGTGAGAGATAGAGATGGAGAGAGAGAGAGGGGGAGAGACAGAGAGAGAGTGAGAGAGTGAGAAACAGAGAGAGTGAGAGACAGAGAGAGAGAGAGGGAGACAGAGAGAGAGACAGGGGGAGAGATGGAGAGGCAGAGACAGAGAGGGAGAGAGGCTGAGTGAGAGAAGGAGAGGGAAAGAGTGGCAGAAGGAAAGGGAGAGACGAGAGGGAGTGAGAGAGCGGAAATACACAAGACCCAGGAAATCTTCACCACTGTTATGTGTCCTTTGTGTCCATTCACTACTGTGACAGGGTCATAACAGTCATACCACAGACACTAACTGAGTGGTATCAACATAATATCAGAGTAGCAGAGTGGTCTGGCCGTGACCATAGCAGACAGCAGCAATGTCAGCTCACCATGGGGAGGCTGGTGGAGGAAGAAATCGGAGGCTGGGCTTGTTGGGACCCATGGGCCACTGATGGGTGAGTGTGACCAGGGCCTAAAGGTGTCGCCCTCTGATGATGATGATAATAATGATAATAATAATAATAATAATAATAATAATAATAATAATAATAATAATAATAATAATGATAACTTTTATTTGTATAGAGCTTTTCCTGCAAATGTTGCAGCTCAAAGTGCTCGATGCGTACATAAGGACTACTGGGGTGTTCAGCTGTTAGGCACTAAAACGCCTGTACGTATGTGGTACACACACACACACACACACACACACACACACACACACACACAGGCCCTCTGCAGCCTCCAGCTGTTAGGTACTAAAACGTCTGGACGTACTACACAAACACACACACACACACACACACACACACAGACACAGACACAGGCCCCCTGCAGCCTCCCTCTCTCCCAGGTTATGTAAAGTGCAGTGTGTTCACCAGACTGACCCAGCCAGCTGCTCACTGGAGTGCTTTCATACGGCTCTGCGACCCGCGCCAAGCCTAGCACCGCAGGGGTCACACACACACACACACACACTAACACGCAGACACACACACATACACATGCAGACATACACACACATGCACACACGCACACACACACGCACACACACACACACACACACGCACACACACGCACACACACACACACACGCACACGCACACACACACGCACACGCACACACCCACACACACCAAGCTAGACTAGGTTGCATAAGCAGATGTGTTTACTGTTTAGCTGTGTGTTGATCCTCTCATCCATCCCAGATGGAGGACGTGTGTGTGGGACAACAAAGAGTGTTAGACTATTATATATATAGACGTTATATATATATATATAATTATAATTATATAACTAATTGTGATCTATTACTGTATCTGAAATGACTTCCTCATCCCCACTACCCCTGGACAGTTTCTCTACTATATATTTTTTTATTTTAAATAAAGAATAAAATAAAATTCTTCTTTTTTCTACAATTGTAACTGCCAAAGAATGGCCCCTGGTTTTGGCATAGAATACTATTTCTTATGATGACTGATGGATGGATGATTCACTTATGTACTTAGACAAATGTATTTGTTGGAAGTCTATGGAGCTATTTTAGTGCCATCAGAAATTGAATTGTATTTGACAGATTGAATTGAATATGAGCACAAACTGAATTGTATTCGACAGATTGAATTGTATTCAATTCAGTTTTCATTATTTTCATTCAGTTTTCAAATTCAGTTTCTCTAAATACAATTCGTTTTTTCTCAAAATACAATTCAGTTCTCTAAATACAATTCAGTTTTACTCAAAATACAATTCAGTTCTCAAAATACAATTCAGTTTTTCTCAAAATACGAGTTCAGTTTTAGAGGCACTCATCCGGGGACTCTGGGCTAGGTAGAATAATAGAGCACCGATTCTAACTCCCATCCCTCCCATCCGACGTCGTTATGGAGAAAAGTAATGAAATAGGCGATAATGAAATGTGTGTCCTTTCAGTCTGCCTGAGGTGTTGTAGCAGGGTATTTAGTATAACAGGCTAATGGGTTTATTGTGAGTTTACTTTGATTGTTTGTTTATTGTCTTGATCACCGTATTGAGAAGTCATATGGTTATGGGGGGTGATATTGCAAGGTAATTCAAGCACCTGCGCATCTTGCATGGCGGTAGTGGAGAGAGAGGGGAGCGATGTATTTTTGTTGACCGCATTATACGCATATTCTATAGGCTAGGCTAGGCCTACGCATTGTTTGTTATTTTTCTGGTTTTGATCGCTTATGGATTATTTTTGTACGTCGCCAAGTTTGATTGTTCTATTCAATAAATGATCTCGCTACAGGTGTCATATAACCCTAACCCATATCCTGTCATATAAAAGTACCTTATTGAATCTCCAGGTAATGTATTTCTGACATCCATCACTTTTGCTGTCGTTAAGATCAGGGATCTCAAGTCTCACGCATTGAGCGTAAGACACACGCGGCGTGTGAGCGTGTGAACGGGTTGGAAATGCGTGTGTCTCACGCCCAATGCGTGAGACTTGAGAGCCCTGATTAAGATACTTTATTTTTCTGTTTGGTAGTCTGTCCAATGTGACACTTGCCCTCCTCCACCGGCCCTAGTTTTGGATCTAGCTTGCTGTTCATTATTTTCATGATAAATCGTAGCTAGCTAGCTATAACATCTTCATATACACCATACAGGCTAAATACTGATTAACAGTAATCACCCTAACCCTACTTTGGCAAATGCCCATTGAACAGATTTATTAATTATCCTATCTTAAGAAAACGAATGTAACACTCTCATCTGGGGATTTACACGGCAAATCAACTGAAGAACTACAAATGCCTGATGACAGGGAGATGACGTATGACTGCTCTGATGAATCAACCCTATTTCATCAATTTTATCTATATAACGACGCCGATCATTGATCGGCAACGACACTATATAATAGTTTGCCTAACTGGCCATCGGATTTGGGCTCCTAATATCTAAAAAGCACTACGGTTTTCTTATTTTATCGGATTAAAGTAGCAAAGACCAGACATTTCCATTGACCGCCAGTCAAACGTCTACACTTCTATCACCCAAAAAGGGGCGTGGACATGACGGGAGAGCAAAGTACCCGGATGCGTTGCTCTTATGAATTCGGATGGGAGGGATTAGAATCGGTGCTCTATTATTCTACCTAGCCCAGAGTCCCCGGATGAGTGCCTCTAAAACTGAACTCGTATTTTGAGAAAAACTGAATTGTATTTTGAGAACTGAATTGTATTTTGAGTAAAACTGAATTGTTTTTAGAGAACTGAATTGTATTTTGAGAAAAAACGAATTGTATTTAGAGAAACTGAATTTGAAAACTGAATGAAAATAATGAAAACTGAATTGAATACAATTCAATCTGTCAAATACAATTCAATTTCTGATGGCACTAAAATAGCTCCATAGAAGTCGCTTTGGATAATAAATAAATGTATAAAATGAGGAAAATACATAGATATTTTATATAGCTAAATTAGTTAGTTCTCACATTCTCATTCTGCTTATCTTTCTACTGTATCTTCCTTAATTAAAGAACTACAGTACCAGTCAATAGTTTGGACACACTTTCCCATTCAAGTTTGGACACACTTTCCCATTCAAGTTTGGACACACTTTCCCATTCAACACACACGTCCTCCATCTGGGATGGAGTGTGTCCAAACTTTTGACTGGTACTGTACTGTACCACTAGTACCACTAGTACTGTACTAGTGGTACAAACGCCGTAGGTCATTATGTAACCAGTACGTACTGGTACCAACATGTCCACTGGGCTGTGATTGACAGGTGGAAAATGAAGTTCGGGTGTTCTGGAAAACTGTAATTGAACCGGATGCTGCCGTCAACACGCTGCCAAGAAGCTGGAGGGAAAGTGTGTGTGTGTGTGTGTGTGTCTGTCTCTGACTGTGCGTGCGTCTTGTGTGTGTGTGTGTGTGTGTGTGTATATGTGTGTGTGTGTGTGTGTGTGTGTCTGTCTGTCTCTGACTGTATGTGCGTCTTGTGTGTGTCTGTGTGTGTGTGTGTGTGTGTGTGTGTGTCTGTCTGTCTGTCTCTGACTGTGTGTGCGTCTTGTGTGTGTGTGTGTGTGTGTATCTGTGTGTATCTGTCTGTCTCTGACTGTGTGTGTGTCTGTCTGTCTCTGACTGTGTGTGCGTCTTGTGTGTGTGCGTGAGAGAGTGAGTGAGAGAGAGAGAAAGTGAGTATCGACTACACAGATGAATTAAACAACCGCCTGTCCTGTATTGGGTGGCAGGTAGCCTGACACATTTGCATGGCGTTTGCATCTGTAGACCGGCATTAACCTTCACCATCACGCTCTTATACCTCTAAATATAGACAGACTAGCTTTGCTACCAATGAAAGACAGCCTTCGCTGTGATAACAGTGAAAGAACATTCTTTCTTGTGTGAATATCCATCTATTTCCTATAGTTACAGTGTCTTTCCTCACAGCCTAGTGTATTTTAACACTTTTCATCTAGATCCGAATGATGCAGATTATGTTTTGCTATCCAGGATCTATCTGGCAGGTTTGGACTGGTCTAGGGAAGTGAGCCAGCTCGATATCATCCTCTCTTATGTGAGTGTCCATAGGCATAATATACATAGGCATATTCTAAATAGTTCATTACTTACAGTGCCTACCCTCTGGAATTGAGATCTTGCTAAGGGTTTTACTAACATTCTCTAAACAACTGTCACTTTATTTTGTTGTTGTTGTTGTTTTGTTGTTTTCTATCTAGTATCTACCTACTGTATCTAAAACAATGAAAAGTCACAGCTATACAGCCCTAGCCCTAACCCTAACTATAGTACAGGTCTAATCAACAGTGCTTCTGATTCCTTCACATTAATCAAAATGAGTTTAAAACTCTGGTGCCAAAGTCTATTCAGGAGGAGTGTGAAAGGCCAGGTCATGTTATGGTGCTGATGGTGCTGATGGTGCTGATGGTGCTGATGGTGCTGATGGTGCTGATGGTGCTGACGGTGCATGTTTTAAAGTGTGTAATGTTATATTGACTGCTGCTGCTTTCTTGGCCAGGTCTCCTTGGCAAAAGAGGCATTGGTGTCTCAGTGGGGTGTTCCTGGTTCAATAAAGGTTAAATAAATGTTAAATAAAAGCACAGCAAAGAGAGTGTCTTATCTGTCTGTCTATCTCTATCTATCTATCTATCTATCTATCTATCTATCTATCTATCTATCTATCTATCTATCTATCTATCTATATATATAGATATATCTCTATATCTATCGCTCTCTCTCTCTCTCTCTCTCTCTCTCTATATATATATATATATATATATATCTTATGATGACTGATGGATAGACTTACGTAAGTCGCTTTGGATAAAGGCGTCTGCTAATTGCCAACAATGTAAATGTAAATGGCATTTACAGGGGCATTTAGGCCTATACAACTGCTTGAAACGTACTTGTACGGACCACACCTCACTTGTGCCTATGAAAGTGCTGGAATGACAATTGGTATCTCAGCAAATAGAGGTAATTACCACCTTTAATTGTAAAGAAGAAATGTCTGGAATTCCCTCGGTTGGTTTGTAGTGTATGGTTGTGTGGCTGGTGTCCCGTAGCGTCTAAGTGTAGTACAGGTATGCATTGGCTAGGATCGGTCTGTGAACAGGTAGGCCTTTCCACTCGTCATCACTAATGCAGGAGTTCACGCACGACTGATCCGGAGACTCCGCTTAAACACGACCGTGCGTGACAGGCAAACAGCCGAGAGAGACAGACACAGACACAGACACAGACACACACACACACACACACACACACACACACACACACACACACACACACACACACACACACACACAGCAGAGAGACAGAGACAGGCACTCACACACACACACACACACACACACACACACACACACACACACACACACACACACACACACACACAGCAGACGCATGCAAATCAAGGCTCAGGAAGAATGGATATCAATACTGTATTCACACCTTTCTCAGCTTACTTCAACCTCTCCTTGATAAAAAAAAAAAAAAAACTTTGAAATGTTTTCAATAGGACTGATTCTATTTCGTTTTTGGTATTAAAAACACGTGCTGCTGCTCATGCAAGCACTAAACCACAAGGACCATATCGCTATGTTTGAATATTTTAATTACACAGTAACTTATCGTCATGTTTATGTGCTAAGTGGCGCACACATGGTGTCATATTGATGTGTGGTGTCTGCAGTTCAATGCAGTCGTTGTTCTCTCTCTACAGTTCTACTGACATGTTTTTCATAAATAATACTTGTTGTTGTTGTTGTTGTTGTTGTTGTTGCTGTTGTGAGACACATAACTTACATCAAGAAGGAAAAAAAAGCAAGCTGCATAACGGTGTGTTATTATGGTTTCTGCACAGTTTGGCAGGCATATGATGTTATAATGAAGCTATAGTCAGCCTATACTGGCTGACTTACTCACCTGTGAGAAGCTTATTTCAAGACAAACTATTTATCATGGCATATTGAATATTGTGTGGTACTGACTATGATAGTAAGCTATTGTTTTTAACAGAGTGTCCATGGCATGCTGATGTCTTTTAGGAAGAGAAAAACAAACAAACAAACACATATTGAGTGTTGACAACGTCACTGTCTGTCCCTGAGTTTCTGTATTGCATAAGTATTCAACAACAGTTTCAAAGAGGCGAGTTGTTATACCAGCGACTCGCAAACAGGTGTGTTATCCGAGTCCTGGCTGTGCATGGAGCTCAGTCCGGTGTCCGAGTCCTCGTCGTTAGTGTTACAGGTCTTGGACAGCCCCCTGGCCTGCTCCACCCAGCCACTGTTCTTCTCCAGGGCAGGGGGCACCACCAGCTCCGTCTCCTCGGTGAGGAGGACAGAGGTGCCGGTGTCAGCCTCCGGTGGTAGTAGTAGCAGTAGGCTCCCCAGCTCGTTTAAATCCATCGAGTCCACTTTGGCGAGCAAATCCGCCAGTTCTCTCTCCTTCGCGTCCCACAACTCCTGGCTGAGGTCCAAGTCGCCCCTGATGGCCTCTAAGTCCGTGTTCAAACGCAGACCGATGTATAAACTGGTGTCCAGCTGCGTTTTCACCCTGTCCTCCTCTAAAACCACCAAATCGTTTTCTGATGAGTTATCCACATCGGACACGGGCGCGCCAGCGGACAAACAGAGCTCCACAGACTCCGCCAAGCTGTCCGTGTCTTTGCCCCCCGCAGAGAGCTCCTCTCGCCGCCGTTTCATCCACCGGTGGTTCAGCTCCTCCTGGATCTCCCCGGTGATGCTCTCCACCAGGGCCTCACGCTCGGTCAGCTCCCCGTGGAGCCGCAGGACCTCCTCGCACCGGAGCGCGTACTCCTGGAGCTGCGCCATGGCCTCCGCCGTGGACGGAGCCTCCTTGTCGGCGTCAGTCTCCGCGCTGGAGTCCACCATCATGTACGTGTCCTGCACATAGTTGACGCCGTGTCTCTTGATCCTGTCAAAGTGAACCTTCGCCTCATACCTCTCGATCTCCCGGTCCAACTCTTTGACCCTCTGCACCTAAGGTACAGAGATAGTACATAAGGTTCAGAGATAGGAAATGTTAGGATACTTATAGCATAGCATAGAGTACAGCACAGTGTTTTATTTGTATAGTATAGTATAGTGGATAGTGTACATAGCCTTTATTTATGTAAACCAGCTCTTTTTCCCTTCTTGTTTTTAGTATTTTTTTCCTAGCACCAGGGGAGCCCCCCCTCCCAAATTTCGTTGTATGGTACCTACCTGTACTATATCAATGACAATAAAGACCATTCATTCATGCATTCATTCATTCATTCATTCATTCATTCACCTGCTGGCGGATGGTGTGATCCTGCGAGATCACCAGATGCACCAACGTCTCCATCTTCTCCACCGAGGATTTATCATCCTTACAGACGACCGTCTCCTCTCTCTTCTTGTTGATTTTGTCCAACTTTCTGAAAGCCTTTCTGACCATCCTCCGCTGCTTCTCCTGGGAGATCACCATAGCGCCCTTTGGGGTCCCCGTGGTCGTGGACCCCCCGTTGTCTTTACTCTGGACCACCCGCGCCTCGGCGCTCCGGGGGCCGTTGTTGGGCAGGGACGCCTCGGTCTTCACCAACACGAACCGCACGTTCTCCTGCTCGTCCCCCCAGGCGCCCCAGAGGCGGAGGATTTTGGTTTTGTTGGGTAAAGTCCTCTCGAAGCCTCTCCATTTCTCCACGACGCAGTAGGATTGCACAGGACTGCACAGCATCCCCGCCTGCTGCAAGTTCTGGTCCTCCAGGAGAACTTTGACCACGTCGGCGCAGGTGGTGCGCTTGGACAGCCCGGAGACCAGCTTCTCCTCCCGGCACACCCACACCGAGATCTTGCACTCTTCTCCAGGCTCCATACTGACCGTTACAGAAAAACGATTAGCCCCAACTTGACAGACAAAATGTCTTATTTTGGTTAATTAAGACATCTCAAGACAAGGTGATGGCTGGGTATGAACTCTCAAGGGTTCATTGAAGTTAATGCTCTCTCTCTCCACTCGCTGGTGGTGCCCTGTGTCCATGCGTAGGGAAAAGTCACTCTCACCTAGGTTCGGAACTGTCTTTATTCTCACATAGGCAATTCATCATTCTGAGCGCAGTGTCCCACCTCCGTTTCCACCCGTGTTATTCCCGTGGTAGTCGCAGAGGCTTTTCCCGTTAAAAAGTGCTATTTTCATGGAGACTTTCTGTGCAAGAAAAAACGTGTGTAGCGAACTGAATTTTTTCACAGACACAAAAGTTCCAAGTCCTTAACCATGGTCCATTGCCACTGGTGAATACTTCCAGAAAAGCAGTACAATTGACATCACGTCGGTCAGGTTTTATCCAGCGGAGGAGAAAAGTGCGCTCCTTCCTCCTCGGGATCTGGGCGCACTGTGAGGAGCCTGGGTGTGTGTGGGACACTGGAATCACCAGCCTCCACGAGAAACGGGACTCTCTCTCTCTCTCTCTCTCTCTCTCTCTCTCTCTCTCTCTCTCTCTCTCTCTCTCTCTCTCTCTCTCTCTCTCTCTCTCTCTCTCTCTCTCTCTCTCTCTCTCTCCACTCTCTCTCTCCACTCTCTCTCTCTCTCTCTCTCTCTCTCCTCTCTCTCTCTCTCTCCACTCTCTCTCTCTCTCTCTCTCTCTCTCTCTCTCTCTCTCTCTCTCTCTCTCTCTCTCTCTCTCTCTCTCTCTCTCTCTCTCTCTCTCTCAATAGTCCCTGTTGGTCACATGACGTCACAACTCTCAAAACAGAAGTGTTTGAATGTTAAATCACCCGCCCACGTCATGACCATGTGAGTAAAGGAAAGTTGCCCCAAACCGAGAGAAACTCGAACGATTTACCGCTATGTCAGCAAGTTATGACGTTAGAATTATAAGGTTCTATCTAAGGTTTTTTTAAATGTTGACATTTTTGAGTTAGTAATTCATAAAATACAAAGGTTCCATCTCACAAAACATAATGGAATGTAAAAACTTTGACGCTCAATATCTCTGAACTACCCGAAACGGAGATAGAACCTTATCATTCTAAGCTCACGATTTGTAGGCTAAATGCACTTATACAAGCGGGTCGCAATTGGAGAACACAATTATTTTTCAATGACTATAGCCTATCTGTCTAAATAAAGGTTAGATAATAACAGATACATACACGTACAATGGTTAAGACACTCCTTCAAAATGTATTTAATATACAACACGTACACAAGGTGATGTCGTGGCTAAGCAATAAGCACATAATAATATGTCTGGCATTATTACCCCTGGGTTCGATACCCGGGTGGGGCAATGTTCCCTGTCAACTCCAAACTTGTCTTCTCACCTGACAACTATGCAAATAGTCCTAATAAAATGATCTATTTGTTTTTCTATGTTCCATGTCTGCTTCCTCAAATGTCTGCTTTCCATTCAAAACAGACAGACAGACATACAATCTACAATCTATACTATCTCTAAATCCGTTTTACAAGCCAGCATTTAGGCATTGGTGGGTCAGTGGTAGAATTGTCGCTTATCACGTGAGATGGGAGATGATTGGTGGAACAAATGTATAGAGATAACTTATAGAAAGACTGTGCTTCACATAGAACACACACACACACACACACACACACACACACACACACACACACACACACACACACAGGCACATTGTGGGCACATTGTGGGCACGTTCGCATTCACATACACCCCTCTGCTATAATCTCAGACAAACCTTTTTAAGTTATTTTATATTTTCCAGTAAACCCATGTCAGTGTATGGATGGTCAGTTCTACGCTGTTGCAGAGAGCAATGGAAGGCTGTGTGTGTGTGTATGTGTGTGTGTGTGTGTGTGTGTGTGTGTGTGTGTGTGTGTGTGTGTGTGTGTGTGTGCGTGTGTATGTGATTGGCCAGATTGGCTGGCTGTCATTGGTCCGGGTGGGTTTAGCCTCTGATGACCCCACAGACTGGCTGTTATGACCGTTCTGTCAGCAGGGTATTCTCCATTTCCACACATTAGACATTAGATTATTTGTTAATACACAAAGAGGATATATGAGCAAAACTAAAACATTTCTATAATTTTCTGTATGTTGATTAGGCCTACATTTTTTTCATCAACATTCACATTTAATGTGAATCGGTGATTGACAATATCACAGGTTTCCAGATTTAGATTCCTATTTATTTATTTTAATTTTATTAATCAACTATTCTTGATACTCCAACCACAAAACCAAAAACAGGTACATTTAAACAGGGACATGAATTTGAGTTTCGTAAGGTCTCGCTCGTCGTGGCTTTCAATTAATCGTTGGGTTGTAGCGCCCCCTGCTGCTCATTATAAGTGGCGTATTTGCAGCAATATCAGTATAGTAGTCGGCAACCAGAAGATAGAGGGGCGCCGCTAGAGATTCTGGGCCCCATGACAGAATATCATTTTGGGGCCCCCCCCACCTAAACCACCCATCAACCTAGACAACCCCGTTGAAGTTGATGAACTATTGATGCACTGCAAGAAATCTAATGATGGCCATATTTTGTACATTTAATTGAAAATTACAGTTAATACAGGAATCAACAATTCAGCAAACAAATCTCAACACAAGGACAAAAGTATAAATTACATGAAGATTTGAACCCAATTATAAAAGTATAAATCACACAAAATCTTCTACTTCAGATACAACTACAGGTGGCTCAGTATCTAAGGCATCCTGTATCTGAGCCTCACTGTGTCCCTGGCATTGACGGCCCATAGCGGCTTCCTCCTTCTCATCTGTGCTGCTGCCATTGTCCTTTGCTTCTTCTTCTGCCTCGTTACCTCTGCTCTCCTCTCTGGCTGCCTTGCTCGAAGAGGGCCCTGGCATGGAGTATTCATATCCAAACTAATATGAAACTTATAAAAGATTAACTTGGGCCCCTGTCAGTGCTGGGCCCTTAGAATCGTCCTAACTTACCACCCCCTAGCGGCGCCCCTGACCAGAAGATAGAATATATTATATAATATTGTGAATCAAAACACATTATCTTATTAGCGATTGAAATACACTATTTTAGTGTATACACATTTTTCAAGTTTTTATTGAAATGTAGCTAAAATACAAAAACGTAATCAACAAATCACTCACTAAGTTGAATTGAGTCCATCTTAATGCAAGGATAATAGTTAATGTAATCTTCTGTTTTTATTGGGTCTCTGATTTGCATAGGTATCATTTACACACTGTTGGTCAGGTTGTCATTACAAACTGAGCAGGGGGGTATTCCATCAACGTTGCTAAAAGAAAATCCAGGCTTATTTCTGATCACTCTCACCAGACATATCAAAATAAGGCTGGATTTATTTTTTATTTTTTTTATAAATCTCGCAGGATTTATCTAAATAAGCCTGGATTGTCCTTTAGAGATGTTGATGGAATACCCCCCAGTTAACCTTCACAACTTGACAAAAAGACAACAACAAAAACCTAAACAAACATAAACAATCAGACAAGGAGATTAGAATGGACCATTTATTTAAATTGGATATTATATGCATACAAAGTTTCTAGAAAGCTATAAAATATCTAACATTTTAGCAATGAGGAAAAAGTTACAAAGCAAAGGCCAGATCCTGTGCAGTTACAACACATACATTGCACATTTCTGTTTTCTCATATTCTCATCTCAAAATGTCACCATCTTTAAAGATATTAAACATTTGTACCAAACATAGAATACATTATTTTTCTTTTATACAAAGCACCGTTTCTCTGCACCCACATATTCAGGGGATGATTAAATTAAAGCCAATTTTGAAAAAACTTTATTGACAAAAGGTACCAGTACCTGTACACAGACAATCAACACAAGACCCAGCGTTTAACCGATGAGTCAAACCTCTCCAGCATTTCCCATAATCGTATTCAGTTACGTCTCCATGGTTACTGTGAGAGCACAGGTAAACATATTCCTACCATGACCGTTAATCCATGTCCTTAACAACACTGTAACATACAAGTATACTGCATTTCCTCTTTCCAAGGAATTGTTGGGAGTGGTGGCAGACAGTGTGTTGTAAGTGTGGTAACCAGGGGAGGCTGGTAGAGGTAGAACATTGAGGACAGGCTCATTGTAATGCATAACATGGAATAAAAAATGGTATCAAACATCTGTATAATGCACAGAATGTAATGAGGGAACACACATGTTTAATACCGTCCCTCATTCCCTTCCATACATTACAACAAGCCCGTCCACCGATTTCTACCTCCACCAGCCTCCCTTGGTTGTAACCTATGACAATACACAAGATGATAACGCATTTCATTGATTGTGACCAAGATACAGGTGATAAACCTTCAACGGTTGTTATTTTGACATCTAACAATTCAAAAACACTTTGAACTGAACATGCTTCTCTACTGCAAGCAAGAGTACAATACTTTCCCAAGTAACTGATGATGGTGGTGAGGATGGTAATGGCGATGATGATGGTAATGAAGATGATGGTGATGATGATGGTGATGATGATGAAGATTTCAGTTCAACAGGGAAACACAAAGCGAAGGACACTGGAAAAGGCATTCTGGTGATCTCTCTCTCTCTCTCCTCTCTTCCTCTCCTCTCTTCCTTCTTCTGTTTGACTTTTTGGTTTCACTTCTTCTTCCTAAGCCTTCTCTGAGCTGGAGAGTTCTCGTCCTAACCAAAGGCACTTCTTGCTACAGTGCAGAGAGTCGTTGCACGTCTGATGTGTGTCCCTCAGATTTTTTTTTTGGTTCTTGAATAGGCAAAGGCAAAGTTATTACTGCGTCCATTTATTTCACATAGAACATGTATTGTTTATTAGTGTTATTGTTGAGTTTTTTTTTTTTTTTTTTTTTGTAATGGTCTGTTGATGAGTTATCAAAGTGTGACACATGTTGAAATAGGTGGAACATGTAACACAATGGTGAATTTATACAGTTTATATACCAATACGATGCATTCAAATGTATGGATTTCAGTCAAACCTGACAAGCCACTGTTGACGTCTGAGTGATACATTACTAAAGGCACTGCACACGCAGACACTGACACAGTAGATATGTACTGCAGGGGAGGCTGGTGGTACAAATCAGAGGACGAGCTCATTGTAATGCATGGAATGGAAAGAGGAATGGTATTAAACACATGTTGATACCATTCCTCATTCCATTCCATGCATTACAATGAACCCCTCCTCCCATTTCTACCTCCACCGGCCTCCCCTGGTAGACATGTACTGTAAAGACTCCTTACATATGGGGACAACAGCAGGGGGTCTTCCAGCGTATGGGTAGACCTCACAGCTTCAGTGGTCCGGTGACTTACTTCCTGCTTCTATATCTCTCGCTCTGGAAATCTGATCAGCACTCATGGAATGCCTCTTGTCCAATCAAATTACTCGGTCCCTTTATGACGTTGAACCCAGCGTGCGCTCCGGCACTCTCAGAGCGAATTTGCGAACGCGGCCTCTGTGTGTAAGAGTGAGCCACCCTCAGGGTTAAGGCTGCAGGAGTCATGATGGAGGCCACAGGTGCATGGGTGTCAGACAGGGTAAAGGCTGCTTAGCATCCTGGGGGGGGGTGTGTGTTCCATCAACGTTGCTAAAGGACAATCCAGGCTTATTTAGATAAATCCCGACTTCCTGAGACTTCTCAAAAATAAGCCTGGATTTTCCTTTAGTGATGTTGATAACCCCCTGAGCCACAGAAACCTTAGTTGTTACTGGACTGAAAATCCCCTGATAGAAAACATGAAAACAGGTTCAGTCACTGCGATAGTCAGTTACAGAAACTCAGTGAGTCTTACACGTATGGGCCGTTCAGCTGACGCTTTCAGCTGACGCTTTCAGCTGACGCTTTCATCCGAAGCGGCTTACATTGCAGCGAGTGCATACATTTTCCAGTATATATGGTCCCAGCGGGAATCGAACCCACAACCTAAGCGTTGTTAGCGCCATGCTCTAGACTCCAACAACTGATCCATAGAGGACCACAGAGGACCAGAACTATCTGCTAAGTGCTTTATTGGATGTATTTCTGACACGGTCTGGTCAATTGGTCCGCAAGTCGGCATCTGATTTAATGTTCGGACTTTTCTTTCGAAAAATGTAAATACATTTCAGCGTTGTTGAAAATCAATGACGTATCGCTAGTCAACTAACACAGCTTGTTTTGTGAGCCTGCTAACAATGTAAAGTAGTGTTATAGTGAACTAGGTAGCAGTGGGGATTACTCACCCAATCCATTGCGTTGCAGTGTTTTGGCTTGACTAGCGAGCTTGTGTTGTGATTCTCAACAACCTTGAAACTTAGTTCTGTGTTTCAAAATAAAAGTCTGAACATTTTGATTGGTTACCGACTTGCGGCCCAAACGACCAGACCATTTATCAAAATAAGTCTGGATTTTCCTTTAGCAACGTTGATGGAACACCCCCCTGGTGTCGGACAGCAGCCTGTGGACAGTCTGGGTGGTGTTGAATAGTGTCCTAACTTTATCACAGTGCTTTCTCTCCTCTATAGGGCACAGAGGAGAGGGTCAAGCTGCAAACAGGTACCTGAATATGCTTATATTTAATTTATAGTTTCATATTATTTCCCTGGAGTTATGGTGTCAATAACCTGTCTTCTTCATAGTTTAGTTTATATATGCTTAAAGTTATCCAAAATGTACAAAATGTAAAAACTACATTTCTCTTCTTTGGAAAATATGCCAGTGTGAATGTGTGTTGCTGTCGAGTATAGATTTACGTGTTTATCAACGTTAAGAAATGCTATGATGTGATATCGGTTTCTTGTGATTATTATTATGGTGTGAAACCTGGAGGAAACTGATACAGTAAAAGTCTGACAGAACACCTTCCTATCAGGGGAGGCTGGAGGAGGTAGAAATCGGAGGATGGGCTCATTGTAAATACATGGAACGGATGTAGTGATGTCACACGTGTTTGATACCGTTCCTTGTTCCGTTCCATGCTTTACAATGAGCCCCGTCCTCCGATTTCTACCTCCACCAGCCTCCCCCTGGTTCCTATATGACCCAATGCTTCTTCATACAGTATGTACACGCTCTAAACTATACATATGAACTAGAGTCATTCATCAAGACGAAGAACAACTGTTACACACACAGACATCGGCACTCATACAAATAATATACATTAAAAAGACAAAAATAGAATGATAATATTATCCGTGATAAGACTTCACCCGAAAGGTATTTCTGTAGAGGCACAGCCATTTTGACATGAGGTTCAAATAGTCTTTCTGCAGGCTTGTGTGTGTGCGTGTGCGTGTGTTTCACAGAACGCTTGTGTGTGTGTGTGTGTGTGTGTGTGTGTTTTCACAGATCACTTGGTTGTTTATGTTGTTGTTGTTGTTGTTGTTGTTGTTGTATGTCCAAAACCAGACCTGGCTTCAAACAGCGCTGCTTGATTGAGTTTGCCTGGCACAATGAACCAATAGAACATTCCCAAACAGTGCCAAATCCAGCCCAACTGGCACCTCTGGCAGGCTAAAGCAAACGCTCCCAGATCTGTCCACAACAACCACTCCAAACATCGCTTTGTCTGCCGATCCTCAGGGTCCTTTTCCAGCGTTCTCCCCATTTCCCCAAACAGAGACCTCCTCCGTCCACACTGATGGGTTAGTTTACGAGGCGTGATGTCACGATGACTTCGCCGTCTGAAAACAACGATGTCCTCTCCTCTCTCCTCTCTCAGATGTCAGGTTTATTGGCCCTTCTGCAGGAAACTTTTCACGATCAACCAACCAACCAACCACCCAACCAATCAACCAATCAATCAATCAATCAATCAATCCAGGTCCATCAGGCCAGGCGAGTGTGATAGTGAGTCCCAGTCTATGTGTCCTGCAGTGTGTCTCCTCTGGGGCTGGTGTGTGTGTGTGTGTGTTACTCCTTGACCAGCCTGTAGATGTGATGTTGCGCCCCGTGTTCACTGTTGGACACCTCGAACACACAGGCCATGCAGAGCAGAGTCTCCTGGGTGTCCCTGTTGGTGACCACCTGCAATTACAGGAGAGGAGGGACGCTGTGAGTGGCATACACACACACACACACACGAGCATACACACACAGACACACACGTGCACACAGCCAGACACACAGACACGCACGCACGAGCATACGCACACAGACACACATGTGCAAACAGCCAGACACGCACACACAGCCAGACAAAGACACACACACACACACACACACACACACACACACACACACACACACAGTGGGGTCCTTACCAGTAGGATGGTGAAGTTCTCCAGCACGCTGTTCATCATGTACTTCTCCGGCAGGTGTTTGAGCTTGTGGATGAAGTTGATCATGTACTCACACATGGGGGAGCGGTTGATCCTGTACACGAACCGACCATTCTCAAACCTCGCATACTCAGTCTGGGGGGGGGGGGGGTGGGGCGGGGAGGTAGAGACACACACTCAGGTCAGCTTTAGGAACGTTAAGGACAACTTTGTGTGAGTGTGTGTGTGTGTGTGTGTGTGTGTGTGTGTGTGTGTGTGTGTGAAAGCAGACATACTAATGTACATCAACAATGAACAACTTGCACACACACGCGCCCACGCACACACACACTCACACTCACACTCACACTCACACTCACACTCACACTCACACTCACACTCACACTCACACTCACACTCACACTCACACTCACACTCACACTCACACTCACACTCACACACACACTCACACTCACACACACACACTATGTAATGTGTACAAAACCCTCTGGTCCTCACCTCCACCTTCTCCACCACCTGCTTGCCAAAGGAGCAGACCTTAGTAGAGCAGGTGATGGTCATGTTCTCTGAGCTCTCGTACTGGCTGGTCACGCCGTAGAACGCCCCCGCATCATCCTGCACGTTACAGTTCAGGTCCGCCTGCAGGGACACCACAACAACAACAATCAACAACAATCAACAGCAATAACAATCAACAATAACAATCAACAACATCAACAATAACAATCAACAATAACAATCAACACTTCATTACACCAGAGATTGATACCGTTCCTTTCCATTCCATGCATTACAATCAGGTGATCAGAGTCAGGCTGGGGGATGTTAAATCATACTGGACTGTTCTTACTGTGTAGAATGTTTCACATGTCTATTTTATTTTATTTTATTTTATTCTATTCTATTATTCTATTGTCGCTTTATTTTGTTGTTGCTGTTTGTGAGCTGCTGTAACTCCTTATATTCTCCTCGGGGATCAATAAAGTCTGTCTGTCTGTCGGTCTGTCTGTCTGTCTGTCTGTCTGTCTGTCTGTCTGTCTGTCTGTCTGTCTGTCTGTCTATCTATCTATCAAATGTTGTTGATGTTTTCTCAGATTTCTACCTCCACCAGCCACACCTGAAGCACACAGCAACAGTTTTGAGCTTGAGGTAAAGCTGACATAACACTGTCGATCCACTTAGGCAATAGCCCTCTAGTGGCCTAGGAACGTCATTGCAGTTCACTCAGGATCTTGTTGCCTGAAGAAGGTCTATTTACGACCGAAAGCTGGCAATAAAACATTTTAGCACATATTTGAGTGTGCAGATGCTGCTTTTTCTCACTCCTTTTTTTCACTCTTTCATTTTTCAATCTAAAACACTGATAAAAAAAAAAAACTGTATAATCTCGTTTTATGATGTTTTAGCAGTGGAAATAAATATGAAATATGAAACAGCACACTCTGTATCTCAGTAATGGCCTGACACACCATGACACC
>NC_137684.1:17297059-17302059 GCF_963989245.1 Nansenia antarctica | reverse complement strand
ACACAGATTTAGATTCAGGGTCGACACACAATGTACACCACACACATACAAAAAGATGTACATGCAAACATTCACACACACACACACACACACACACACACACACACACAAAGAGCACGTAACAATGCTGAGAGAGACGAGATATGGATTTGTTGGACGGATGGTTTTTAGAGGAAAAACATTCCCTTCCTGACTAACCTTCGTTCTCTGACAGGTGAAAGAAAAATCTTTGCATTATACTCTGAAAACACACTGTTGTGTCATCGAATTTAGCGCTGAATACCACCAGGACCATCAGAAAAACACTCCTCTCCTGCCCTCCTCTCTCTCTCTCTCTCTCTGCAGACATGTGTGTACATTGAACAGACACAAACACACACCGGCTGATTTTTATCAAGTAGGTAGAATGAATTCCGGCCGAGACAACAGAGACAGTTTCAAGTGGGATGCTGTGGTTAAAGAATCAGCGCTTACCAAGGACATTTCTAATGGCTTCTCACGCATACAAAATCACGTAACGACAGGAAGAACACTATGCTATACTAGCTCTCACTGGCACAGCACCAGAATATCTGAAAGACCTTTTGCTAGCATATCAGCCCAATAGAGCTCTCAGGTCTTCTGACGCTGGCTTTCTCTGTGTACCACATGTACAAAAGAAGAGATCAGGAAATATTTTCAAGTCAAGACTAAAAACCCATCTTTTTAATATTGCCTTTAAATTACTACATTATTAAATGATGATTAAATGATTAAAGCACTTTGAGCTGCAACGTTTGCAGGAAAAGTGCTATACAAATAAAAGTTATTATTATTATTATTACTAATAGACTACACCTGTATACTATTAGACTATGGAAACGTTCCTTTGAGATTCTGGTCCATGATGACATGATTGCATCACGCAATTCCTGACGATTATTCAGACGCACTTTCAAGGTGTGAATCTCCCGTTCTACCACATCCCAAAGGTGTTCTACTGGATTCAAATCCGGTGACTGGAAAGGCCACTGAAGAACACTGAACTCAATATCATGTTCATGAAACCAGTTTGAGAAGACTTTAGCTTTGTGACATGGTGCATTATTATGCTGGAAGCAGGCATTACAAGATGTGTACATTGTGGCCATGAAGGGATGCACATGGTCAGCAACAAACTCAAACTCAAACAGGCTGTGGCATTCAAGCGATGATTGATTGGTATTAACAGGTCCAAAGTGTGCCAAGAAAACATCCCCTACACCATTACACCATCTCCATGAATGAGAAGGTGTACAGATGTTCCTAATAAAGTGGTCGGTGAGTGTTTAAGTAAACTGTATATACTGTATATATACAGTACCAGTCAAAAGTTTGGACACACCTTCTCATTCAATGGTTTTTCTTTATTTATATATTATTTTCTACATTGTAGATGAATACTGAAGACATCAAAACTATTAGTCATCTACTTAGTGGAACTAGTAGTCTCCTTTTGCTTTTTTTGGGGGGGCGGTGTTCACAGTTTCCTTTTCCACTGACACAAACACACACACACCAAGCTGATTGAGAGAATACCAAAGCTGTCATCAAAGCTAAAGGTGGCTACTTTGAAGAATCTAAAATATAAAACACATTCTGGTTTGTTTAACACTTTTTTGTTTACTACATCATTCCATTTTATGTTCTTTCATAGTTTTGATGTCTTCAATATTAATCTACAATGTAGAAAATAATTACAAAATTAAATAAAACCATTGAATGAGAAGGTGTGTCCAAACATTTGACTGGTACTGTATATACTGTAGAAATATGTATACTGTATATATATGTACTGTATGTATCTATATGTAGGTGTGCTGCTGTACAGGAGGTCTTACCTTTATCTTGGAGTGAAACTCCCGAGATTTCCTTCTGGCGAGAACTTGGATGTGACTAGAGACCTGGGGAGAGAGGGAGGGAGAGGGAGGGGGGGGGGGGAGGAGGGAGAGGAAGGGAGGGGGAAGGTTTCAGGCTGTAACCATGGAGATGAATAGCACCCCTGCCATTGGGGGCACACACAGGCAAATATGTTTACACACACACACACACACACACACACACACACACACACACAAACATACACTCACACACATACAGGCAAATACATGCACACATACACACACACACAGGCAAATACATACACACACACACACACACACACACACACACACACACACACACAGCCTCGTCCCTTGACACGCGGCCAGCATTTCTCCACCTTGCTCCCTTGATAAAAAACCGATGCTTAAAGACACCTGTGGCCTTTCCACCCAGCTGTGGGAACACAGAGCCGCCTATTGTGAGGCCTCAGCATCATGTCAAGGCCGGGAACACCGTGGAATCCACCGACATTTGAAGGAAAGAACAGTGGGAAAAAGGCTGTGTGGAACAGTGTTATGATGAAAAATGGAGTTAGACCGGTGAGAAGTGACGGCGGAGGTCAAAGGTCAGGGAGTTTACCTGTTTCCTGGTCCTGGTTTTGCCCGTCCGTAGTTTGATGTATCTGGCTATCAGTTCATTACGACCTGCGATGGAGAAACAAGGAGGCGGGTTAATAAATAGTTAACACGTGTGTGTGTGCGTGTGTGTGTGTGTGTGTGTGCGTGTGTGTGTGTGTGTGTGTGTGTGTGTGTGTGTGTGTGTGTGTGTGTGTGTGTGTGTGTGTGTGTGTGTGCGTGTGTGTGTGTGTGGAGGGGGCCTGTCTAGGCACATGTTCTGGCGGGTGAACTGTCTGTTGCCATCAGGACGCCTCTTTGTCAGACTGTTCAATTGGGATAGGCTAGCGATGCGCTGCAGGCTACAGTGTGTGTGTGTTGAGTTGGATGTATTATTCCAAGGTACCCAACGTACCCAATGATCTTCCTAGCTCCTGGTGTACTTGTTGTAAGACGTTTTTAAGATGTTTTTTCTGTGCTTCTGAACATCAGCTTCTCTAAATTAATTGCCCGTAGTAGTGGGACTAATAAAGTTGTTTGAATTTGAATCTGAATTGAATTGAGTCTAGGGGAGGCTCTCTCTCTCTCTCTCACACAGGAGCATTCTGTTCAGGCTGGAGGGACCGCATGTGACCTCGGCCAAACAAACAGCATCCGGGGGATTTAGTGCTCTGACCCAACACACACACATGCACACGCGCACACACACACACACACACACACACACACACACACACACACACACACACACACAGCATGCCCGACTGTAATCTCCAGCCGCCCATGCCCTGGCCCTCCCCAACCCCAACCCCCCCCCCTCCCTCCCTCCCCCCCCTACTCTCAATCACTCACACACTGTGTACACATAACACCACAATACAGGCATTCATGCAGACGCCCCGGCCCCACATCAAAGGACCCCAAACGGCCAGCTGTAAGCATGTGCTTACTGCTGAATAATTCATTCTTTTCACCAGCTTGAAAACACGCTCAGCAGGGCTCTGGCAAGCAGGCAGAACAAGAGGGAGAGGGGGAGGAAAAGGGAGGAGGGGGTGGAGAGAGAAGCGAGAGGGGAGAGGGAAGGGGGAGAGAGGGGAGAGAGAGGGTGAGAGAGAGGGAAGGGGAGAGAGGGAGTGGGACGAGAGAGAGGGAGGAAGGGTAGGGGTACGGGTAGGAGGGGAGAGAGAGGGTGAGAGAGAGGGAGGAGTGAAGAGGGGGAGAGGGCGCGGGAAGAGAGTTCCCCACTAGGAGTCGTGTCAACTCATCTCTCTGACTGGTTAACTGTCGAGCTAACGAGAAAGGGAGAGAGAGAGAAAGAGAGAAAGGGAAAGAGAAAGAGGGAGAGAGAGAGAAAGAGAGAAAGAGAGAAAGGGAAAGAGAGAGAGGGAGAGAGAGAGAGAGGGAGAGAGAGGGGGAGAGAAAGAGAGAGAGAAAGAAAGAGGGAAAGAGAGAGAGGGAGAGAGAGAGAAAGAAAGAGGGAAAGAGAGAGAGGGAGAGAGAGAGAAAGAAAGAGGGAAAGAGAGAGAGGGAGAGAGAGAGAAAGAGAGAGAGAAAGAAAGAGGGAAAGAGAGAGAGGGAGACCGGACAGAAAAACGTTTTTTTATTTGCCGATGTTCCTGTAATCCCCCTGTCCCGCTGAAGAGCCCCGCTGAGCTCCTTTCAACAACCTTCATCACATCAGCCGACGAACCCCAAGTCCTTCATGTTAATATCACCCAAACCAGACTGCCTCCACCTCCACCCCCCATCTCCCCCCTCCACCTCCTTCAGCCTGGGTCTGATAGCCGAGAGCATGGAGCCTCTCACGGCAGCACTGCAGCGCAACAGCGCAACAAGTAGCCATGGAGCTGCGTTGAGAGGCATACACGCTTTTCCCGCGATATGCAAAAACCGCTCACTGTTGAACCTAAATCAACACCCCTACCCCCATCACCACCACCACCACCACCACCCCCAACACCACCACCACCCCCAACACGGCCATCCTCAGCGGGAACTGAACCACTACCACACCTGCTGAGTGCACACCTCTTTCAGTACACAGGGCCCAGCTGGAACATAACCCACAACCTTAGCGTTGTTAGCGTTAGCGCTCTACCAACTGAGCCACAGAGGACCGGGTCACAGGGTTGGTCGGGGGGTTTACGTGCTGTCGGCTGGAGCTGGGAGTCAGGGACAGAGAGAGAAAAGGGGTTTGGAGGTGAGAAAGTGACTGAGACTGAGTCGCCTAGTCAGCAGAAAGGCTTGACAGCAGAGGGCTGTGGGAGCGGGTGTGAGAGTGGGCAGCTCTCCCACAGAGCTGATGGATGGATGGACCCAACACACTGACCTGCTACGACCTGCTGTGACCCCCGGCCTGGGAAGGGGCCAACAGACCCAGGGGTCAGGGGTCAGGGATAAAGGATAATGACACACACAACATACACATACGCGCTAGCACACACGCACACACACACACACACAAACACACACACACACACTATCAAACACATAAACACACACAGACGCACGCGCACACACACACACACACACACACACACACAC
>NC_137684.1:17287059-17292059 GCF_963989245.1 Nansenia antarctica | reverse complement strand
GGTTGTTGTTATGATTTACTTTATCATTCTTTCCATTTAACCTATTATTCTTTAATAAATCTCCTATTATTGTTCTCCATGTGTCGTCTCCCTTTTTGTCACCTTGTCCTGAGCCAGGCAAGCGTAACAAATTGGGTGCTCGTCCGGGAGTGAATTTGGTGAGAGCAATATTCTCTCCCTTTTCATAGTTGATATTCGGGATTGGAGTGTTGGATTTGTCCAACTCTATATTGGGAGACCCGCATGGTTATTGTTTATAGTTATTGGGTTTTGGTTGGATTGGATGTAATGTATTGTTTAGTATATTTGGTACGTTGGTTTGGGTGCTGGTGACGAGGGGGAGCTGGCCGTCCGACTGTGCTGACAAGGACGTAACTCTTGGTATTGGCTGTGATCTTCGGCTGGAGTTTGGTGAGTGCTGTGTTCTATGCAAAGCAGAGAAGGATAGGTAGGGCGGGTGGTTTAGATACCATCAGAGCTATACGTGAACCCCCGTGCTAGGAGTAGAAGCGCTTAACGCTTGTTTATTGTTTTCGTTTGTTATTTTTGGTGTGTTGAACGCGGGGGCGCCACCAGGCATTTGCTTGGTGGAAGAGTTGCATGTGAACGCACTGAAGACTAGCTGAGTGGTTAGTCAGTCATTACTGAGTTAGATGCGGGGCAGCTCTTACGAAGTATGTTAGTTACTTTTCTGTTTTGTATGTGTGCACAGTTACTCGCTTTAAATGGGCTGAAGATTATGGCTGATATGGGAGTAGTTTATAGGAGGAGTTTGTAATAGGAGGGGAGATTCCCGTTTGTTAGGGTTGGTTAATATTGGTTATTTGATTATATTGAGTTATGGATGTTTTTGAGGAGTTTGTGGCAGCTCCGTCGGTCGATGGATTGTTACAGTTAACGAAGGAACAACTGTGGAAGGTTGTGGAACATTATGAGGTTAAGCTTGAGGTGGTGAAAGGCCGAGCAAAGAAACAGGACGTAGTGGAGGCTTTACAGACTACGTTAATTAATAGGGGCATACTAAAGGGTAAATTGTCTGTCCCTAAAATATCCGTTGGGGTTGCATCTGGGTCCACTGAGTTAACATTTGATCAACAGAAAGAATTGTTAGCATTACAGATGGAATTTCAGATGCAAGAGCGTGAATTTCAGACGCGAGAGCAGACGCGAGAGCGTGAGTTTCAGGCACAAGAGCGTGCGAGGGACAGGGAATTGCAGTTTGAAAAATTGGCTCATGAACGGGAGCGCCTTAGGTTGATTGCTGAGGGAAAGTTATCTGACGGTGGAGGTGGCGATTCGAGTAATTCTAAGAGGGATAATATGTCTGTCATGGTTAGACTGTTGCCAAAGTTTAATGAAAAAGATCCTGATATATTCTTTTCACTGTTTGAGAGTGTTGCCGACGATAGGGACTGGTCTACTTCAGACCGCACCGCATTACTACAGAGTGTGCTTATTGGCCGAGCTCAGGAAGCTTATATTGCTCTTAATGGTAGAGAGAGGAAAGATTATGATACAGTTAAGGCCGCTATCCTTAGGGCATATGAACTTGTTCCTGAAGCTTACAGACAGCGGTTTAGACAATGGAAGAAACATGACAAACAAACTCATGTTGAGGTTGTAAGAGAACTAACCAGCCATTTCAATCGTTGGTGCGTGGCGGTAGAGGTGAATACTCTGGAGGATCTGTCAAATTTGATTATTTTGGAACAGTTTAAAACCATTGTCCCTGATCGCATTGCCACTTACGTTAACGAACACAAGGTGAAAACAGCAGGTCAAGCCGCGGTGTTGGCAGATGAATTTGTACTGACTAATAAAAGTCAGTTTGGTGAACATCGTTTTCGTAGCGAGGGGAGCCGTAGACATAATCCGAACGTGACTGACCTATTGGTAAATCGTACACAATTCCCTAACGAAGGTCCTGGTTATTCTGTCCCCTTTTCAAGGTCGGAGCATGGCAGTCAGAGTAGAGTAGATCCTAACTCGACATGCAATTATTGCCTTGAGAAGGGTCACTGGAAACAGGAGTGTCCTGTCCTAAAAGGAAAGAAAACCTACAGTGGGAAGGGGGGCTCTGTTAGACCGTTGGCACTTGCAGTGCATGCTTGTGGGGCAGCAGTAAGAGTGTCTGGGGTTGCCGAGAGGTCTCCCTTTAAACCAGGGGTGATGGCATCCTCAGTATCCAGCCCACCTGCGGCTACTGAGTTGGCGGGGGCACTACAGGGCTCTGCCTCCATACAGATTAGCGAGGAGGATCCTGATTTTGGCCCGTTTATTACTACAGGTTTCGTTTCTCTGGTGGGAAGCCCACAGAAAGTGCCTGTCCAGATACTTCGTGATACAGGGGCTTCAGAATCGTTTATATTGGAATCGGTTTTAACATTCTCTCAGGAGTCAAGTGTGGGGACCAGCGTTTTGATTAGAGGGATGGGGATGCAGACTTTGTCTGTCCCCTTGCATGAAATTGAGCTTTGCTCTGATCTGGTCCAGGGGGTAGTGACCATTGGTGTTCGACCCTCTCTGCCTGTGGTGGGTGTGGCAGTCATTTTAGGAAATAACCTGGCTGGAGGAAGAGTGTGGAGTGATGTGCCCCCACCTCTGGTAGTTAGTTCTGGGTTTACACGACCAACAGGACCCGACCTAAGTGTGAAGGAGTTTCCTGAGGTTTTTACTGCCTGCGCCATGACTCGTGCTATGAGTTGCATGGACCCTAAAATTGATGATGGTAAAGAGTCTGATAAGTTCACTCCTGACAATTCTGTTTTTCAGTTTCCTGACCTGCCGCCGCCTTTGTCTCGGAGTGAGTTGATTTTAGCCCAACAGGAGGATCCTGAGCTGAAGCTACTGCTCAGTGGGATTCAGCCTAAGAATGAGCTGGAGAGCTCTGAAAGTGGTTGTTTTCTCTTGGAGGATGTGTTGGTTCGTCAATGGCTTCCTCATAATGATTGTTCTGTGAGTGACCCAGTTTTCCAGGCAAAATTTACTGGTCCCTACTCTGTTGTACGACAGGTGTCCGGACAGAATTATTTGATCGATGTCCCTAGCCGTAGAGGGTCTACACAGACCACAGTGCATGGGGTGTCTCCATCTCCGTCCACTCCTGTGGTGGCAGCAGGAGGGGAGGAGGATGTGAGTGGGCCTGGAGACTGTGTTTTGCGTCCTCGGCTTAAGACCATGAGACATTGGCTGAGTTATGTGTTATTGTTTGAGAACTGTTTGGTTTCTGTTTGGCACTGGTTTGGGCTCTGCACCACTTTGATGTTTATGTGGGAAGGGGGGGGTCTCATCCAGTGGTCGTTTGTTCAGATCATAACCCCCTGACCTTTTTGCATACTTTGCAGAGTCCGAGCCAGCGCCTTACCAGGTGAATCAATGCTGCCGGTCTAAAATTCTTGTCCTTAATCTCTCTTTCTCTTGCTCCTCCCTCCTTAAATAGAGCTTTTCCAGGTACCAGGAATTGCTGGAGGGTGGGCAGGTTGTAGGGGAGGTTGGGATTTGACGTTTAGGCTGTGTGTGGCAGAGATCACCGTTTTTTTGTTGCCATAGACTCTTGTTATTATTTGTATTATTTGTAATCTGGGAAACAAATTAGCAGAGACCTTTTTAGTAGGCCTCTGTTTTAAGGGGGGGGATGTGACGATCCACCCTGGTACCACCAGTGGGCGCCAAACATCTATTGTCTTGTTGACCCTCTCTCTTGGTTCCTGATGGGCACAGGTGAAGGTGATCATCCTGATTGTCCCAGGAACTTTAAGAGGGGGTCAAATTGATGGACTCGCTCTCTTCCTTGTCGACCAGCAGCCTTCTTGTTTGTTGTTACTATTTACTTTATCATTATTTCCATTTAACATCTTATTCTTTAATAAATCTCCTATTATTGTTCTCCATGTGTCGTCTCCCTTTTTGTCACCTTGTCCTGAGCCAGGCAAGCGTAACAAATCTAATCTAATACAGCACAGTTATCTACCCTGATGTAGTACCTGAGTGGGTGGTGTGGTAAAACATACTGTCCATATCTGGAAGCATATCTACACTTCTGTACGTAGAATCAATCATGATGGGTTATATATAATGACGATTATGAAACAAGTTCGGAGAAATACAGGATCTGATTGGCTGGAACAGTGTTCCAAGCCATGCGTTAATCTCTGACGGTAATCCCACAGCTGGGATAACATGGCCGACATCTCTCTCGCCTGGAATTATGTTGCCCCCGGTTACCACAAAACAACAATGTCAATATTGATGGGTTAGGATTAGGGTTCGTTTTTGGCTGCACGGTCATTTTCATATCAGTTAAACTGATTCTTTACAAGACAATGCAGCTGTCTACCTCGTTAGCACCATGGGAAGAAATCAACAGTATCCTTATGTTGACATATTCAACCTGTAATTTTCATTCTAATTCCTTATTTCTGAACCAGATTTGCCTGAGGGCTAATGAAGCAGCAGCTTGACTCCTGAGCAGACATGTATGACCTTTTATAACCTGCCTGACTGCTGCAGACATTCCCCAGGGAAAGTTAGTACGTTCACATTTTACATTTTTGGCATTTAGCAGACGCCTTTATCCCAAGCGACTTACAACAGATACATTTTGTCTAAAATAAGTGAATCGTCTGATCAGTTAGTAGGAAGTGACTAGCTGAATTTGCCTGTCACAAAGTCGGTCGCCATTTTGAGGGAACTATAATTACATGGTGTATTCATGCTGCAGAGATCCGAGGTGTCATCGGCAGTGTAAATGGTCAATGGACTGCACTTCCACATGGACTGCATATTCCAAAGCTTATCTAATTAATACTCAATTATGGGTCATTCCAGCTTAAGACAGGACAGTCCTTTGAGGCTAAAATAGATGGGATCCGTTTTATGCAGTGTTATGGTGTAAAGGAAAGGATGACGCCATCTGTAGTATATACAGTCTGTAAATGGCCATCTTTAGTATACACAGTCTGTAGTTACCTGGTAGTTGGCCATCTCGATGAGCTGCTCCG
>NC_137684.1:17257373-17264873 GCF_963989245.1 Nansenia antarctica | reverse complement strand
GGGTAGATTAGTGCATACCACAGCTCTGCTGTCTGAGCTCCATGGAGATGCTGCTATCCAGGGGCAGGGAGAGGAGAGGGAGCGGGCAGGGAGGGACACGTGCCTGGGGAGGGCTTAGAGAGGGCCAGGGCGAGAACCCTGGATGAAATGTCTGTGTGTGTGGGGGGGGAGGGGGGGGGTGTTGCTGTTGCGTTGCAGTCCCAACACACACACACACACAGACACAGACACACACACACACACACACACATTTGAATTGTGACTTGTTAACAGCAGGGGGGAGACAGCAACGCTAAGGTCCCCGACATGACGAACCATTTAAAGGTAATCTTCTCTCTCAAAACAAGGGAAAAACATAGATTTTTTTTTTCTTTTTAATTCAGTTCATGGAACATTTGAATTGATTGAAATGCCATTCATCACAATTGCCTTTCTTTCCCTCTTAATCAGGACCTTGTACACACAAATGGGAAATCAATTTGCGCTGCATTATTGCAACAGGATGCCGTTGTTTCCAAGCAACAAGCTTATTTATGTGAAGCCAACAACTGTCCCTTAGCTTAGCTTAGATATATATTTTTAAAAAGCTAACAATTATTGTGTATTATTATTATGTAAAATAAAGTAAAAAAAATAAATAACTCACACTATTAATATGGTTTAGCTGTGGAGAACAGGGGAGGCTATTGGAGGTAGAAATTGGAGGACGGGCTCATTGTAATGCGTGGAATGGAATGAGGAATGGTATCAAACACGTGTGACCCCGAGAAGGAGGAGGGGAGGGAGGAGGAGGAGGAAGAGGAGGAAGTGGAAGAAGAGGAATAGGAAGAGGAGGAGGAGATGGTTGTTAAGCTTGTCTCAATTCAACTGCAGAAGAAGATACAGAAGTTACGCATGAGATGTACAAATGAGTAATCAGACCATCTTCACACTACACACTGGCTCTGGTGAAGCTAGGAAGAGCGTTACATGTTTCAAGCCATTGGGATGTAAACATGAGTAAACATTAGATTTCTGGTTTCAGGTAAAACGTCTTTCTAGTTTCCCTAGGTCAGCCACTGTAGCTAACAGCAGTCAGGCCTTGAGACTACACTATGGTCTGTCAGAAAATGCTAAACTACACAGAGCCAGAAACGTTAGTTATTTCTATCCGGTAATATGATAACAGAGTTTTGGAAATCAAAACATGTAATTAGAGTCTTCTTTCATTTGAAGTCAGTCGTTTTGGACTTGTAAGCACCTGGACTGACATTACATTATCTCCTAAAACTACTTCAGTGCACCATTTGGTCTTGTTCAGCATATGTCTCTCAGGGACTGTGCATTCATGTAGTCCTCCAGCTTCCCACCAAGATGTATCGGCATGACTATGCTAAGCTAGCTGTCAGAGCCTGGCTCTCTATTGGCTACTTCTAAGCTAGCTGTGAGCTAGAAACTCAGTCTTCGCAGAGGTACGGTATACAGTACCAGTCAAAAGTGTGGACACACTTCCCCATTCAATTGAAACGTCCAAGTCTCCAACTCATACACTTCAACACTTCAATTGAATGTGTCCAAACCTTTGACTGGTAGTGTATGAGTTGGCGAATTGGTTCCTGGTTCCCTAGTTACCTAGTTTCTTAGTTTCCTAGTTTCCTAGTTTCCTAGTTTCTTAGTTTCTTAGTTTCCTACTTTCCTGGTTTCCTGGCTTCCTAGTAAATGAATGCAGCGTAACAGAAGCAACACAACAGCCTCTACGTCCGGCCTCAGGTTGTGGCTATTGTGCAGCTTCCTAGCTTCCAGGTACTGTGCTGCTGTGAGTGTGTGTGTGTGTGTGTGTGTGTGTGTGTGTGTGTGTGTGTGAGTGTGTGAGTGTGTGTGTGTGTGAGTGTGTGTGTGAGTGTGTGAGTGTGTGTGTATTGCTGGTTTCCTACGCACAGCTCCTATTCTTCTGCTGAGTCGCCTTAGCGCTGAGTCAGATCTCTGTCATTATCTGTCACACACACACACACACACACACACACACACACACAAAAACAATATCCTTTACCAGGAAAGAGAGGCCTGCAATTTAGAGTCGTATCTACACCGCTCAAATAAGTGTGAACTGAGCAGCCTAACGGAGTGTGTGTGTGTGTGTGTGTGTGTGTGTGTGTGTGTGTGTGTAGATATGTATGTGGTGTATGTATAAGTGTATTTATGTGTGTGTGTATGTGTGTAGATATGTATGTGTGTATTTATGTGTGTGTGTGTGTGTGTGTGTGTGTGTGTGTATGTGTGTGATCCTTCCACGACACACCACAGGGTGTGAAAGGAGACAGTGAACTCTGTTCGGGTCAGAGCCACGCCAGCCAGTGACAGAACCTCAGAGGCCCCAGGCCTCCACAGAACCTCAGACAAGCCCCAGGCCTCCACAAAGAGGTCTTTGACATCCACATTAATGAAACGGTACAAACTGAATTACTCCACCAAATTGTGTTATCCCCCTCTCCCATTGAAACGCTCAAAGACACCTTTTATTTAGAGAGAGGAGAGCAAGCTAAGGGTGCGAGGGGCATCGTATTGAGATTTATCTAACCAGACTTCGGCTTGGAAGGGTAATTTGTGTGGAAAGAGCAGAAATAGCCACTGATGTCCAGGTCCGTCTGTGTCTTCGTAAGGAGATGCTGGAAATCCAAAGGATATCCCCCCCCCCCCCCCCCCCCCCCAAAAAAAAAGAACCCCCAGTGTGGTAGAATGAAATCATGAAGACGTGTGTATTTGTAAGAAGAAAAAAAACATACGCACACACAGTCCAGGTTTGAGAGGGAAGTCGTTGAAATCGGGATTTCCTGCTTCAAGTTGAAGCCAAGAACTCTGGTTTGTATTAACTTCAGGATCTGACTCACCTAATGACTAATGATGTGTTGTATAAAGAGATACAGCCTCCCTGATGCTATCAGCCCCCTCGGACCCCTGACTGTAGCCTAAACAACCCGGGAAGAAACATCTAAACAAAAGCAAGAAGGGAATTAGAAGAAAACTGAAAGGAGATGAGAAAGGGCTTAATGAGAACAACATTTCCATCAGTGGTGTTTTGGGAGATCCTCTCGATTAAAGCAGGCAGATGTTTTGAATCATGAGGATGTTGCTGTAAAGTGCTGATCCAGCGATTTGTGCCACGAAATTGTAGGCTATGTCGTGTGCTTCGCTGTCACACTGACAGAGTGCATCATTGATACCATGCACTCAGAAACAGTAATGGACACGTGGTGATTCATATCATCCCATTGAGAAATAGAGAGATAAATAGTGACTTAATCAACTTATAACAACACTGTGTGTGTGTGTCTGTGTGTTTGATACCACTCCTCACTCCGCTCCATGCATTACAACAAGGCCCGTCCTCCGATGTCTACCTCCGGCAGCCTCCCCGGCTTCGGTGACAGTTACAGCTCAACACATGGAACCAGAGTGGACAGGGTCAGGGGGGTCAGAGGTCATTGCCATGCCGCCGAACCTGAGGTTCCACGGTTGCCACGGCTGCAGCGCAGATGCTCCGCTATGATGTCACTGGCGTAGCACCAGCTGTAGCATTTAGGTAGCGTGTCCCCCCCCCCCACCCCCCCCTTCACCGTCTGCCGTGTCCGAGGCTGGGGTGGGCTGGGGGGGGGCTGAAAGTGCAGCGCAGCAGACCGTGTTGAAACGTTCCCTTTGTGACACTGGGTGTACCTCGGGGCACGGAGGGTTTGAGGGTGGGGGAGTGCGCTGTGTGTGTGTGTGTGTGTGTGTGTGTGTGTGTACGGACAGGGATAGGGACAGACAGGCCCAGGCAGGCCCTCTTGCAGCCAGCCCCGCCGCCCCCCCCCCCCCCCCCCCCCCGCCCCCCACACACCAGGAGGACAACCATTGTTCCCCCTGCTCTCCAAACAAAGCCTGCCCCCCCCAACCCCCCAAGCCCCCTGGTGCCCCCCGCTACACACCAGCCCACCGCCCTATTGTTGCTCAGACAGACCCCAAACCTACTCCCAAACAAACCCCAAACCTGCTCCCAAACAAACCCCAAACCTGCTTCAAACAGACCCCAAACCTGCTCCCAAACAGACCCCAAACCTGCTACCAAACAGACCCCAAATAAACCCCAAACCCACTCCCAAACAGACCCCACACCTGCTCCCAAATGAACCCCAAACCTGTTCCCAAATGTCATTACATATACATTTTCTTACACTCCATTTGCTCTGTATTACCCCCCCCCCAACACACACACACAAATACAGCCAGTCCCTCTCTCTCTCTCTCTCTCTCTCACCCCCCCCCCCCCCCCTCTCTCTCATCCTGTCTTTCCTGGGCTATCAGATAATAATGGTGTTATTAGGCTGGGTAAATGAGATACACAGTATTTCTCCCCGGCTTTTCCAACTGTTCATTGCCACTACTCACTACTGTGAATGTCAGGTTGACAATAAAAGAACGACTGAATGAAAGGACCATTCAATATTACCTGGCATTATGACATGTGAGGGGACCAATGCCTCCAGCTTATACGATGTTATCTCTGTTTTTACTGATATTACTTCCTGGTTGGTTTGTTGCCAGGTCTTTCTGCACCTGCTTAAATAAAGGTTCAATCAATACAGTTATTGTTATATGTTCGGTATAGAAACGCTATACCCAATATTCAAACCCAAAAATAAAAAGAAGACCTTAGTCGCTTTAAAATACTGAACATAAACAAGTATGAGAGAAAGTATCAGAATCAGAATCAGAATCAGAATCAGAATATTCACGTTTCACATGCAGTGCATCATTCCCTCACTGAAAAGTTCACCTGTTGATTTCAACACACAGCAAAGAAAAACATACCAGTGGAAAAACAAAAACAAATGTATAAAGGTTTAGTTGGGATACAAATCCAAGGGGTCTTTTTCCCGACAGTGTGTTACCAACTCCCCATTCCAACATGACAGTGGTCCCATCCACGCAACGGCCACTATCTGTGGATACTATGGTGTATCAAATGTGTCCCCTCTCTAGCCTGGGGTGGTCCGGTGGTCTAGCAGCACCACGGCCTACAGGGCACTCACATGCCCACTGTCATGGGAATGAATCCGGCCCGTGCCCTGCTGACAAACCCTCCTCTTTACTTCCCTGTCTTTCCTCACTATCTCTATCCAATCAAAATGAAAAACACAAGAGAGGGACTACGCCACTCCAAAAAATAACCTTTAAACAAAAGACCGACAAACAAGCAAAAAGATAGGTCCCTTCTCGCTCCTCTCAACAAACAGAAAGCAACAAGGAGGGGTAATAACAGGGCGGGAGGGAGACTCCAAATCAACCATATTGTAATGCCATTGACAATCTTAAACCAACAGCTAGCAGCCACCAAGGCACAGAGAAGCCATATGGTGCCTCAAACACCACCGCCTGTTGCTGGCATAACAATAGGGCTGGCCTAGACAGCAAGAGGCAAACATGCACACACACACACACACACACACACGCACACATGCACACACAGGCACGCACACACATACACACACACACACACACACACACACCCTGACAAATGGTGGTTAGTCCAGTCCTCATCTCCACAGCGAGGACTGAGGCTGAGAGTAAACGTGAGGATTAGCATGTGTCTCCCTCTCTCCCCTCTACAGGTGCACGGAACAGCAGAGAGGACCAGATGTCAACAGCCTGACTGAGGAGAATGGAGACTGTTTGTCTATGGTGATTCACCAGCTACATATGCACCCCCCCCCCCCCTCTCCACACACAAACACACACACACACACACACACACACACACTCAGGAATACACACACACACACACACACACACATACACTCACCAGCTACATATGCTCACAGCCTAGACACAGGAAAGACAATACCCCCCCCACACAAACACACACAGGAACACACAGACACACAGTCAGGAATACATACATATATACACACACACACACACATACTTGGGCACACAAGCGCACACACACGCGCACACACACACACACACACACACTTTTCCCCCACGATCCTCCACTTCCACAAGTAACAAGCTACACAGAGAGGGTGGGCAGTGCACCTCCCCCAAGCTCTCTGAATGCATAAAAGGTTTTGTGTACTTACAGAAAAAACAAATATTCCTCTAAAGCTTTTCACATACAACGCTTTCGCTCTGATAATAACAACATCTTAAATCAATAAAAACATCAGATACCTTTATTATTGACACACATGCGAGTAGATGGGAAAAATAGCCCTATACATCAGAATAGCCTTTTCTAAATCAGATTAAATATATTTAACATGATTGTGTCTAGCTGACAACAATGTTTTAAAAACAAACATGATAGTAAATGAGATGTTATAAAGCATGACGAACTCAACACTGAATTTCCTCACATGAGGAAAAAAGTGAGTTCATTCTGTTTATATTAATAATCCATACACGAACTAACTATCATTTGAAGATATACGATATGCTCCCAAGCCTCCGCTGAGGACATCGCAGCACCGTTAGTTGCACAGTCCAATAAATCATTAACAAAGGCCACATATGGACTTTCTCTTTCACACATAAATCGACTGCAACAGATTGACAATAAATATATATATATATATATATATATATATATATATATATATATATATATTTATCATATATATATTTTATCATATATATATTTTCATCCATTAGGATTGCTTATAGAAAACATGTTTTTGTTTGGTTGATATTCATCAACAAACAAACAAAAAACATGTTTTCTATAAGCAATCCTAATGGATGAAAATATATATAATAAATATTTGATAAGTTTGTGACTACTGCAATAGGCTACTACATGATAATACGCCTGGGAAATCGCAGCCACAACATGTTTATCATCATGTTTATAAATAACAAGATAACGGTGTACTTACGTCCAGAGAAGAGATCCAAAACGTAGTAAAGGCGAGGACGCAACAAGTCCAGTGTTTCCTACGCCTGGTCGCTCCTGTCGGGAACTCCCTCCCTGCCTGTGTCGGGAAAACAGCAACATTTCCACCGTCAGAAGTGCGATCAAAAGTATCTTGTAATAACTTAAGACGCGTGTGAAAGTGTCACGTATATCTGTAGTAGTCGCTGTGAACACAACACGCCGGCGCTCGGAGATAGACGCCCGCGATCCAATGCGATCGTCAGAAAAATGTCAAAAATGTCAAAGATTTTTCGTGCAATGTCGGACAAGCGACAACTCTCCCAAGGTACTCTAGTTCAACCAATGTGGTGCGCTTTCTTTCTTTCTTTCAACAATCTATTTCTAATAATTATCTTAAATTGGAAAAATGTTTTATCAACACACTCAACATGCCCATCGTGAATGTTTAATTTACAATTCGAATAAGCGAATAAAGTATAACCAAGCCAATAAACTTCTCATTCAAACTAGACCAGAAACTTACCTTGGCTTTAACACCTCCAATACGGTGAATTATCACACAATTCCGCTCTTTTTCGATTTGATTTTGTGCTGGGGGTCCGGGGTAACGT
>NC_137684.1:17244873-17249873 GCF_963989245.1 Nansenia antarctica | reverse complement strand
TGCCCTACAGTCGCAGTATCAACAGGGTAGGAAAAACGCTTATCTCAAGAGTATGGCAATTTCACACAAGGGCTGATACAGTTCGAAACGACTCTGATTCAATCTAACGCTTTTTGAAATAGGCCATGGATGCTGCGCTCTTCTGAAGAGGAATAGGAGTCCTTCACCTTGTTGGTGACAGTGGGACTCATCATCAATAGTCTCTCCTCACAGACAACGCACATCTCTTGAGTGGAATGTTGAGAGACTTAACTCACTCCCTTCCCTCAGCTAGGACACTGAACATGGGTCGTGGATGGGTCCTCCAGCACGACAATGACCCAACACATACGGCCAATGCAACAAAGGAGTGGCTGAAGAGGAAGCACATTGAGGTCATGGAGTGGCCTAGTCAGTCTCCGGACCTTAAGCCTATAGAAAATCTGAGGAGGGAGCTGAAGCTTCGAGTTGTCGAGCGACAGCTTCAAAACCTTAAGGATTTGGATCTGCAAAAAGGAGTTGGAACAAAATCCCACCTGAGATGTGCGCAAACCTGGTGACCAACTACAAGAAACGTCTGTCCTCTATGCTTGCCAACAAGGGTTTCTCCTCCAAGTTCTAAGTCATGTGTTGCTAGGGGATCAAATACAAATCAATTTATAACTTTTATATAATGTGTTTTCTCTCACTGTTAAAATAAACCTACCATTAAAATGATAGACTGTTCATTTCTTTGTCAGTGGGCAAACTTACAAAATCGGCAGGGGATCAAATAGTTATTTCCCCCACTGTGCATATCGGTAGTAGAGAAAGGGGGGTAGGGAGGGGGGGTGAGGAGGTCTTTAGGAAGGACAGTTATGGTGCTTCTCCACTACCGTCCTGTACCGTTCCAGGGGGGTATTCCACGAAGGTTGATTAGTATATTCGCGATTAAAAGGAAAGCCTCGTTTAGGCAACTCTCGATTGGGATTCAAGCCTCAAGTGATTCCTCGAACGAGAATCAGGCTTGTGTCATCAATGTTCACAGAAGTCCGGTTTGGAAATTCTCGATTTGGGCCCGTGCCCGCAGTGAGAACAAGCCTAGAAGAGCCGATTGTCAAAATGAAGATACTAGACTGGAACTAAAGAAGATACTAGACTGGAAAGTGACAGCGCAGCGCTTCTACTTATTGATCTTTATGAAGACGAAAAATAAGATGTAAAAAAAGTGCAATACTGCCACAATTAACAAGGCGAGGGAAATGGTTTGGCATGAAATTGCTGACCAATTAAATGCGTATAGGTCATACTAGCCCCTACTTATTGTTTTATGTTCATATTTTAATAAATGAATATTCACTACTGTGGTGATATCAGCAGCAGGCTATAAACTGTCAGATATAAAATGATGGTGCAGGCTAATTTACGAGAACTAACACGATTCCAATGGTGTTTGAAGCCTTTCTGACTAGTAAATGATGTTCTTCTAGCACTGTAACTGGACCCTGGATTTGGCTTAGATTATAATTTCTTATGATTACTGATGGATAGATGATTCACTTAGCCTATTGTAAATCAACCAGCAACCTTCGAACATCAAGTTGGCTGCCTTAACCCCTGCGCCAAACACAAGTTGATAGACATACCTATTTTTTTTTACACCTTTTTATCTATCTCATAAAAGGTGGGAACTAATATTTCCAAAAAGACACTTGACGGAACTGTCGTTCGAGATTTAGTTTCCTATCATATTCCATATTTTATACATCATATAAGCAGTTTAGTTTGGGTCTGGTTTTTGGGTGGACATTTCTTTGCCATTCTGTTTAAGAGGGTAACAAAGAAACAAATCAATTACATTTCAATCATCACATCAATCAAGACAAAGATAGATAGAATACTTTATTAATCCCCAAAGAAGAAAACAGAACTCAAGATCAACTGATTGATCTATGGTATGGATTAACACTACACTAAAATGAGAGCAGTGAAACCAGACACGACAACCAGGTAAGCAAAAACAAGAGATAAATACATTCAATTGATTTATCTCACTAAGACAGAATGGCTTTGTAGTGTATATAGGTCATCTGAAACACACAGTGTTTGCACAATCCCAAAACAGTTTAAGACAGGTTAAGACAGAAGTGATCGATAGCTTCGGTTGCGTTCCAGGCTTCTGTTTTAACGTTTCATACGTTTAACTCACGAGATCACATTCTAAGAGATAAAAATTGTCATATATAGCTCATCTATATAGCAATACAGTAAAATAACATATTCAGTCAGATTCAATTATTTTAAGTGGTGCTTTCCTAGTGAGGTCGTATGTTTAACTAAAATATGGCTGTGAATGTTCTTGAAGTGTAGACAAGCACAATAAATACCATTTTCAAACATTTGTTGCTAAGATAAAGAACACAAGAAATGCTGACGGAAATTCATGATCGAGAAATAACATCAACATTTTTAAGAAGGAAAGGATCAAAAACGTTGTTATACACACAATATAAACCATACAGTACCATTTTGCGACATCCTCCTCATACTACTACAGCTTTTTACTTTACTCTACGATAATATGCGGTAAAGGGAGACTCTGGAATATGACATCACGCCCATGAGAGCCAATGCACAGCTCAGCAGCTGGTGAAACCGGGAACAAGTCGACAACCAATCAAATTGTTCAGACTTTTATTCTGAAAAATTTAAATAAATGTCAACGTTGTTGAAATTCAATGACATACTCGCTAGTCAAGCCAAAACATTGCAACACATTCGGTGAGTAATCCCCACTACTAACTAGTTAACTAGAACACTACTTTACATTGTTAGCAGGCTCACAGAACAAGCTGTGTTAGTTGACTAGCGATACGTCATTGATTTTCAACAACCCTGAAATATATAAAACATTTTCTGAATATACGTCCGAACATTTCAACGGCTGCCGACTTGTTCTCGGTTTTACCAGCTGCTGTCACAAGTTCTGTAGTCTGTTGCATCTGTTTTTTTAAATCTTTGACTGGGTCAACCCACTCGTTCTGCTGTGACGTCATATCCCATAGCGTCCCTTTAATCTATCCAACAAAAGGTATTTAGTGTTGTTTGAAAATGTTAGACAAGAGACACATGAAAAGAACCCACATTCAATATGACACATTAAATATTTTATATATATTTTTGGCACATCTTGATAAGAGCGATCATAGAAATGCAGAATGTCTTTGATTGGTCTGTGATGCCAGAGTGAGGAATCATTAAAAGACATAAAAAAAAAAAAAAAAAAGAAGCTTTTCGCAGCCTTTGAAGTTGGTCCGTCATACAAATGTGTCCCCCTGACACTTCCTGTTCACTCCACGTTCCTGTACCTGGTAAAGAGGTTGTACAGCACTCTCAGTGTGGACTTCAGGTCACAGTTTACAATATCTGCAAAATAAAATAAAATACATTAAACTCTTTGTTATCGACGCGAGAGCAACAGAGACACACTGCCTCGACAATCATTCAACAGTTCCAGAAATGTTAGGAGATTGTACCACATTGTACCACATAAAAACAAGGGTTTGGGCTGGTGTAGGTAGAAACCCTAGGAAATCATAAGCAAGTAGCCTTGAGAACTGATGGTTCTCCATCCTAATGGCCCATAGGCGCAGGAGCCTATCTCCTGTTTCCGTAGCGTCTGGTGGCTTGATGTACAAGTACACCCCCCTGGACATGATGCTGGTATGTCGCAGGGTCTACTAGGAAATCATAGTATCGTATGAAATGATATTAATTCCTCTGGAATTACCATCCCTCATTACATTCCAAGCATGACAAGCAGACGTCTACCTTCACCTGCCTCCTCTGACGCAAAGGTGGGAAGCAAATTCCTCCATATAAAGGAAAGAATTTATTCAGTACAGTGGGCCAGTTTTTTTTCTTTTTGAGACATTGTTTTTCCGGCCCGGCAACTGTTTAAAGAATGTGTGTGTTCTGATCTCAGGTGACTAGAGTGTGGGTGCTGCAGCCCGGCCAGCGGGCGGTCGGTACCTTCAGGTCTGGGTTTGGGTTTCTCCAGACCGCCGTCCTGCATCAGCTCAAAGGAGAAGGACACGTTGTGCACCTGGATAAGAGAGAGAGAGACACACACACACACACACACACACACACACACACACACACAGGTATCAGTACACACACACACACACACACACACACACACACACACACACACACAGGTATCAGTACACACACACACACACACACACACACACACACACACACACACACACACACACACACACACGTATCAGTAGGCGCGCGCACACGCACACACACACACACACACACACACACACACACACACACACACACACATGCACACGCACGCACGGTACAAGCTGCCAGTGATAAGAATCAGCCTGACAACTAAAAGCAGCTATACAATTCCCAGCAGTCATTACTGTTCCCCGACCACAGGTTTGTAGAAGAGCAAACAGCAGCTCAATAACCCTGTAAGCCCTCTGCAGCTGGACAAACACTGTCTACACACCCAGCTACTGCACTGGAGAGGAGGGGGAGGGGGGTGACTGGGGGTGTATTACTGGGAGACAGTGAGTGTGAGTGTGTGTGTGTGCGCGCGTGTGTGTGTGTGTTATAGCAGAGTGTGATAGAGAGGGAGATTTGTGTGTGTGTCTCTATGACTGTGTGTGTGTGTCTCGATGTGTGTGTGTGTGTGTCTATGTCTATGTATGTCTGTGAGTGAGTGTGTGTCTCTATGTCTGTGTGTGTGTGTGTGTGTGTGTGTGTGTGTGTGTGTGTGAGATGTAGAGTCAGTACAATGCCTGGTATAAGTGGTGGAACTGATCATGAGGGGGGTGGACTTAGGGAGCATGGAGAGGGTGTGTGTGTGTGTGTGTGTGTGTGTGTGTGTGTGTGTGTGTGTGTGGGAGGGGGGGACACTAATTAGCCAAAGCCTGAGGGCTGAACGAGGGATGTAGAGAACGACAGACTGATAGACCCACACAACCAACGGAGGATCCATTCCTTCAGGCAAGTGG
>NC_137684.1:17219873-17239873 GCF_963989245.1 Nansenia antarctica | reverse complement strand
GATTTCTACCTCCACCAGCCTCCCCTGGAATACAAGACATTGAAACAGTGTTTTTATTTTTCTAGTTGCCAAGTCACCAGGATTAGTCAGTGATGTGTGAAGGACATCTTCTGGAGATAGACAGACTTGAGTGACATTTCCAGAACAGTCCGTCACAGTTAAACACTGGAGGACAACTAACAGGATTCCCTTTAGCTCCCAATGGACGAGAGAGGAAATCAATTAAGTAAACAGCCCTTTGATTCAAGGCCGCGAAAACGCTAAACTACGCTAGGCAGATCTACCAGCTCTATGCGATCCGTTTGATCATTTCAGGGATAACTGCATCACAAGGCACCTATGACATCACCTTTAAGTGTATTTAAAACAAAAAATTCTCCAGCTTTGAAAACATGGATGAAAGCCGGACAGGACACATGGATTCCCTGTCGTCCTGTGTTAGGGAGCATTAGCATGACCAGAGACACTGTGTTAGCGTGCATTAGCATGACCAGAGACACTGTGTTAGCGTGCATTAGCATGACCAGAGACACTGTGTTAGCGTACATTAGCATGATCAGAGAGACTGTGTTAGGCTGCATTAGCATGATCAGAGCTCTTGTACCATACAAGAGCTCCTCTTTAGTCACGTAAACGCACGGACGCCACCTTTCAAAGCAAAAGCTTTTATCTTGATAAAAAAATGGATACTTCAAATAGCTGGATTTCAGCACTCGAATCCAGTTCATCTCTCTCTAACTCTGCCTGTCTCTCTCTCCCTCCCTCGCTCTCCCTCTCTGACATGAACAAGCAGGCTAATGACATGAAATGTTCAGAGCGGGAGAGGCAGAGAGACAGAGAGAGAGAGAGAGAGAGAGAGAGAGAGAGAGAGAGAGAGAGAGAGAGAGAGAGAGAGAGAGAGAGAGAGAGAGAGTGCTCGTATGATTCTAATCATTTTCTGGATAAAAGCCTCAAAAGGCAACAGCAAAGTGCTTCAGTGAAACACAGAGTCCTCCCTGAGCGTTAGAGAGCAGGCTGAAGGAGGCACGATAGAACAACAACTCAACATAACTCAAGTAAAGACAAACATGGACTCTCTCAAACTGCTGTCGCCAAATATCACCCACTCATTCTGTCAGGTCGACCGCTCGGGCTTAAATGGCTGCAGTGTTTTATCAAGTACTCTCTTAACGTCGTCAGGGACGACAGTATCATTATATTGATCATCTCTGGCACTCTGGGGGTGCTCTTTGTCACTCTCTCTCTTTGTCACTCTCTCTAACACATCTGGTGACATCACAGAGAGCTGGGTTTTGGCCATACTTTAGTCACAACTGACATTATTTCTGTAATAAATAACAAATAATGTTCCCGGCCTTAAAGGGACACTGCATACATTTCCTAACATCACGTTCATTCTCTCCAGCACCATATACCGGTGCCTGCATAAAACAGAATGGCGAAAAGTGCCGTTTTTCCACACGTGTCGACACTGGTACCGTATGGTGCTGGAGATAATGAATGTGATGTTAAAAATGGGTGATGTATCCCTTTAATACCCTCCAGCCTCCTGTAAGTACCCTCTAGTTAGTAGCCTCTAGTTAGTAGCCTCTAGTTACTTCTCCCTAGTTAGTGGCCTCTAGTTAGTATCCTCTAGTTAGTAGCCTCTAGTTAGTAGCCTCTAGTTAGTATCCTCTAGTTAGTAGCCTCTAGTTAGTAGCCTCTAGTTCAGACCTGGGCATTGTACGGCCCGCGGGCCAAATACGTCCCGCCGGATGATTCTGACCGCCCGCGAAAGATTACATGATAATTAGAAAATAAATAATAAAAAAAAAATATATATATATATATTTTTAAATTATATATTATATTTTCTAATTATCTTATGGGTGGACTAAAACCGCATTGCTTTTATTTTGAAGCCCATTTATTCTCACAGTGCACGCAATCGTGCACGTGAAATGTGTGTGATTGACAACCTGTCTTCCTTCCGTGTCACCCCTGAACTGTCTACCTTCCTTGTCACCCCTGAACTGTCTACCTTCCTTGTCACCCCTGAACTGTCTACCTTCCTTGTCACCCCTGAACTGTCTACCTTCCTTGTCACCCCTGAACTGTCTACCTTCCTTGTCACCCCTGAACTGTCTACCTTCCTTGTCACCCCTGAACTGTCTACCTTCCTTGTCACCCCTGAACTGTCTACCTTCCTTGTCACCCCTGAACTGTCTACCTTCCTTGTCACCCCTGAACTGTCTACCTTCCTTGTCACCCCTGAACTGTCTACCTTCCTTGTCACCCCTGAACTGTCTACCTTCCTTGTCACCCCTGAAAAATGCGAAAATGTCGGCTCATGCCAAAAAGAGGAAAGTGGATGCCGAACGCAGAACTTTCAAACAAATATGGACTACAAATTTTTATATTAGTATAAAACGCGCGACTTTACGGAGGAGCTGGCAGCAATCCGGCCAATGAAAGGAACCACAACGGGGAGTGATCTGTTCACCGAGGTAAACGCATGCATGGACAAACTGGGACTCGAATGGGACAGACTGGCAGGTGTCACTACGGATGGATGTCCGAATTTGACAGGGAAAAATGTTGGGCTTTTGAAAAGAATGCAAGATAAAGTGAGTGAACTCAACGCAGGGCAGAAATTGGTGTTTATACATTGTATTATTCATCAGCAAGCGTTGTGCAAGTCAGTGCTAAAACTTAGCCATGTGGTTGATGTTGTTACTACAACAGTTAATTTCATCAGAGCGCGAGCATTAAATCACAGGCAGTTTGTTTCACTATTGGAGGAGCAAGAGAGCGAACATGGTGATGTCAGGTACCACACAGCTGTCAGATGGCTCAGCCTGGGCAAAGTGCTAAAAAGGTTTTGGGTTCTGAAATCAGAGATAAAGGAGTTTTGTGAGATGAAAGGCAAAACCATCCCAGAGCTGTCTGATAAGGACTGGATGGCAGATTTATCATTTGCTGTTGATGTGACTGCAATGATGAATGAACTGAACACACAACTGCATGATGAATTTTCAAGGCGTTTTCAAGATTTCAAAAAGGTTGAGGATGAAATGCAGCTGGTTTCCTCTCCCTTTACCTGCAGTGTTGAAATTCTATTTGAATAAATGATATTTTTGAAAGCTAACCTCACCTTTTAATTGCCAAATAATAACATACACTCTTACCAGCGTTCAAAACAATGCCATTTACTGCTTTTTATATATAAATAAAATTTATATTATGCATAATTGAGTTGGCCCGGCCCTCCAAAATGTTTTCAGTTGCTCATGTGGCCCCCTGGGGAAAATAATTGCCCACCCCTGCTCTAGTTAGTAGCCTCTAGTGAGTAGCCTCTAGTTAGTAGCCTCTAGTTAGTATCCTCTAGTTAGTAGCCTCTAGTTAGTATCCTCTAGTTAGTAGCCTCTAGTTAGTAGCCTCTAGTTAGTAGCCTCTAGTTAGTAGCCTCTAGTTACTCCTCCCTAGTTAGTAGCCTCTAGTTAGTAGCCTCTAGTTAGTATCCTCTAGTTACTTCTCTCTAGTTAGTAGCCTCTAGTTAGTACCCATCTCACCCAGAGGACATCCTCGTGATACAAGGGGTTACATCAGGGCGTGTCAGGGAGGCAGGGCTACCCTCATGGCTGAGAGTGTGACCCCCCCCCCCGTTACACTCACAGTCCACGTTCCAGCGGACGCGGCGGGCGGTGAGCTTCAGGGAGTCGTTGATCCTCTCCAGGACCGTCTGCAGCTTCTGCTTCTGGGCGATCTCTGACTGGGTCACCTCCGCCACGTTCAGCTTCTCCCCCTCCAGCTTCTCTGGACACACGGACGCACACACACACACACACACACACACAGGTATTGTTAGTAGAGGAAGATGATTGATCGACCCACTCACTTATTCATCCGTCCATCCATCCATCCATTCATTCAACCATCGGTCCGTCCGACCGTCAGTCCGTCCATCCATCCATCCACCCATGCAACCATCTCTCCACCCATCCATCTCTTCATCCGTCCATCCAACCATCCTTCCAACCATTCACCCCTCCCTCCACCTACCCATCTCTCCCCCCATCCATCCCTCCCTCCCTCCCTCCCTTCCTCCCACCACCACCCAGGTCCTGGTTCCTCTCTCCCTCCCTCCCTCCCTCCCTCCCCCACCCAGGTCCTGGTTCCTCCCTCCCTCCCTCCCTCCCTCCCCCACCCAGGTCCTGGTTCCTCTCTCTCTCTCTCCCTCCCTCCCTCCCTCCCTCCCTCTCTCTCTCCCTCCCTCCCCCACCCAGGTCCTGGTTCCTCTCTCTCTCCCTCCCTCCTTCCCCCACCCAGATCCTGGTTCCTCACCAAACAGTTTCTGCAGCACCTGTCCGTCATACAGGTCCTCCGCCAGGTCCTTGACGATGATCCTCTCTCCCACCAGCACGTCGTTGATCCAGTCTATCAGCACCTGCCGGATTAAAACAACTCCTGCTGAGGCTGCTGCAGAGAGAGTGTGTGTGTGTGTGTGTGTGTATATACACATCTGAGTCATCTCCCATCGGCTGTCATGACTTCCTGCTGTACCTTGTTGAGCTCCTGCAGCTTCCTGTCGCTCTTGGAGTTGGGGTCCACCATGGTCCGCACCTCGTTCTCCTCTGGGGACAGACACACACGGTTAGAAGTGGAGCCAGAGTCTGTCTGTCTGCCTGTCTGTCTGCTTCTCTGCTTGCCTGTCTGCCTGCCTGCCTGCCTGTCTGTCTGTCTGCTGTAGGCTACCCAGTCTCCTATACTATACATAGGCTAGTCATCTACCTACATGTATACTTATGACCAGGTACCTATACCTAGCATGGTGTATGTCTATGTACATGTATGTATGAGCGCGTACCTACCCAACATGGTGTCCTCTGGGTCCAGCTCGTAGTGGGAGGGGCTTAGGGGCAGGTTGATAGCGTTCATGCCCTCTTCCTGGAGCTCAGACACTGGGGGTGAAAGTCACATGACTATACATCACATCACTTGACATCACTTTGCATCACATCCAATCGCATGACATTACATCTCATGACGTTACATCCTATCGCATCACATCCTATCACATCACACTAACGTCCAGTCCATTGCTGCGCAGCAGGTCGCTCAGATCAGTGTAGTACGGCGACTACTTCTTTTTTTTTTTCCACAAAATGAGATTGCAGACAAATTATGACTGAAAAATATTATTTCTCAGACAGAAACTACAAAAACTTTCTTAAAAATGCTTCTCTGCTTTCAGGAACCATTGGAATTGTTTTGATAGCACATATAGTTTTGGAATTACGGTAATGACAACAACGCTTCTAATGCTTTCGTTTTTCAAGGGTTAAAAAAGTATTGCGATCATTTTTTCCATTTCATCAATTTGAATCGTCACATATTTGTAGCGATAATTAACTGCATCACGATGCATCGTTACATCCCTAATTAAAAGCCATTCATGCTGCTACACCATGGCAAGTCCACCAGAAGGCCTTCTAGAATGCTTCTATTTGCTCACTGGGGGTCTCAGGGCTCTGTCGGGACAGTGAGGTTCTTCTCACCCCTCTGTGAGTGTGTCTAACCGCAGGACACAATGGTGCCTTCAGCAGCTGTTAGGAAACTCGGGAGATACCAAGAGTTCCTGAGTGGGAAATGACCACGAGGACGACCCTCCAAGTCGGAGTTCCAAGTGGGACACTGACTAGTACGACGAGACGAGTCTACAAGTTGTGACGTATCCACTGTAGCCATAGGCTACCTTCTCGTCAGAAAACGACAGTCAATAGTCAACATTTGTCATCTTTCGGTTCGATTTCAACCTGTTTAATTGTCAACAACCACACACGTATGGATAATGTAATGTTTACAGTTTGTTAGTGTGCATTGTGGATCGCACGAAAATCGACATCTCATTGGTTGAAGAGTTTGTTCCCACTTCAAAAGCACTCGAATGTGTTCTTCCCAGAGTTATGAGCTCACCAACTGGGGGCACCAGGGGTCAGAGTTCAAAGGTTGTTGTGCAGGCGAGAGCCAGGTGGGTCCATCCACAGAGAGATGCTAGACTGGTCCCATCATGTCTGGAGTGGTTCCTAACTGCATGAAAGCCCTATTATAGTATTCCTCAGCCACTCCATTCTCTATCCAGCCGAATAGTGCTCCAAATTTCAAACTACTCATACACCATCAAGCCAAATAGTGCTCCCATCCCAAACCTCTCACACACCATCGAGCCAAATAGTGTCCCTCAATCCCAAACCACTCACACACCATCAAGCCAAATAGTGCTCCCATCCCAAACATCTCACACACCATCGAGCCAAATAGTGTCCCCCAATCCCAAACCACTCACACACCATCAAGCCAAATAGTGCTCCCATCCCAAACCACTCAAAGACTACTTGGGCCAAATAAGTGATCCTAATTCCCAACCACTCAAACACCACTATTATACCATCTGGTCAAAAGGTGAGCCCATTCTCAAACCACTCAAACACACTACCTTGCCAAATGATGATCCCAAACCACTCATAGGCTACGCTACATTGGCTATCTATGCTAGACATGTCCTCAAGCCATTGGGTCTGAGAAAGCATTAACACAGAGCGGAACAGGGCTTTGGGCTTGCTCCGTCCTGCCTGAGATAGCATAGCAGTGCAGTGATGCAGTCTGTTAGAAGTGGCTAGCTATTCCCACAAGTTTCCCACAAGAAAAGTGCGATATAAGTTTGATCTTGGCGCACAACCTCAAACCGCCTTTCAACTTTCAACAAGAGCAGTCATAAGTAATATTCAATGCATTTTTGTGAGAGTCTGTGAAGAGTGTGACAGACAGACGTTGTCCCATTGTAATTGTTGCACAATCAAATCCTATTTCTTCCACGATCTGAAGGACAGACCGTATTATATTCCCTTGACATTGGGTGATGGAAACGACCCCTTCTCTATTGAAAACACACACTGTCTACGTCTTCTGCCATACCGTGTCTCAGAACTGGGCTTTACACGTTTTGAGAGGAGAGGATTTGAAGGATACACCGAAGTCTGAGCATAGGTGCTCTACAAACGAACTGCACTTACATATAGCGCCTTATAACAAAGCACTTTACAATGGTCTCATTCACACACACATTCACACACACGGCGGCAAGCTACCATGCAAGGCGCCGGCCCGCTCATTGGGAGCAATTTGGGTTACTTCAGTGAGCAAAGTGCGTCTTCTCTGTCTGTCTACCTACCTGGGCAGAAGGGACCACACCCCATCTCTCCGTTTCTGACCTGACAGCATCATCCCCGCTCGCTACAAACACTCTCCCTTGCTCATCCTCCTCTTGCTCAATCTCCTCTTCCTCCCCCTCTTCTTCCTCCTCCTCCTCTTCTTCCTCAGCCTAGCCGGGCCTGGTCAGCTCAGTGTTCCACTGTCCTGACTCCTGTCCTGTCGGTAACACTGGCTTTCTTTCTGTCACTCTCTCCATCCTTTCCCTCTCTCTCTCTCTCTCAATCCCATCCTCCCTCTTCCTTCTCCACCCCCCCCCCCCCCCCACACACACACACACACACACTCTCTCCTCGCTGGCCAATTGACAGGCTTGTTCAAGGCCGTGCGTGTCCCTGGCGGGGAACAGCGTTGTAAACGTCAGAGGGCCGTAAATCACATGTCCTGCCGGCGCTTCATCACATCATAGAGAGGAACACTGAGGACATCCTGGGCACCGCTCTCCTTCCTGTGTGTGTGTGTGTGTGTGTGTCTCTGCACATGTGTGTCTCTTTCTGTGTGTGTGTGTGTGAGTCACTGCACATGTGTGTGTGTTTGTGTGACATGCATGTGTTTGTGACACACGTTTGTATGTATGTGAGTAAGTGAGTGTGTGACATGCATGAATATGTGTGTGCGTGAGTGAGTGTGTTATGCATGTGTGTGTGTGTGTGATGTGTGCGTACATGAGTGTGTGTGTGTGTGTGTGTGTGTGTGTGTGTCAGTGGCAGCTTGTACCTGTGTGTGTGTGTGTGTGTGTGTGTGAGAGAGAGAGAGAGAGAGAGAGAGCGACAGAGACAGGACGGGGCTCAGCTGCAGAACACCAGAGCCACTCAGCCTCGTGAACTGATTGACACAAACCAATCTCAACACAAGAGCACTCTGTGTGAAGAGGACAAACCCTGGAGGGAATATTTCCACTAACTGAACAACACCACACAGTTGACAGTACCAGATTCAGCTGAGGGTGAACCTGAATGAAAAACATAGGAATGGATCGATGACTCGTTGATTCGTTTTGAAATAACAGTGAAATCACAAATGAAGGGCATACATGTAGCAATCTGACAAGTGCAGCAGCCACAGGGTTGTGTTGGCTCACGACTCTCATTCCTGAGTAATTACATCTGTAGTAGTAGGACAGGCAGCATACATGGGCGTGTGCGTTCGTAAATTCGCTCTGAGAGCGCAGGAGCGCACACTGGGTTCGACGTCATAAAGGGACCATGTCATTTGATTGGACAAGAGGCATTCCACGAGTGCTGATCAGATTTCCAGAGCGTATTTACGAACGTATGACCCACGGGCGACAGAAAGCGCTGCATGCCACCATTCTTGTATGTGTTACTGCAGGGCTGCATTTTTTTAGGCGTATTCAGTCGATTTGCGGAGAGTGTTTAAGCCATTTAAGATGGGAATCGATCACGAATGTTGAAATACTACCGACCTACATCGATACGATTGGAGTGTTGAGTGTTTTAAAGGGAACATTTGCGCTACTGTCCACCGACAGGCACGGGACAGAGGTTATCCGATCGATAGAGATTAATTCAATTGGCAGGAGGCAACACAAGGATCGATGTGACTGATCGTTTAGAGAACGGAGTGTTTATTACTCCTCAGACAGAGACTAGATGATTACTTTATGAGCTCGGCTCAGGTTGAAACATAGTTACAACTAAGTCAGATGGGCGGTGTCATCGCCGCACAGAAAGTGTGCGCTTTTATTTTATATGCTGGAAAAATCAGTGTTCTTAGTTGTTGCCATTATTGTGTTGATCTGAAGTGTATCTACCTTCTTTAGCCTTCTTTCTTCTCGCTAAAGTTCCTCCGAGTTTCCCGAGGAAGGAGTCATCTTTCTTCCTGGAGGAAGGGGATCTGGGAGAGGAGGGGGACTTAGGGCTGGACGGCGAGGAGGCCATCGGTGCAAGTTTAACTTTAACCACAATATTATACAAAAAACGGTATTAAATCTGAGCAATGATAGCCTAAGGACTTCTAAGTGAAGTTCCAAAATCCACTCCCTGTAGCGGAAACGGAATTCCAAACATTCGCCCAGCCTCCGATCCCTCCCTCCCTCCCTCGATCCCTCCCTCCCTCCCTCCCTCCCTCCCTCGATCCCTCCCTCCCTCCCTCCCTCGATCCCTCCCTCCCTCCCTCCCTTCCCCGATCCCTCCCTCCCTCCCTCCCTTCCTCGATCCCTCCCTCCCTTCCTCCGATCCCTCCCTCCCTTCCTCGATCCCTCCCTCCCTCCCTCGATCCCTCCCTCCCTCTTTCCTAGTGGAAACTTTTATCACCAGGGGGGTATTTCATCAACATTGCTAAAGGAAAATCCAGCTTTATTTTTGATCAAGTCTCGCGAGAGTTATCAAAATAAGCCTGGATTGTTCTTTAGTGACGTCGATGGAATACCCCCCAGACCGATGACCTCCTAGCCTACTGGGTTGTGTGTTCCATGCAAAACATAGAACATAAAAACAATAGGCCCTAGTACAACAATGTTAACCCGTCTCTGTAATGTCTGTGTGAGTGTGTCCCTATGTGCCATGATGTATCAATAACATAACGTAGGCCTATGATACCGACGTCTGTCCATATTGTCGTTATTATCGTATATTTATCAATGACAAACTTTGTGTAGGCTTATGATACAGTACTGTCCATATATTCATTGTGACCATATCTTCAATAACAAACATTATATAGGCTTGTGTAATGTTTGTCCATATTAACATTATCCTTCTGGCGGTCATTGAGATGGAAGGAAGCTTGCTGCTATAAGGGAATATAAAATGTCTCAAATCGACACCATCTTTTTGTCAAATTAACACCATAGTCATGCCAGTGTAACTACAGAACTATCTGTACCTTATCTGACGCAACTCCGTTCACAATCAATACATTTTTTATTAAAGAAAACATTTTACAGCATAAAAACATACAGCAACAGATCACAGTGTCAGTAAGTAAAGAATTTACATTTAAATATATTTTCGTCCCAATCCACCGTGCTCAGCCAAGAGACCCCCTGTCCCGACTGAATAAGTTACTCCAACTAAGCCGTGAAACCCTCAACAGTTAAAATCACAGTTCACATGAAAATCAGCAAGAAACCAAGGCCTGTTAAAGTGAACCAAACATTGATGGCAGTGACTTAAGCACTTTGTGGGAGAAACTCTGGGACGTTTACCAAACAAACAAACATGTAATTTATCAGAAACACATCCTTTACCTGTCACCTTCTCTTTGACTCTGTCTGAAGAGTAAAACTAGACAATACAGTAGACAATACAGTAGAGACACAGACAACGGGGGGGGGGGGGGGGGGGGGGGGGTCTGATTTCTACCACCACCAGCCTCCTCTGATACAGACAACATACAGACTTTCCAGTGATGGATAACACAACAACATTAAAAACACACAATTATTACACAGAGACACACACCGTTCTTCACTGTGAAGCACCCCCGTGAAATGGAAAACATGTCGTTGTCATGGTACTGAGAGACTCTTTGGGCAGCTGTACAGCGGTATGGTGCTTACCAGTAGGGCTGACAATGTTGTTATATATTATTATTATTATTATTATTATTATCATATTATATATTTCTAACATTCAAAAGGCTTGCGCGTGCATTCTGAGGTGTTCTTGTTCAGGCGTTTCCGGAGGGCGTACAGACAGTCCGATGAATTAACTAACTTTTAATTAATTTAATTTATTAACAAATTGAATGATTTATGAGTAACCGTAGGGTAAGGGAAGATGGATGATTGTCCTCAAGCAGGAACAGACAGAGGGGTCAGGGCAGTGTGGTGTGGTCCCATCCAGACCTGTAGTCTCTGTCACGCACATGCGCACACTCACGCGCACACTCACACACACGCACACTCACACTCACGCTCACGCACACGCACACGCACTCACGTGCACACACACGCCTAGATATGGGCAGACACAGGCACACACGTGCACACACACGCGCAGGTGTTCCTCCTCAAGCAGGTCACACACTAGGTCAACCTTCTACACGTAGGGTTCAGGTTGACCAAAGACTAACAGTGGACAAACTTAACAGTGTAGTAGCGTTGTAGTAGACGCACTCAAGTAGTGTAGTAGCAGTCGGTCGCACTCTCATATCCCTCTGGTCATCGGTATCTTCTGCCAGGGAAGCTGGTTAACTCTCTACACTCCCCCCCCCCCACCCCCACCAACCCCCACCCAGCCAGCCTAGTGCCCCTCTCAACCCCCCCCCCCTCCTCCTAGAGCTCCTCAGACCACGATAAGATGGTGAATCCCCCCCACCCTCTCACCACCCACCCCCAGGTCGATGGTACTCAAACCCAGAGAGACCCCCTTCCCTGACCCCCACACGACCTGGAACTCCTCAGACCAAGAGAAGATGGTCAACCCCCCCCTCTCATCCTCAGACCATGAGAAGCTTGCCCCATACACCTCACTCCCCCCTCCCCACCAGCACCACCCACCCCCAGATTGATGCTACTCAAACCCAGAGAGAGAGACCCCTCTCCCTGCCCCCCCCCAGACATCCTGGAGCTCCCTCAGACCAGGAGCAGCTCTCCCTCTGCTCCCAGGCTGCTGTTCCCCCCTCCCAGGCTGCTGTCCCCAGAGGAGGAGGAGGTGGTGGTGGTGGCGGCCCCCCCCCAGTGGTACTGGAGCACCAGGCTCTCCAGGTTGCGGTCCTCGGCCCGCTCCCTCAGGCGCTGCTCGTCCAGCACGGCGACCAGGTCGTCCCGCCGCTCCACCACCTGCAGCATCTCCACCAGGAGGCGCTGGTCCTCCACCAGCTCACTGGCACTCTTACTGGTGTCTACAGGAGAGGGGGGGGGGGGGGGAGAGGGTTAGGAGGGGTGTGTGTGTGTCTCTTACTGGTGTCTACAGGAGAGGGGGGGGGTTAGGAGTGGTGGTCAGGGTGTGTGTGTCTCTTACTGGTGTCAGGAGAAGGGGGTAGGGGTTAGGAGGGGTGTGTGTGTGTCTCTTACTGTTGTCTGTCAGGAGAGGAGAGGGGGAGGGGTTAGGAGCGGCGGTCGGGGGTGTGTGTGTGTGTGTGTGTGGGGGGGGGGGGGTGGGTGTGTCTCTACTGGTGTCTACAGGAGAGGAGGGGGTGGAGGGGTTAGGAGTGGCTGTGTGTGTGTGTGTGTCTCTTACTGCTGTCTGTCAGGAGATGAGGAGAGGAGGGGTGGTGTGTGTGTGTGTGTGTGTGTGTGTGTCTCTTACCGGTGTCTGCAGGAGAGGATGCAGAGGAGAGGGTAGAGAGACTGGGCAGGGAGGTGTGTGTGTGTCTGTGCGTGCATGCGTGCATGTCTGAGTGTGTGTGTGTGTGCATGTCTGAGTGTGTGTGTGTGTGAGTGCATGTCTGAGTGTGTGTGTGATCCATACCGTCCACGGCCATCCTGCGTCGTAGGTCCTGTTGCAGCTGACTCTGGGTGTCCTCCAGCTCCAGCTCCTGAGCACTGAGAACACACACACACACACACACCTTCACAACCCTAGTCACACTGAAAACATGATTACCAATCAATCATGGGGTGCGTTCTAAAAACGCTCTGGAAATCTGCTCAGAGTGCTCTGGTTCCAACTGAAATCAGTTCATTTCTGAACGGTCAGAGAGAGAGCACCCCCGGGTGCGCTCTGCCGCTCTCAGAGCGTATTTACGAATGCACCCGTCAATTTGGATCGGTTTTCATGCCTTGAATGGTCTTCAATGGTCTATAACAGTTTATGATATTTTTCAGGGTTGGCAGTTTGATTCTGACTGTGTATACTACTATATGTGTCAGTGAAAATTTGCCAATGACAAACAGCTTTGTTTAAAGGGAGACTCTGGCTGCGTTCGTAAATTCGCTCTGGAAATCTCATCAGCACTCATGGAATGCCAGCCCTAAGAGCCAGGACCTCTCTCACACATGCGCGCGCACACACACACACACACAGTATACTGTACTTACAAGACCATGAGCTCAGACTCGTAGCGCGCCAGTCTGTTCTTCTCCAGGACCAGTTTGAACCAGGACTGGTAGAGCTCTGCCTCATCACAGCACACATCATCTGTGTAGAGGAGGGGGGGAGGGAGGGAGGGAGGGAGGGAGGAAGGGAGGGAGAGAGAGGGAGGGAGGGCAGGTGGGAGGGAAGGGGGGAGGGAGACAGAGAGTGACACTGAAAATTCATTCAAGGCTCTTTAATTGGGTTGAACTATCAGAAGTCTGTCAGTATTCTAGGGAAAAGGTTGTGCTTCATTATTTCATCATATAGTAAAAGCAGGCTAAAGGCATAGCCAGTGTCTCCCCCATGAGTGTGTAATTCACCCTCGGGCAGATAGGGGGGGGTGTTTCATTGCGGTACAAGCAGGTCCCCCTCTAGACTTTACATCAGGGGAGGCTGGTGGAGGCAGAAATCGGAGGACAGGCTCACTGTAAACGTTTGATACCATTCCTCATTCAGTTCTGTGCGCTACAAGGAGCCCGACCTCCGATTTCTACCTCCACCAGCCTCCCCTGGCCTCTGAGATTCAGACACTGCTGAGCTACAACAAGCAGGTTTACAGACAGCGTCACATTCTAGATCCGATCTGAAAAGTGTGTTTGATTTCAACAACTTTCTCTGGTGACTGATGAATTCCCCCCCCCCCCCCCCCTCCATACTCTCAGGACCATTGTGATGAGTCTTTTCTCTGTGAAAATAAATGTTCCTCATTCCACATAACTCGTAAATCCCTCATAAAAAGAATGACGAACTCACACACTCGCGCACACACACATGCACGTGCACACACACACACACACACACACACACACACACACCGGGGAACAATGCTGTCAATTAACAATGTGTGTATTCAGCTGATGTGGCCTTCGCCCCCCCCCCCCCATGCTCTAATACAACTATCCCAACAAAGCCTTGTTCACAAACACGCCTCACACACACACACACACACACACACACACACACTCACACACACACACCCACGCCCCTCATTCTCACACACACCGCTGCCCTCTTCAAACAGGTCATCAGCAGAAAGACTCAGTGGAGTCGTAGGGATGGATGGAAGCTAGAAGCTTCTGCAAGGCCATTGTCTGTACCGAGAGACATTCACTCGCTTTCACTCTCTTAGGCTCAAACATACACACGCACACACTCCTGCAAATTGCTCTATTGTATGTTAAATGTTATTGTGATTGGGAAAAAAAAAAAAACATACAAAAATATTCTCCTCAGCACTTACTTTAGTAGAACTAAAACACTCTGTTAGGCTTAAATGGACAGGGTACGGAAGGCACCTAAACAAGCATTTCTGGGAAATGTGTGAAAATCCAATTTACAGTCGCCGCCACCCTCAAAACACAATTTCCCTTTGAAGAATGTGATTATGACAGGGCCCAGCACACAGACATGGCCTGATTTATCTGTTTTCCACAGAAAACCCAGTTGTTGTTGTTTTAATGACCATATCAGCATGCTGGGAGGAGGACAACAATGAGGGGGAAGTGTGGAATGTATTTTTGCTGCTCTCCTCCTCCTCCTCCTCCTCCTCCTCCTCCTCCATCCTCTGTTCACAGACAGGCCCAATTACAGCCTTGTCATTTCAACACCGTTTCAACTTTAAGTGGTTATTTTGTTTTCATGCAAAAAGAATAAACATCATTTGACAGATGATTTGGTCTGAGGACTGTACGTCCCCCTCTAGTGACGCCACACTGCTACTCGTGACTACTACACCAAGTAAGGAAATTGAAATAATGATTAATGAAATATTGCCAGTTTATTTATTTTTAAAAATACCACAGTAATAGAGCCACTACAGAGCACAGCAGATCAACTGCCTGTTTGCATGCTTGGTTGCCTGCCTTGTCCTGCCTGTCTGCCTGCGAGATGTGTGTGTGTGTGTGTGTGTGTGTGTGTGTGTGTGTGTGTGCAGCAGGGCTGCTCACCCGTCTCCGTCTCTCCTCTCAGCAGCTTCTCGATGGCCACGCCCCTCTCCTCCAGCTCCCTCTGGGTCTCCCCCACCTCCTCCAGCTGTCTCTGGATCATCTGCACACACACACACACACCAAAGTCAGGAATGGTTAAGGTACTCGCACAAGCGAGCGCGCACACACACACACACACACACACACACACACACACACACAGTCACACACACACAGCTGAGCAATGACAGTATGTCAATGACAGTATGTCAATGACAGTATGTCAATGTTAACTGAGTGATAATGGGTGAGGATGTAGTCTGAGGTGGTCTAGTCTGGTCTGAGGTGGTCTAGTCTGGTCTGAGGTGGTCTAGTCTGGTCTGAGGTGGTCTAGTCTGGTCTGAGGTGGTCTAGTCTGGTCTGAGGTGGTCTAGTCTGGTCTGAGGTGATCTAGTCTGGTCTGAGGTGGTCTAGTCTGGTCTGAGGTGGTCTGGTCTGGTCTGAGGTGGTCTAGTCTAGTCTGAGGTGGTCTGGTCTGAGGTGGTCTAGTCTGGTCTGAGGTGGTCCAGTACCTGCGCTTTGTGGAGTCTCTTCAGCTGCTCTCTCTTGGCCTGCTGGACCACGATCTTCTCCTGCCGCCTCCTCTGTCTCTCTGGGCACACCTGGGAGTGGACACACAACCATCACACAACCTGGGAGTGGACACACAACCATCACACACCCATCACACAACCATCACACAACCACCACACAACCATCACACAACCATCACACAACCATTACACAACCTGGGAGTGGACACACAACCACCACACAACCACCACACAACCACCACACAACCATCACACAACCACCACACAACCATCACACAACCATTACACAACCATTACACAACCTGGGCGTGGACACACAACCACCACACAACCACCACACAACCATCACACAACCACCACACAACCATCACACAACCACCACACAACCACCACACAACCATCACACAACCATTACACAACCATTACACAACCATCACACAACCACCACACACCTGGGAGTGGACACACAACCACCACACAACCATCACACACCTGGGAGTGGACACACAACCACCACACAACCATCACACACCTGGGAGTGGACACACAACCACCACACAACCATCACACACCTGGGAGTGGACACACAACCACCACACAACCATCACACACCTGGGAGTGGACACACAACCACCACACAACCACCACACAACCATCACACAACCATCACACAACCATCACACAACCTGGGAGTGGACACACAACCACCACACAACCTGGGAGTGGACACACAACCATCACACAACCATCACACAACCATCACACAACCATCACACAACCATTACACAACCACCACACAACCATCACACAGCCATCACACAACCATCACACAACCATCACACAACCACCACACAACCACCACACAACCACCACACAACCATAACACAAACATCACACAACCATCACACAACCACCACACAACCACCACACAACCATCACACAACCACCACACAACCACCACACAACCATCACACAACCACCACACAACCACCACACAACCATCACACAACCATCACACAACCATCACACAACCATCACACAACCACCACACAACCATCACACAACCACCACACAACCATCACACAACCATCACACAACCATCACACAACCACCACACAACCATCACACAACCACCACACAACCACCACACAACCATCACACAACCATCACACAACCATCACACAACCATTACACAACCATTACACAACCATTACACAACCTGGGAGTGGACACACAACCGACACACAACCACCACACAACCACCACACAACCATCACACAACCATCACACAACCATCACACAACCTGGGAGTGGAAACACAACCACCACACAACCATCACACAACCACCACACAACCACCACACAACCATCACACAACCACCACACAACCACCACACAACCATCACACAACCATCACACAACCATCACACAACCATCACACAACCATCACACAACCACCACACAACCATCACACAACCACCACACAACCATCACACAACCACCACACAACCATCACACAACCACCACACAACCACCACACAACCATCACACAACCATCACACAACCATCACACAACCATCACACAACCATTACACAACCATTACACAACCATTACACAACCATTACACAACCATTACACAACCTGGGAGTGGACACACAACCGACACACAACCACCACACAACCACCACACAACCACCACACAACCATCACACAACCATCACACAACCATCACACAACCTGGGAGTGGAAACACAACCACCACACAACCATCACACAACCACCACACAACCACCACACAACCATCACACAACCACCACACAACCATCACACAACCACCACACAACCACCACACAACCACCACACAACCACCACACAACCATCACACAACCATCACACAACCACCACACAACCATCACACAACCACCACACAACCATCACACAACCATCACACAACCACCACACAACCATCACACAACCACCACACAACCATCACACAACCATCACACAACCATCACACAACCATCACACAACCACCACACAACCACCACACAACCACCACACAACCACCACACAACCATCACACAACCACCACACAACCATCACACAACTACTAGACAACCACGACACAACCTCCACACAACCATAACACAACCTGGGAGTGGACATACAATCACCACGCAACCACCACACAACTACTATACAACCACCACACAACCTGACTCTGAACACACAACATGTTAAGCACGAGTATTCTCAGTGATGGCATCACATAACATCAGAGCACAACTCCCAGCATCCTCTCTTCCAGCACGCTCCCTCTCCCAGCATCCTCTCTGCCGCTTTGAGGAGCGGTCAGGGCAGAGCGGTCCGTACCTTCTCCTGGACGTGGTCGTTGTCGTCGCTGGAGGAGTCAGACTGGTCCAGCTGCTGTTGGCTGGAGGCTGAGGAGAGAGAGACACAAGCCTGGTGTTAGACTGAGGAGAGAGAGAGACACAAGCCTGGTGTTAGACTGAGGAGAGAGAGACATAACCCCCTCACCTTTGTTCCTGATGTTGGAGAGGATGGTCCTGATGTGCTTCTCGTGTTCCCCTTCCTCTTCTCCTCCTGTGCTCTCTTTCTTCTTCAGCCTCAGGGAAGAGAAGAAGTTGACCTTCCTGGCGGGGGGACCACGGGAGACCGTGTCGTCCGTGAAGGACCCCCCCCTCGCGAGCTTCCTGCTGTTGTTGCCCAGGGCGACCTGCTCCAGGAGGGTGGGCAATAGGTCGCTCCCGTTGTTCATGGAGGACGTCCGGGGGTGGGGGGTCGACAGGCCGCCTCCCTCTGTCGCTGGCGAGGCCTGGCCGAACAGGTTGAAGGAGCCTTCGGACAGAGGTCTGGCCCTGCGGGGGCCGTTCCTCCGCGTCACGGCCGCGGAGGTGGGTGTGGCGCCGCCGGACATGCCGAAGGACCTCCGGAAGGCGTTGGCCATCATCTGGAAGGGGGACGGCGCCGGGGTCGTGGTGGGGGCTGGCGGGGGCCGGGCGGAGGGGAACGGCAGCGGCTTGGACTCTGACAACGGCGGAAGGGATGGAGTTTTGAGGCCTCCTCCTCCTCTTCTCTCGTCGGTGGCGGCCAGGTTCCAGTCCAGCAGCCTCTCCTTCTCAGACAGGGACAGGGTCAGCCTCTTCTTGGGGGTGGACAGGCTGCATGACGACTCCGCGTCCTGCCGGGGGAGGGCTGTTGACACGATCGGACGCTCCTCTTTAGGCCCGCCCTGCAAAGGATTCTGGGAGTTGGAAGGCGTCTCGGAGACGCCATGGTTGACCTGAACCGACAGAACGGGGGAAAAAAAGGAGGGAAATAAAATAAAAGATAATGTCAACCGAGGACGTTTTATGACTCGTGCTTCAGTCAGAATAAAACCTGTCAAGAATGAAAGATATTTGAGATTAACTGAATAACAGAAGGAATTGTTGGGAATATCTGTAGCAGGGGAGGCTGGTGGAGGTAGAAATTGGAGGACGGGGCTCATTGTAATACATAGAATGGAATCAGGAATGGTTTTAACACACGTGTTTGATGCCATTCCTCATTCCCATGCATTACAATGAGCCCCGTCCTCCGATTTCTACCTCCACCAGCCTCCCCTGGTGTGTATGAACGTTGTTGGTTTACCGGCGGCTGTCCGTCGACTTCCTCAAAGTCAGAGTTGGTCTCCTGGATGGGCGGCTCCTCTCTGTCTGCTGCTCTGCCTCGCTGGCTGAAGGTCCTGACCAGGATGAGAGGGAGAGCTACAGGAGGGGACCACGCACACACACACACACACACAGACACAGACACACAGACACACAAAGAAAACGACGTACACACACACACGCACACAGGCACACACGCAGACACAGACGCACGCACACACATGAAGAAGACGACACACACACACACACACACAAAGAAGACGATGCACACACACACACACACGAAGAAGAAGAAGACGACGCACACAGACGGACAGACGCACACACACACACACAGACAGACAGACACACACACAGACAAAGAAGACGACACACACACACAAAGAAGACGACGCAAACACACACACGAAGAAGAAGACGACACACACACACGTGCGAAGAGAGGACAACACAAATTTAAAACCATTAATTCACATCTCAGACAGCAAGATGTGCTAGACTTACATTACCATGGATGCAACTTTGATGCAATGCACGCTCACATAAGTGAAACTGACATTGTGTGCATAAAAACC
>NC_137684.1:17162373-17214873 GCF_963989245.1 Nansenia antarctica | reverse complement strand
GTGAGACCAGTGATGGCTTCATTCAGCTGGTGGACAGTTAGCTTTAGTCAAGGCTTTTGTAGTTAAATTGTTAATTCTGCTGTTAATTCGAAAGCTGTGAGATGGTTTGAAGTCGTCATTGCAATGAATCAACCATGGTATGCTCTGACAACCATTGATAGCTAATCTACAACCTTTAAAAATCCATAAATAATCATAATACTACTACTACTACTAATAATAATAATAATAGCTGTTAAATTTAGCCAAAATAATGAGGAAGCGAGTAAGTTATGTAATCAAAATCAATTTATTTTTTTAACTTACAGCTTTAAATATCATAAATTAAGCAAAATTAACAGTTCATTTCACTGTGGAAAAATAACAAGGCACTGTAGCAAGTGAAACTCTTTTGTAAACACATTTCAACAAAAATAGAAATCTGGGACGAAACTTGAGAACTAGGTGGGGGGGGGGGGGGTCTTCTGATTAAGAGACTTTAGACCCACATCAGGGTGTGTGTGTGCGTTAGGAAGGGCAGGACAGAGCTCTCGTGAGGGGTTCAGAGACGTACGAAGAGGAGGAGGAGGAGGAGGAGGAGGAAGAAGAACCTTCTGGAACAGAGAATCACAGAGGGACGTACGCACACAGACGTGGAGAAAGATGGACGTTACCAGCAGAATGGATCGGAGGGTTGGAGGTTGATGGAGGTTAAGGTACACAGCATGCTACGCTGACCAGAGAGAGGCAGGTAGAAATCGGAGGACGGGCTCATTGTAATACACGGAACGGAATGAGGAATGACAAATACCATTCGCGTTCGCCCATGCATTACAATGAGCCCGTCCTCCGATTCCTACCTCCTACCAGCCTCCCCTGATGCGGACACACCTCGGAGGCATCCGGAAACTCCTAGTGTATGACACGCCGTGCGTTAGGGAACAGTGTTGGGCAGTAACGAGTTACTAAGTAATATATTACTGTAATATTATTACTTTACCCAGTAACGAGTAATATAACGAGACTACTCTGCGAAAAAGTAATATTATACCTCGTTACTCCGCCAAATAAGGGCCTCGTTACCCGTTACAATGGCTGTTAAACGTATAATTCATGTATAGTACCGGGGTTGTTGCGTGCAAAGATAGAACAGCTATACAAGCTATCAGCACACTGCGCTGAGGTGCATAGTAGCTTATAGATCTGTTCCTTTTAGAACGTGCCGCAGCCTGCACACATTTATGACGTAGCCTAGTGTGTTGACAACTGACAGCGTAGCGGCGTTTCTCAAAACAAATCAAACCATGGCGGATGATGATGAACAGCGTACATTTACTTTCCACGGCTGGAAGTATCAACACTATTTTGACTTTGTGTCTGTCAAGGATGACAAAAATATTAATCTCCGTTGCAAACTTTGTGCGGGGCAAACATATTTTTGCGGGTGGAAAGGGGGAAAGTAATAAAAGTAAAGTAATATTATTACTCTTGATTCCAAGTAATAAGTAATATAAGGATATTACTTTCCTAAGGAGTAATATGTAATAACTAATATATTACTCTACTAAGTAATATTGCCCAACACTGTTAGGGAAGTTAGCGGGTTGGAGGAGGAGGAGGGGGGGGGGGGGGGGGGGAGGCGGCAAATCAATGTCTGTTAGTCGGAGGGGGGTTAGCTGGGAGGATGATGGAGGCGGCGTTGTCAAAACGTAAGTCAGGCACACTTACCGACCCTGAGGGACGCTCACTACAAACCCAACGGCGCCAGGCGGGCGCACGGTAGGTCAGACCGCCACCCTCCCTGCCATACATAGGAACCCATGCTTCTGCATTCTCAACATGAACGATTGGTTAATCCTGTGTTAGGAGGAGGGGCTACAGTCACAGAGGCAGCCAATGCAAAGAGCAACCCTATTGATCATGTGACCCAAAGCGGACCAGCAAGGTGGTTAAGTGACCACCTTGCTGCCGGGGGGGCCAGGATTTTTTCAGCCAATCAGAGGTTGCAGTATTGGAAACTTGAAACAGACTACAGGTATGTAAGTGAAGTGGAAATAAGGACACAATGGAGGAATGGAAAATGGAATGGAAAACAAGGAAAAAGGGGAAGAATCATCAAGAGTCATGAATAAAAAGTTTCTCTTCTTGCAACGCTAAAGTACCATAAAACAATGTGACGATAAACTGTTGAGTCAGTGCAACTCTGAACTCAAAACAGCATAATACTGTAATATTATTAAAAGACAAAGGCAATGTTGTTGACTGCACATTAAAGCATGTTCGCTAACTAACACAGTGTTGTCCCGTGTTACAGCATACAGTCTGTGCAAAAAAACAACTTCAAGGCTTGTCACACAAGCTACAAACCATCTGCTTTGAACGTGCAACATGCTCCGTAAGGGCAGGCCCAGCCCCCGCCCCGCCCCAAACCCCAGCCTGGCCCTCTCCCTCCCCTCTAGACAACCTCTCTCCCCCCTCCCCCTCACCCCCCTACGCCACCTCTCCCCCAACCCCCTGCCCCCCCCCTCTCCCCCTCAGCCTCCAGGTACATCTGTCCCAGGACCTCGTGCAGCACACTCAGCAGAGGCAGGCCCAGGCTCAGCAGCTCGTACAGGAAGACGTAGTCCTCCTCCCCGGCCACCAGGTGGCGCCAGGCCTCCCCGGCCACCCCCCGGGCCCAGCGGGCCAGCCGGAGGGGCGTGCCACACAGGGCCCGGCCAGCGGACAGACCCCTCCTAAGGACAGAAGACAGGGTACCTGGGGGCTGGCTCTGGAGAGAGTCCGTGGCAGAGTAGCGGGTGCCGCCGTCGGGCGATGATGACCTCACACCCTGGTCCTGGAGGGGACGGACGGACAGACACGGAAAATCACAGACTGAACCTTTAATATACCAAACCCGGACATTGGCTGCGTTCGTAAATTCGCTCTGGAAATTTGATCAGCACTCATGGAATGCCTCTTGTCCAATCAAATGACTTGGTCGCTTTTATGACGTTGAACCCAGTGTGTGCGTGCACTGGCGCTCTCAGAGCGAAACGCAACGCAAACGCAGCCATTATGTCACATTGCATGACAGTAATGTATAGGCAAAGTCTGGATAAAGAAAACTAGTCCCAATTAGATGTTGAGAATGTTCACAAGAATTCAAAATATGTACGTGGTTGGTTGTTGATCTAGAACAGTGTAGGATATCCATAAAGAGACAATAGAGATGCTTTTTTTATTATCAAAATGCAGTGACACATACATAAAAGGGATGACAATGACGTGTAAGTGTGTGTGTGTGTGTGTGAGAATGTGTTTGAATGTGAGAGTGTGTGTGTGAGTGTGTGTGTGTGTCTGTGAGATTGAGTGTCTGTGTGAGAGAGTGTGTGAGAGAGTGTGTGAGAGAGTGTGTGAGAGTGTGTGTGAGAGTGGGAGTGTGTGTGTGAGAGTGGGAGTGTGTGTGTGAGAGTGGGAGTGTGTGTGTGTGTGTGTGTGTGTGTGTGTGTGTGAGGGTGTGTGTGTGTGCGTGTGTCTGTGAGTGTTCACAATAGAAAGCAGCTTACTGTTCTCCTGGTGAACTTGCTGTGTGCGCCGAAGCTGGGCCTGCGCTGGGAGTAGTGCAGCTTGCAGAAGAACTTGCCTGTAAAAAACACACACACACACACACACAACATCCATACATGATACATACAATACAGTAGTCTCTGGTAGTCTCTCACACACACACACACACCTGGATTCACTCACACACACACACTCACACTCACACCTGGATACACACACACACACACACACACACACACACACGCACACACCTGGATTCACTCACACACACACACACACACACACACACACACACACACACACACACGCACACGCACACGCACGCACGCACCTGGATTCACTCACACACACACACACACACACACACACACACACCCCCACCCCCCCCACCCACCCTCGTGTGAGTCGAAGGCGTGGCCCCCCAGGCGCAGCGTGCAGCTGCAGACGTGGCAGCGGAAACACTCCCTGTGGAAGAAGAACCCCTCTGCGCTGAGACGCTCCATCACGTAGACGCGCCGCGCGCAGAAGTGGCACGTGTCACTTCCTCCCAGGCTCTGGGGGAACTCCCTCTTCACCACGCCCTGGCAGGACGGACAGACACACGCACGGACGGACACACATGCAGAGACACAGACACACACAGACACAGGCACAGACACACAGAGACAAACAGACACACACAGTTAGTGATGAGGAATTATGGGTTATGAGGTAATGTACGGTAAGCGTATGGTATCCGTTACAGTGTTGTCTCCATGGAAACACAGGCTAGCCATACGCTATCGGGGCAAAAACAGCGTGACGAAAAGCAACACGTGAGTACAGTGCTCTATGAACCAGAAGTGTCACCATGACAACATGATGTGCACACTGTGACAAGCAGTGGGATTAGGGTGACGTCATCTGAATCTTCCATTAGAAAACCATTAGGATTAACATCAGCGCCAAGTGCGGTAATCTACAGTAGACTACTAGATTAGTAGAACGCAATCAAACGTCAACAGTCATACTGTATATCCAAGATCGACCCCGTTGGTTCACGGGTCCCAACTGTCCTCCTCCTGTCATTGGTCATCTCTGAATATAGCAGTTGAGTAACATCATAGTCCAATGATGAGTGATATGAGTGACTCATTTGTCCAACAAAGAGGTGCGATCAGAAAAATATAAAACATCAACAACTCTCGGAACCATAGCAGAGCAGAAACTAAGTTTAAAGAGATTTATATATATAATTTAAAAAAAAATATATTATATATATATACTTTTTTTTAATACTTTTTTTACACCTTCTAGGCAGACGGTTCTTTATCAACTATGCAACTATGGGCTTTGCTCACAGGATCTGTTCCTATTGACTGTCCCTCCATTGACTGCCTGAACTGGGAAAAAGGGCTTTCAGGTATGCTGTTTCCTCCGCCTGGAAATAGCTGCAAAACTACCTGAACCTTCGGGAGCTGGTCTCTCTACCTGAACCTTCTGGAGCTGGTCTCTCTGGCTGCTTTTAAAACGCTCTCTTAAGTGACATGGCTTCAAGCACATCTGGCTGCAAATGTTTTGAATGATGATGGTTCTGTAAATTGTCCTCGTTTTTATTTTAAACTGCTTCATGTTTGTTTTATGTTATGTAACCCTGTAGTTGTGCTGTTGCCTGTCTTGGCCAGGACGCTCTGGTAAAAGATATTTTTTAAATCTCAATGAGTTTTATTCCTGGTTAAATGAAGAAAAAAAAAAAAAAAAAATCCTGAAAGGAGTCCATGGTTCAGGAAAAAACTATAATCCTCCACTAACAAAACAATCTATGGATGTGAAAGGGATCAAGATACAAAGTTCAACATTTTGGGACAAAACACCTCCAAGTTACTACCAACGTAGTCAGAAAGCTTGTTTGGTTTGCTTTGGCCACAAATGTTGAACTTTGTCTCTTGGATCCCATTCACACCCATTAATCTTTTGTTAGCGTTGGCTAACGTCAGATACATTTAGCAGTGGCTATTGAAACAACTCTAAACAGTGGATTACAGTTTCTCCTTTAAGGAACCTTCCGACTAGAAGGACCATCTGACTACTAGGTGTAAAATAAAAGAGTGAAGTATCCCTTTAACAGTGTACAGTAACTTCAGAGATGAAGGGAAGTACTGTAACTTAGTGTCACAAGGCTCCAGTCACAAAGCAGCTAGCATTGTGGCTGTTTGCTTTGCTGTCAGAGTGACAGACAAAGCAGACTAGGGTTTACCGCTGCAGCCGTTGGGCACCTTGGGGTCATAGGTCGACTCTGTGTGGACAGACACCCGCATGAACAGAGGTGGTCTCATTAACTATAATCTCACTGCTGTGTGACCCCCCCCGTACACCCCCCAGGCGCATTCACACAGAACACTACCGACAGACTCGTGTCCAGAGGTCCCATTTGTACTGTAAAACAGTCCCCCCCCTCTTCAACTCATAACAGATGGTGGTGTGTGTTGCTCAATGTGTTGCAAAAACTCCTGATGCTGGAAACCTTGAGGTAGTACTGTAGGCTTAATAGACAGATATAGACCTCAGATCTTTCATACTGTGTACCCATGACACACACACACAGTCTTGTGATTCATTTTACCGCTAGGGGATTCGACTGGTTGCATGCCTGCTTACCGGCGAGGCGTTGGGCCTGTGGTCTGTCTCATACAGGATGGCCAGGGTCTGGGCCCTAGCACCTATCACTGACGACACCTTCCCCACGGTCCGCTGACACACCCCATCACCCACAGGGAGGGGGAGGAGACAGAGAGACAGACAGACAGACAGACAGGCAGGCAGACAGGCAGGCAGACAGGCAGAGAGAGAGAGAGAGAGACAGACAGGCAGGCAGAGAGACAGACAGAGAGACAGGCAGAGAGACAAACAGAGAGACAAACAGAGAGATAGACAGGCAGAGAGACAAACAGAGAGATAGACAGATAGACAGACAGACAGACACAGACAGGCAGGCAGGCAGAGGGAGACAGAGAGGCAGACAGACAGGCAGAGAGACAGACAGCCAGGCAGGTAGACAGACAGGCAGAGAGACAGACAGAGAGAGAGACAGACAGACAGGCAGGCAGGCAGACAGACAGGCAGAGACAGACAGACAGGCAGACAGACAGACAGACAGGCAGGCAGGCAGGCAGACAGACAGGCAGAGACAGACAGACAGAGACAGACAGAAAGACAGACAGGCAGAGGGAGATGGAAAAGGAAAGAGTCAGACAGAACAAGAGTGTACAAGATGACAGAGGATGTTGAAAAACAGAGACATTCATGCCAGGAAGAGATTCAAAGCTCATCTCTAGAGCGATTCACTGATACCTGTTTGGTGGATTCAGGTTGATAACTTTGAGATCGAGCGATAGGCTTTCGAATCATCTTACTGGACTCAGCGCTAGTTCCATTGCACTACAACCAATAACAAACACTGTCAGAACGCTCCTCTTCCCCAACTGTCATAGAATGGTTAGCATCAGCATCAGCTAATGGAGATCCTAATAAATCAAACTCTAACATTCATCAGAACCCACCACCATAATGTAGGCCTATGGCATAATTCATGTAGCATCTTCCATCATCAACAACAACAACAACAACAACAACAACAACAACTGCATAAGATATAAACGTGTTTGGGAGGCTAACTTTTAAAAGGATTTGACTGTACCACAGTCATGCATGTATGGATGACCTGGTGAAGGGTGAGTCAACCAGGACGAGGGTTAGGGGCAGACAGAGATACCTGATCGGAGGACTTTAAGGGTTCAGCGTCACAACTTTCAGATCGACTGATTGGCTTTCGAATCATCGTACTGGAGTCAGCGCTACCTCCATTGCACTAAGAACAATAACAAACGTCGTCAGAATGCTGCTCATTCCGACCTGTCAGAGAACGTCAGAACATTCAGGGCATTCTAACTAACTAACATTCCGTCAGAACATTCCATCATCGTCACCAGTAACTGCTTGTTTAAGATAATACAGGTGTACATTCTTCATATATGAACAGTGACATCACCTGGAAGACCTCGGGGAGAGGTTTAATAATAATTGGCAGCATTGTGACTGCCAATGGCACCTGGTCCGAGCATAGATGTTTTTCTGATGACGACTGATGGATAGATGATTCACTTACAACAAGAACATTTGTCTGAAATAAGTCGCTTTGGATAATAGCATCTACCAAATGTCACCTTTTAAAAAATGTAAATCTAGATTATAATGTATGGATGTATATCTGTGTGTGTCTCTGGGCCGAGGTAGATGCTGTTACCTTGTCCTGGAGGACAGGAGAGGGGGAAGGAGGAGAAGAGGGAGGGGGAGAGGTTTTAGGGAGAGAGGGAGGAGAGGAGAAGCAGGAGAGAGCAGCAGGCTCTGGGACAGGGTGGATGGGAGGAGGAGAGCTTTTAGGGAGAGAGGGAGGAGGAGGGGGAGAGGGAGGGGAAGGAGAGCTTTTAGGGAGAGAGGGAGGAGAGGGGGGAGAGGGAGGAGAGATTTTAGGGAGAGAAGGAGAGGAGGGAGGGGACGAGGGAGGGGCAGGATAGCTTTTAGGAAGAGAGGGAGGAGGAGAGGTGGAAGAGGTGGAGAGATCCGTCTGCAGAGGAAGGATACGGAGAATAAAAGATCCAGACATCCATCCCTGCTCTTCCCAGTCATGACGACCAGCATGCAGAAGATATGCAGAAGAGTTATGCATGCACAATAGAACACGTACACAGAGACAGAGAGGGAGGCAGCAGAAGATTTGCAGAAGATTATGCATGCACAATAGAACACGCACACAGAGACAGAGAGGGAGGCAGCAAGCCTGTGAACGACCTTCGCAAAAACGGCTTCCACAGTCAAAAGGTGACAGACCTGTGTCGCTAGTGCTCAAATACGTGCACACACACACACACACTCAGTTGGGGTTAGACAGGCAGGTATAGGTCAGCAGCACCACACATTCACCTCACTCTTAGGGCCGCACACACACACACACACACACACACACACACACACACACACACACACACACACACACGGTTAGGCAGACAGGTAACCAGACAGTTGACCCAGACGTTCACCTGAGGAGTCTGAGGAGTCTTGGGGCCAGGGAACATGTTGCACAGGAGCACAGCCCTCTCCCTGATGCTCTTCCTGTTAAACTCCCTAGTGGACAAGCTCTGAGGCTTCCTCTGGAGAACACCACCAGGGACAGGACAGGAGAGGAGAGGAGAGGAGAGGAGAGGACAGGACAGGGCAGGAGAGGAGAGGAGAGGAGAGGAGAGGACAGGACAGGACAGGACAGGACAGGACAGGAGGAGAGGAGAGAAGAGAAGAGGAGAGGAGAGGAGAGGAGAGGAGAGGACAGGAGAGGAGAGGAGAGGAGAGGAGAGGAGAGGAGAGGAGAGGACAGGACAGGACAGGACAGGAGAGGAGAGGAGAGGAGAGGAGAGGAGAGGAGAGGAGAGGAGAGGAGAGGAGAGGAGAGGAGAGGAGAGGAGAGGAGAGGAGAGGAGAGGAGAGGACAGGGAAGGAAAGGACAGGACAGGGCAGGGCAGGAGAGGAGAGGAGAGGAGAGGAGAGGAGAGGAGAGGACAGAACAGGGAAGGAAAGGAAAGTTAGAAAGAGAATATCCAAATACATCAAACAATAAACCCCATTTACCCAAACTAACAAAAAATGGTCACACCTGATGGTGTGGGATATTTAAACACTACACTGTTTGGCAGCTTGTACCTTTGGAACAATGGTGTCTCTGTAGAGTTTTACTGTGACGAACAGGCAAATGACTCTATTCTATTTCCAGACAATAACACAACACAGTGGTCATGTTCCAGTAGCCACACTTTCATGCTAGTTATAGAATTTTGGATATTGGAACTGAGCCAGTGTGTCCACACGGATGGACAGACGGACAGATAGGCAGGCAGGCAGACAGACACAGACAGACAGTCAAAGAGACAAAAAATAGACAGACAGAGAGAGACAGACACATACACAGACAGACAGACAGGCAGGCAGGCAGACAGACAGGCAGGCAGGCAGGCAGACAGACAGGCAGACAGATGAACACACAGACAGGCAGACAGACAGGCAGGCAGGCAGACAGACAGACAAACAAACAGATGAACACACACACACACACACACAGACAGACAGGCAGACAGGCAGACAGGCAGGCAGGCAGGCAGGCAGGCAGGCAGGCAGGCAGGCAGGCAGACAGGCAGGCAGACAGAGAGTCAAAGAGACAAAAAACTGACAGGCAGACAGACAGACACACACACACAGACCGACAGACAGACAGACACGCACACAGACAGGCAGGCAGGCAGACAGACAGGCAGGCAGACAGACAGGAAGGCAGACAGACAGGAAGGCAGGCAGGCAGGCAGGCAGACAGACAGACAGGAAGGCAGACAGACAGGCAGGCAGGCAGACAGGCAGACAGACAGGAAAGCAGGCAGGCAGACAGACAGGCAGGCAGACAGACAGGAAGGCAGACAGACAGGCAGGCAGACAGACAGGAAGGCAGACAGACAGGCAGGCAGACAGACAGACAGGAAGGCAGACAGGCAGGCAGACAGACAGGAAAGCAGGCAGGCAGGTCTCAGGTCACCTGGACTACTCTGTCCTCCAGCCCCAGGGTGGGCCCTGACAGTCCCAGAGTAGAGGGCCTATCAGGCGAGGGGTAGGCCGAGTATTCTGAAGCGTCGGGGCTCGGTGTGCGGGGGGGTGGCGGGGGGCGAAGCCGAGGGCGGGGGGGAGGGGGAGGAAACTGATCGTCCAATGGAGAGGGGCTTCTGGGGGAAGTGGGGATGGTGATGTGTGGGCTGGGTGGGACCACCGTGGTAGGGTCTTCTAACAGCCTCAGATAGACGGACGGCTGAGGAACACACACACACACGCGCACGCAGACACACACACACACACACACACAGGGCAGTATGCGTGAAGGCTTTTAACCCATTCAGCACCGACTTTACCGAATAAAGTCACCCAAATTGTCAACGTTCCCTAAACTGTGACTTAATTCACCCCCCAAAATGCACACACTCACGCACGCACACACACACACACACGCACACACGCACACACACACACACGCACACACGGGTGAGGAGAACGGACAGTACCTGCCATTTGGGGCGGGAGGGGGGAGGAGGGGGGGGAGGGGGCGTGTCCTTGGGCTTGGCAAAGCGAGGGTTCTCAGGGGCGTCCGCGGAGGGGGTGGAAGGGGAGGTCGCATCATCAGGGTCTGAGTCTGACTCCGAGTCATCGTCAGACTGACGGACCGGACAGACAGATCAGGAAGGAAGGAAGGAGAGAAGGAAGGAAGGAAGGAAGGAGAGATGTATATGAGCAGGACATTGGAAGAGGGAAAAGAAGTGCAGTGAAATTCCCCAGTGCTTCAATAAATGTGTCCCTATCAGAGGGAGGTCTGATTAATGTCGCCAACAACCCCCCCCCCCCTAACCTAGCTAATAACTGCTCAGGAGGAGGGGGGGTAGAGGAGGGGGAGGAGAGGAGGGGTGGAGGGCAGGAGGGGGAGGAGAGGAGGGGAGGGGTTGGAGGAGAGGAGGAGAGGGTGGAGGAGAGAGAGGGGAGGGAGGAAGAGAGGAGGGGAGGAGGAGGGGAGGAGGGGGTGGTCACAACTTATGGTGTTACCACACAAAGGCTTGTATTCAGACAGGATTATGACAGAGGACCAGCAGCAAGGGGAGGTGGATTTAAAGGCTCTGGTCAGGGGGAGGCGGTAGACAACGGAGGCCTCGAGGGGAGGGCTCATTGTAATGCGCGGAATGGAACGCGGAACGGTATGAAACGCGTGTGTGGAGGAACGACATTCCTCCTTTCCGTTCCGTGTATTTCAATGAGCACGCAGTCCTCCGATTTCTACCTCCACCAGCCTCCCCTGGGTTTTACCTCCACCAGCCTCCCCTGGTGTTCTACCTCCACCAGCCTCCCCTGGGTTCTACTCCACCGGCCATGTAAAAGCAGTGAAGACATTGGATTCGGTGACAAAGACATCAAACCTGATGTACTGTTATCAAACCTTGACCAACACCGACGCCCCAGTAGGTCTGGACGGTGGCCATTACACACCGTAATTAAGTGAAGCTTACAGTTTTTCTTTTCTTACCACCCCAGTGGCCTTGCGGTTAGAGAGTCCGCCCTGAGATTGGGAGGTCGTGAGTTCGATCCCCGGCCGAGTCGTACCAAAGACTATAAAGAAATGCTACCCGATGCCTCCCTGCTTGGCACTCAGCATTAAGGGTCGGATTGGGGGGTAAGACCCTGACCCTGTGACATTCCAGCGTCATGTCCAGGGGGTGTACTTGTACATCTAGCCACCTCACGCTATGGAAACAGGAGATTCCCTCAGGGCCATTAGGCTGGAGAACCATGGGTTCTCAAGGCTACTTGCAGTTGTTCTTGATTGCCTGAGCAGCACATTTCCTGAACCAGAGAGAGTGTACCGGGTTCATTCTCCTCTCCACCAGGCCCTCTGAGGACAGGCGCGGAGCGGAGGAAAAACACGTTCCCCTCCGCAGCTCCCAGGGCTCATCTGTGCTGGCAACACCGCCACGCCAGGATTAGCTGAACCCCTAGCCTGACCCCTGACCTCTGAGCCCAAGCACTGCTGAGACGGCAGAGCGCTGCCAACAGGAAGCACAGGAACCGCCACAACACGACCTCTGTGTCTGAGCTCTGAGGAGGGGACGAAAAAGTGTGTGTGTGTGTGTGTGCGTGCGTGTGTGTAACCACATTGTGCCAACCACAACCAGCATTGGTTCAGGGGGTTGTTTTGTACACTGTGTGTGTATGTGTGAGTGTGTGTGTGTGTGTGTGAGTGTGTGTGTGTGAGCGTGTGTATAACCACAGTGTGCCAACCACAACAACCATTGGTTCAGGAGGTCGTTTTGTACACTGTCTGCACAGCGGTGCAGCGTGCAGGCTCTCTCGCTTTCTCACACACACACACACACACACACACACACACGTACGTACACACACGCATATGCACACACGTACACGTGCACACACAGAGATCACCGTGCTCACCTTATTCTTCAGAGCACAGCTGGCTGCATTCTCCGATTGGAACTTGGCCAGCAGCTGGGTGGCCATGGAGCGCACCTTATTCTCCCTGAGCTCCCCGCCCTCGCCTGCAGGGGGCGCACTCTGACAGGACAACTGCTCCACAGCCAGGGAGAGGAAGAGGAGGAAGAGGTATTATTATTAATAGTTCCTTACCTGACACACCAACAATCCAACCAAAGTACACACACATTTACACGTCGTCTCAATATTCGTATTGCATCTGTCTCTTGTCAAATAAACAATAAACAAATGAATAAATGAGTGAATGAATGAATGAATGAATAAAGAGGAGAGTAACCAACCTCCTCTAGGTAGTGGTTGCCTTTCCGCTGTCTCTTGTTGGTGGGGTCCTCCTGCTTCTTGTCATCCTGACAGGAAACACACGAGACACAGCATAGACATCTACATCAATATATACCTCTTTATAACTGCTTTATAACTACATCAATATATACCTCTTTATAACTACATCAATATATACCTCCTCTTTATAACTGCCAATGGGCCCCTGGCCTGAGCATAGATATGTTTTTCTTATGATGGCCGATGTGTAGATGATTCACTTACTTAGACAAATGTATTTGCTGTAAGTCGCTTTGGATAAAGGCGGCTGCTAAATGTCTAAAATGTAAATGTAACCTCTTCACTACTTTCTTCTGCCATAGACTTGAAGACCCATCTCTTCAGGCTACATCTTGACCGTCCCACCCACTACCCCTCTGTATAGTTCGCTCTACTGTTAATAAGATTTAATATATTTATATATTACGTTTTCTTTTTAAAGTAATCCTTCCTTGTTCTAGCAGTATGACTGCCAATGAGCCCTGATCTTAGCAGAGATTTGTTTCTTATGATGACTGATGCATAGATGCACTTTAGATCAATTCGCTTTTGGACAAAAGCATCTGCTAAATGTAAATGTCTATTCAAATCAATGTTCACCTGTGGAGATCGGTGGACGGGCTCATTGTAATACATGGAATGGAATGAGGTACGGTGCCAAACAGGTGTGAGAGAAAGAAGAGGAGGGGAGAGAGTGAGAGAGAGGGAGAGAGAGAGAGAGAGACAGCGAGCGAGAGGGAGAGAGCAAGAGAGAGAGACTGAGAGAGACAGACCGTGAGAGAGAGCCATAGAGAGAGAGAGACTGTGATAATAATAATAACTTTCATTTGTAGTTCATAGATAGATAGAGAAACGGACTGCGATAGAGAGAGAGAAGGAGTGAAGGGTAAAGGTAAAGAGGTAAGACCCACCTTTGGGATCCTCTTTCTAGCCGCGTTAGCCGTCTCTGCTGAATACTTCTGGTTGTTCTCGTCTGTCTCCCGCGGCCCTGAGACAAAGAACATCAGTGTGTTGTTGTTACGGACGGTCCGACACGAGATACCACACACACACGCGCACACGCACACACACACTAGAACCCCTGTTTCCTGGGGTCAAACCAAGGAAACCCAGAGGTCAACCAGAGAGTGTGTGTTTCAGACAATCTTTTTTTTCATTTTTATTATTATTAAAAAATGTTTAGGGTATTTCTGATTTATTGGGGTAGACAGTAGAGATTGACAGGAAGGATGGGTGAGAGAGAGGAGGGATGACATCCAGGATAGGTTGATGGTCAATAGGTCAATAAAGTACCTACCCTACCTACCTGCCTGCCTACCTATCTATCTATCTATCTACAGTACCAGGCAAAGGTTTGGACACACTTCCCCATTCAATTGAATGGGAAAGTCAGTCCAAACCGTAGGCACACACTCCTGGGTTCTACACTGCAGTCACACACTCCTGGGTTCTACACTGCAGTCACATACTCCTGGGTTCTACACTCAGTCCCATCCCTGAGAGACCTTGTTGTGGGACACGAGAACCCGTCACGGCTCCAGAGAAGTCAAACCTCAGGTATGACGCTCAGCTTCAGCAGCAAGGCTGCCAATAAGAGCCAAATGCTTTTCAATACGAAGTAGCAGGAAAAAGCAGCACTATTGGCTGCGTTCGTAAATTGTGCTCTGAGAGCACCAGAGTGCACACTGGGTTCAACATCGTCATAAAGGGACCGAGTAATTTGGTTGGACAAGAGGCATTCCTATGAGTGGTGATCGGGTTTCCAGAGCGAATTTACGAACGCAGCCTATATCTGACCTCCGGGTGCTGTTACAGCCTCACATTGTTGAGTTGAGTTTTTACATTTTGAGGCTTCAGGAATGACGAGAATTTGGCAAGGAAACGCAAGGTCCGTTTAGACGGTGACAATTAGAGATTACAGAGACAGACTCCCTGGAGTAAGTTAGGGCTAGGTGCATATACTCAAGAGCACACTAGTGGGGCGTTCCCAGGTGGGATTTGAACTCATGACCTTCTGATCGCCAGTCCCCAGCACTCCCGCTAGAGTGGCTACAAGTACACCAGATTCTGGACTACACGCCGTGCGCCAAAGACACCATTTTCTCTCCCCCCCCCCACACGGATCTAACAGCATAGAATGGGTATAACCACAGGCTCTTCCATCCATCCCTATGCTTAACAGATCCATGATGGACAGTGCACTGGTAAAGTACGAGTCAGAGGTGAGAGTTCAGAGTTCAACGCCCCCCCCACCCCGCACCCTCCGAGGGGCCTTACCCGCGTTGGGTCTCAGGGACATACAGAACTTCTCGTGGAACCTGGAAAGGTAGAGGACCATGATGAGCTTGTCTGGCTCCGGTCTGACCGCCATCTCCTTCCCCGTGGTGACGGGCTGGATGCCCAGCTCCCGCTCGGCCAGGTCGAACGCCAACTGGTTGTTCTTGGCCGAGTCGCCCTCGTTCAGGGAGTCATAATCTCTGAGAGGGGGAGAGGGGGGGGAAGGAGAGGGGCAGGGGGGGGAAGGAGAGGGGCAGAAGGGTAGAGGGAGAGAGGGGCAGGGGGAGAGAGAGAGAGAGAAAGAGAGGGGCAGAATGGCAGAGGGAGGGGGGCAGAACAAGGGGGTATTAGAGTAGGTTTCACTACTGGATGTTGCTGCTTCTGTGTTGCAAATGCCGTGTCCTAACCAGGGGAGGCTGGTGGAGGTAGAAATCGGAGGACGGCATTATTGAAATGCATGGAACGTGGAATGAGGAATCAAACCTGTTTGATACCATTCCTCATGTGCGATTCTAAATGAGTCCGTCTTCCGATTTCTACCTCCCCCAGCCTCCCCGGCTCCCAACAGAACAGACAGAAATAAAGCCTTCATTCAAGCATTCAAAATATTAGGGGACAACATTTTTTTATTTTTATGAATAGACTCATGTTGTATTATTCCACTTCACAAACGACAGCGGCTGAAAGGTGAGATCAGACCTGAGGAGCATAGTTACCGCCCATAGCAACAGTGTCAACACTGCTCATCCCCTTATAAGGACGTGATTCAGAAGCTGTTGAATAATCACATCTACCTGTGACACAGAGACGGGAAGTGTGTGTGTGTGTGTGTGTGTGTGTGTGTGTGTGCGTGTGCGTGTGCGTGTGTTTGTGTGTGTTCGTTCTAAGGTGAGAAATGATCCAATCATGATCCAGAGCGAAAGGAATGAGGTCATCATGGCTGTGTGCTCAGCCCACTCATATTACCATACACACACACACACACACACACACAAACATACACAGACACAGACACAGACACACACACACACACAATGGTGCAAATACACACACACACACACACACACACACTTTTAGGAGGCGTGGATGTTGGAGGGGCCAATCTCATCCCTTCATGACGTCTTCATGAGTGAGCTCCAGAGTGAACACAGGGTCAGTGTCTGGGTGTGGACACATAACAACACCAAACCAGAACCAAAGCTCTCCTCCTTCCTGTTAGTGTGGATTATGTATGACCACACCACCAATTTACAGAAGCCAAGATACTGTACTACCCTCAGAAGGTACAGTACACAAAGTAGAGGCTGATGGAGGTAGAAATCGGAGGACGGTCGGAGGCTCATTGTAATGCATGGGACGGAATGAGGAATGGTGTGAAACACAACGTGTCCCATGTGTTACAATGAGCCCGTCCTCCCATTTCTACCTCCACCAGCCTCTCCTAGAGGACACAGTAGGCTACAGTGTGGTAGTGCTGAGGCCCAGACAGGGCAGCTGAACAGAGGTGAGGTGGATCATCTGTGTCTGTGTGTGTGTGTGTGTGTGTGTGTGTGTGTGTGTGTGTGTGTGTGTCCTCTCACATCAGGTCAGGTCTGAGGTGGTGTATGAGGGTGTGTGTGTGTGTGTGTGTGTGTGTGTCCTCTCACAGGAGGTCAGGACTGAGGTGGTGTATGAGGGTGTGTGTGTGTGTGTGTGTGTGTGTGTGTGTGTGTGTGTGTTATCTTCTCACATGAGGTCAGGTCTGAGGTGGTGTCTGAGGGTGTGTGTGTGTGTGTGTGTGTGTGTGTGTGTGTGTGTGTGTCCTCTCACATCAGGTCAGGTCTGAGGTGGTGTATGAGGGCGCACAGTGCCAGGCCGCTCTTCCAGGAGGAGGTCAGGTCCGTCACCTCCACCCCCCGGTACCCAGATGTCTGTCTCTGGCACCACGCCAGCAGGCGGCTGGGACGCACCTCTGACTCTGGAGGGACGGGGTGGAGGGAGGAGGTAGAGGAGCAGGGAGGGGGAGGAGGAGGAGGGAAGTGGAGGTAGGAGGTGGAGGTGGAGGGTGGAGGAGGAGGGAGGATGGAGGGAGGAGGTGGAGGTGGAGGGGGAGGAGGAGGAGGGAAGTGGAGGTGGAGGTAGGAGATGGAGGTGGAGGGAGGAGGGAGATGGAGGTAGTCAGAAAACCACTGATATTATCACAACATACAATAACAGAAGAACGCAGCGCTATAGGAGATCTTCTCTGCCTGCCGCAATAACACTGTACATCTCCACTTCCTTGCATTACAATGAGCCTGTCTACCTTCCCCCAGCCTCCCCTGGTCTACATAATACATGCTGTGATTCACCTCACAGATAGAGAGAGAGAGGGAGAGAGGGAGTGATTAGGTGTGGACAGGTAGGTCAGGCCGACACACGCTATTATTAGTCATGTCCGACCGCACCTCTCGTAACCTGATCGCTGTCTGACCGCTCGTGGTGTAACCTGACCGCTGTCTGACCGCACTCGTGGTGTAACCTGACCAGACGGTCATTGTTCAGGGTGGGCGTGTCGGCCCTGTTGTTATGGCGATAAAGACCGTGTCTCCTGGTATTGACTCTCAGGTGAGGTGAGGGGGAGGGGGGTGGGGGGGAATGTTCATAATGTTGCACATGAAGAAATGTCCAGGAGGGGAGGCTGGTGGAGATTGAAATCTCAATGTCCCCCCCTAGAGCAAATGTCTAATTTCCTTGTACTCTGTGCAATGACAAACTTTGAATCCCTTTCCCTTTCCCAGTGTTAGTGAGTTGCATTCATAGTAGTGGCCAGGCCTCACACCAACAGCCTGTGCTGATGAACAGGTCATGGTGAACTCACCTTTCCTGGAGAGGTTGACTGATCTCTTTGTGGGTCCGCCCTTCTCTGGAGGACACGAGTCCTGGAGCCCGTCGACAAACAGGTGACGCACCTGAGAGAGAGAGAGTGGAAGAGGGGGGGGAAGGAGGCGGGGGAGGGAGAGAGAGAGAGGGGGGGAGGGGGTGGGGGAGAGAGAGAGAGAGAGAGAGAGAGAGAGAGAGAGAGAGAGAGAGAGGGAGAGAGAGAGGGAGAGAGAAAGAGAGATTGAGAGACATTCACATATAACATGACAATTACATCTGTGCAACCTCTTTTTCTCAAAGTAAATGGTATGATGCTAACTCCCTTAGTATGTCCACTATTAGTGAATGGGTGACTAGCTCTCTGCATGAACAATACTGTACTCTTTGCAACCAAGTCAATGCCATGATGTTAACTAGCTTAGCATAGTGAATGGGTACTCATTGTCTCTGTTAGCGCTGACCTGAGGTGATATGATGCTAACTAGCTTAGCATAGTGAATAGATACTCAGTGTCTCTGTTAGCGCTGACCTGAGGTGATATGATGCTAACTAGCTTAGCATAGTGAATAGATACTCAGTGTCTCTGTTAGCACTGAGGTGATATGATGCTAACTAGCTTAGCATAGTGAATAGGTACTCAGTGTCTCTGTTAGCACTGACCTGAGGTGATATGATGCTAACTAGCTTAGCATAGTGAATAGATACTCAGTGTCTCTGTTAGCACTGACCTGAGGTGATATGATGCTAACTAGCTTAGCATAGTGAATAGATACTCAGTGTCTCTGTTAGCACTGACCTGAGGTGATATGATGCTAACTAGCTTAGCATAGTGAATAGGTACTCAGTGTCTCTGTTAGCGCTGACCTGCTGTGGGCGGACACAGCTGGAGTTGAGGTTAGGGTAGCGCGTCGCCGGGTCGAGGGTGTACTGCTCGTGGTTCTTGGTGATGTTCTCTGTGGTTGTCTGGGGCAACAGCCTGTAGAGGCTCTCCCTGGAAACATAAATTACATATTATTAGTCATTATTAGTGTTCCTACTACGTAGTAGTACTATACATATACAACTATACATATAGTTGGGGGTAGTGGTGGTCTAGTGGATAGTGAGTTGGACTTGTGATCGGAAGGTTGTGAGTTCAAATCCCGCCTGAAACCACACCACTACTAGTGTGCCCTTGAGTAAGGCACTTAGCCCTCAGTTACTCCAGGGGGAATGTCCCTGTAATTCGTAATTGTAAGTCGCTTTGGATTAAAAGCGTCTGCTAAATGTCAAAATTATTATTATATACAACTAGGTACCGTATATAGGATTCTTAATAGGACTAGATGTTAAAAAGTCTATTCGTACAAAACGTCACAAAGTGTGGATCATTTTCTGCACTTGACCAACTGATCAAACATCAAATGACTTGTCAGCAAACAGCTTGAAATCACCATGAATTAGACTACGGTAATAAGAAAACCAAATATTTGAAAGAATATAGAACTACTATTTGAGTTTAAACAACTGATCATTTAAACAAATGTTCCAGTTCCTGAAACCAGTTTCTCATTACCTGAGTCAAGGTGAATGTCGCCTAGCTGTCTACATACATGTCAACAAACACACAGTGGGGGAAAACAAGTATTCAACACATTTGTTGACATGATTCCCTTTTATTGCGCCTAACTTTTTAAATAATTTAACACATAATTCAACATATCTCCATTGCAGCTATTCACATGAAATTTAGACCAGACATTGGTATTAACTCAATAAAACTACACAGCTAAAGAAATTGTATCATCCAATCCATAAAAAAAGTTGCAATAAAGGGGAATCATGTAAAACGATGGTTCCGGAGCCTGATGGCCCATAGGGCAGCAGCCTACTGTATCTCCTGTTTCCGTTCCGTAACCTCCCCCAGCCCCTCCAGCCCCTCTTCCTGCCTCTTTCCCCTGTCCCCCAGCCCCTCCACGATCTCCAGGGGCCGCCCCTCCCTGGGAGAAGCCCCCCCAGCCGTCCTGTCCCCCTCTCCCAGCCCCCCTCCAGCCCCCCTACCCCAGCACCCCCTACCCCAGCACCCCCTACCTCTCAGCCAGGATCTCCAGGGGGGCCTTGCCCTGAGAGAAGCCCCGGACCATCCAGCAGGTGTCGAAGGCGGCCAGGAAGCCCCGGGCACAGCCCGTCCCCATGGGCCAGAAGGGCTGGAGACAGAGGGAGGGATGGTCAATACATACAGTACACACACACACACACACACACACCAAACCTCCTCCACCCACCACCCTCCTCCACCCCTCACCCACCAACCCATAAACTCCAGCCTCCACCCCCAACCCACACCCTCCACCTCTACCCCCACCCCATAACCTTCACCCCCCCCACCCCCCACCGCAGCCTCCCCCCCCCCGGCCCCTCACCTCCAGCAGGCTGTCCCCGACCAGCGCCACCAGCAGCTGGTGGCCGTGCTTCTCCCTGACCAGCGCGGCGTTCTCCGAGGCGTACATGGAGGTGAAGTCGAACATGGCCACGTCCTGCTGGCCGTAGTGGTTGTGGGCGTAGTCCAGCGACGGCAGCTGGTAGTTGGTGCCGAAGTCGGCCGCCTCGCGGGCGTAGGAGCGCAGGCGCTCCTGGTTCACGTTACTGAGGCTCAGCAGCTTCTCTGTCTCGATGTAGTCCTGATGGAGGGGAGACAGGGGAGGGTTGATACGTTAGCTGTGTAATGTATTGGTACATCATTACACTCTACAAGCTTCTCTGTCTCGATGTAGTCCTGATGGAGGGGGAGGGTTGATACATTAGTGTGTGTGTACATAATGACACTCTACAGCTCCTCTGTGTCGATGTTGATGATGGAGGGGGGAGAGGGGAGACAGGGGAGGGTTGATACGTTAGCTGTGTCTTGTATTAGGACATTGTTACACTCTACAGCTTCTCTGTCACGATGTAGTCCTGATGGAGGGGAGACTGGGGAGGGTTGATACGTTAGCCGTGTACTGTATTAGACAGATCTGTCTCCACCACAGGGTCGAAGGGCATGGAGATGAGCCTTCAGAGACCACAGTTAGCGTGTGTGTGTGTGTGTGTGTGGGGGGGGGGGGGGTGCATGCCTGTGAGTGTGTTGTAAGTATGTGGCGTGTGTGTGTGTTGTGGCGAGTGTGCGCCTGTAAGTGTTTGGCTGTGCATGTGTGTGTGTGTGTATGTGTGCCTGTGAGTGTGTGTCTGTCTAATTGACATGTTCCTGATACAACATGCCCTGATGTAATAATACCTCTCCTCTCATCCCCTGTAATCCTCTCAGAGGACACAACCTCCTGTGATCACCATTATGACTCATATCAACCAGGCAGCCTGGTGTGTGTGTGTGTGTGTGTGTGTGAGAGCATGATAGGTCTGTGAATGATGGGCCTCCCTGGGGGACGCTAATGAAATGGGGCCGTAATCGCTGGTGCCCAGAGACACACACACACACACACACACACACACACAGCTGCCAGAGGAGGGGCTGGATTCCTCTCCTCACCAAGCAACAAGCTGTTTTATCACCACTCCGATATATCTTGTCCTGGCATGACTGTATGCGTGTGTGTGTGTGTGTGTGTGTGTGCGCGTGCGTGTGTGTGTGTGAACGCACCAGTGATTACGGCCCCATTTCATCAGCATGCCAGGGTTGAGATCTGACACCTCTCCTCTGATACAGCACAAAGGTACAGCCATAAGCATCAGAGGCTTAGGTGTGTGTGTGTCTGTGAGTGAGTGAGTGTGTGTGTGTCTGTGTGTGTGTGTGTGCGCGCGTGCGTATGTGTGTGTGTGGAAGGTTTGCGTGTGTGTACACACTCACATGAATGATGACTCCCTTCTCCAGCAGACTCTGCTTCTTGGCGGTCATGACAAAGTAGTGTGTGTTGTCCCTGTAGTAGACGATGTTCTCCAGGTCGATCCCTGCAAGCACCAGAGAGAGGCCAGGATGAGGACAGAGGAGGCATAGAGGCCAGGGGAGGACAGAGGAGGCATAGAGGCCAGGGGAGGACAGTCATAGAGGCCAGGGGAGGACAGTCATAGAGGCCAGGGGAGGACAGAGGCCTGGAGGCCAGGGGAGGACAGTCATAGAGGCCAGGGGAGGACAGAGGCATGGAGGCCAGGGGAGGACAGAGGAGGCATAGAGGCCAGGGGAGGACAGTCATAGAGGCCAGGGGAGGACAGAGGCATGGAGGCCAGGGGAGGACAGTCATAGAGGCCAGGGGAGGACAGAGGCATGGAGGCCAGGGGAGGACAGTCATAGAGGCCAGGGGAGGACAGAGGCATGGAGGCCAGGGGAGGACAGAGGCATGGAGGCCAGGGGAGGACAGAGGCCTGGAGGCCAGGGGAGGACAGTCATAGAGGCCAGGATGAGGACAGAGGACTCATAGAGGCCAGGGGAGGACAGTCATAGAGGCCAGGGGAGGACAGAGGCATGGAGGCCAGGGGAAGAGGCTGGCCAAGGTAGACACCGGAGGACGGGGCTCATTGCAGCGCAGGGAACAGAATGAGGAACGTCGAAGCCGAAGAATTTTACTCTGTTATACTTGTGTAACGTAACAAATACACTTGAAACTTGAACTTGAAAGACAAACAATATTTCATAAATGCACATGTCACCTTCCTTCAAAAGAAGGAATGTAGTGTATCTGGATCACTAGGGTGAGGTGAGGGTGACCGCACAGGAGACACAGGGTGTGAGGTGCACCTTGTTTTTAGTGCATGCACCTTGTTTTTAGTGTATTTTATCTGTTGTTTTCTCTTTTATTTGTGTTTTCTGTTAAGCACTTTGGGCGGCTGTTTGTCGTTGTAAAATGTGGTATATAAATAAACATTATTTACTTACTAGGTGATGCAGGGGAGGCTGGTGGAGGTAGAAATCGGAGGACGGGATAATGCATGGAGCGGAATGAGGAATGGCATCCAACATTACAATGAGGCTGTCCTCCGATGTCTACCTGCACCAGCCTCCCCTGAGGTGTACAATGAGACTGTCCTCCGATGTCTACCTCCCCCAGCCTCTCCCTGAGGTGGTGGTGTCACTGCAGACCCTACAGTAGTGACTAGGCAGGCCAGCGGATCGTGTTCCTCGTCTGCTGGGATGTGACAGTGTATCTGATGACTGACTGAGTGATGGGGTGAGAACCTTTCATTAAAACAGGATTGGAGGGTGGGGGGGGAGGAATTCCTGTGTGTGTGTGTGTGTGTGTGTGTGTGTGTGTGTGTGTGTGTGTGTGTTGGAAGAAGATTTTTTTTGTTTTGTTTAGACACTGAAGAAACAGTACAAGGGGGGGGAAGTAGAAATCTTAGGAGACACAGTATAGGGGGCAGCAGGTGTCTCAGGAAACAGTGCTGGGGAGTAGTAGATGTCTCAGGAGGAGCAGTTAAGGTGTAACCTGAAGAGATGGGTCTTCAGTCTCTGGCAGAAGATGGGGAGTGACTCTGCAGTTACAGATTTTGTGTGTGAAAGTGTGTGTGTGTGTGTGTGTGTGTGAGTGTGTGCGCGCACACGCCTCTCCGTCTACACGTGTGTGTGTGTGTCAGGAGTCATCCTCACCCATCTCATCTTTCAGCTCCAGGAAGAACTTCTGGTTGAAGATGAACGCCACGCCGCTGATCTCCTCCACCTTGGCCTCCGCCGTCGTGTTCCTGTTCACGAAGTTGGCCGTGATGGCGATGGCCAGCTTCCCCCGGAACTCCTTCCTCCTGAAGCCTGGAGGGGGAGGGACGGGAGAGAGAGAGAGAGAGAGAGAGAGAGAGAGAGAGAGAGAGAGAGAGAGAGAGAGAGAGAGAGAGAGAGAGAGAGAGAGAGAGAGAGAGAGATAGAATGAGAGAGAGAGAGAAATGTAATTAAAATGATGATTTAATTATATTTGACAATTCTAAAATACCTACTGTAAGGTTAAGAGCCAGCTGATGAAGATGTGTGTTAAGGCTTTAAGAGCCCAGACAGTCTGAACAGCCGTTAGACTGTCAGGAAGAGAGTTCCTAAGGTGTGCTGTCTTATTATGTTCTAAGTAGGTAAACAGTCACACACTCTGGAAACATAACCTGCCCTTTGGGCCCAAACACTTCATGGGAATACACTTGTTAATAAACAGCATCATGGTAGTTAGCCACTTGATTTATGGCATTATAAATGAATGAAACAATTGACCCCCTAAGATAACGTTGACATAAGCTTAATGTGTCAGGACGAAACTGAAAATACCCATGGTGCAAATGCTTGAAGAGTGTTACAAAGCACTACCTCTGGACTCTGGACTGTGTCTACGTAATAATACAGCTGACAGACAAACCCACTTTCTATGTCCTGTCCTTGTTTAGTGCTGATGACTACATAGACAGGCTGAATTCCAAACCGGCCCCTACCCCCTAACCACCAACCCCCTAGGCACTCCATGTAGAGAGGACTGATAGATATAAACAATGTGATAATTGACCACCATGCCCCCTGTAAGCCAGTCATAATTTGCACCATATTGAAAGGTTTCTCATAATGCCATAGGGTTATTATTAACCTTGTAATATGTAATTCGGTTTCACACCGCCTCTGGTACATGTAGCGTAGTGGCTAGCCCTACATTAACTCACCAATTGCCAAAGCATTCTGGAACACTCACCACCTAGAGTGCCAAGTGTCTGATGTGGTATTTTACCTAGCAACAAGAGTTCGATTGGCTACAAAAGGAAGCCACATCATTTATGCAATTTTGGTGAATAAAGTCACCCTTCGCACTCGTTTGGGCGACTTTATTCCCCCTGGGCGCTCCATATAGCAGCCGTTAGTCCACTCCTCTGGGATTCACTCTCACTTCACCTCACTCCCTTTACCATCTCTGCAGTTATACTTATATATACTTCTACTAGCATAATAACATCAGAACTGTGTGTGTGTGTGTGTGTGTTGAGGGGCGGGGGTGGGGACAGAATGTGTGTGGGGACAGAATGTGTGTGGGTGTGTGTGTGTGTGTGCACGTGCATGAGGCCAGCGTATGTGTGTGAGAGTCTGTATTATTTACAGGATGTGTGTGTGTGTCTGTGTGTGTGTAGGTGCAGATAGCATGTGCGTGTGTGTGTTTACAGTATGTGTGTGTGTGTGTGTTCACAGTATGTGTGTGTGTGTGTGTGTGTTTACAGTATATGTGTGTGTGTTTACAGTATGTAACATCTTCTATGTGTTCTGAGCGATGCAGATGTCAGACTTCTATTAGAGGCTTCAAAAAAAGCCTCGACTCCATGTCTTTTGAGGAGGATGACATCATAGAGGATGGCCTGGCAGCCAGCCTATCAGATGACACCTCAGAGCGGTTACTGGGCCAGGTATGAACACCCACTAGTGAAAGGCTTTGTCTGCACCTGATACTCTGAATAACAACACCAGGGCTGTCTGGGGTGGCAGCAGTAACTGATCGCAGGGCGAGGCCTGTGTTGGCCTGTGGTGGCCTGTGTTGGCCTGTGGAGGCCTGTGGAGGCCTGTGGAGGCCTGTGTTGGCCTGTGGAGGCCTGTGTTGGCCTGTGGAGGCCTGTGGTGGCCTGTGGTGGCCTGTGGTGGCATGTGGAGGCCTGTGGTGGCCTGCGGTGGCCTGCGGTGGCCTGCGGTGGCCGCTGTTGGCCTGCGGTGGCCTGCGGTGGCCTGCGGTGGCCTGTGGTGGCCTCTGTTGGCCTGTGTTGTTCAGACGTGTAAGGTGGAGATTTTTGGCCATGTTGCCAGAAGAGGTTTTCAAGCACAGTCAAACATTTACACAGTGGTGTGTGTAAAGCAGACAACACGTAGGACTGTGTGTGTGTGTGTGTGTGTGTGTGTGTGGTGGAGGGGGGAGACACAATATGTGTGTGTGTGTGTGTGTGTGTGTGTGAACACACGTGTGCATGATGCCAGCATATGTGTGTGAGAGTGTGTGTGTTTACAGTATGTATATGCTTACGTGTGTGCGTGCAGACAGCATATGTGTGTGTTTACCTATGTGTCTGTGTGCGTGCAGAGAGCATGTGAGTGTGTTTACCTATGTGTCTGTGTGCGTGCAGAGAGCATGTGAGTGTGTTTACCTATGTGTCTGTGTGCGTGCAGACAACATGACACATGAAAGTGTGTGTGTTTACAGTATGTGTGTGTGTGTTTACTGTGTGTGTGTTTACAGTATGTGTGTGTGTGTGTGTTCTTCTCCTCACCCTCCAGCGTGCTTCTGCGTCCGTCTGCACCGATGACGACATCAAAGTCCACGTCAGCCACGGGGTGATGGGCCGGTCGCACCTCCGCCCTCCACCCGGGTCCTGGAACACAGAGGGGTCAGAGGTCAGGTACACGCCAGAGACCGTGACAGGACACACAGCAGGGGAGGCTGGCGGAGGTAGAAATCGGAGGACGGCGCTCATTGTGATGCATGGAACGGAATGAAGAATGGCGTCAAACACATGGTGTTTGGTAAAGTTCCTGGTTCCGTTCCATGCATCACAATGAGCCCCGTCCTCCGATTTCTACCTCCGCCAGCCTCCCCAGGTATACAGGTCCTGGAATAGACAGATCACACAGCAACAGCAGTCGGGGCCAGTGGTCGGACATCAATACTACCAGAGCAGACATATCCAGGCCTGGGAGGTATTGCATCAACGTCGCTAAAGGAAAATCGAGGCTTAATCTAGGCAAAATGTATCAAAATAAGCCTGGATTTTCCTTTAGCAACATTGACGGAACACGCCCCTGGTGGTGGCCATCTTACACATCATGAAGACTTAGTTAATGTCGACCTGGTGTCGGATACGTTCTACTGTACCACCAACGACAGTCACATGCTGCGTCTTGATTGACGAGAGACATTTTACAGAGCACTTTCAAATCACTGATCTTCAATAATAAATAAATAAATAGTTATAATCCATATCTAAAATCCTATTAAATAATACAGAAACGTGTTGTTTAACTTGTTGTAAACGTGTTGTTGTCCGAGTCGTGTTCCAGACCTAATATCTTCTGGGACAAACTTCCTTCCAGAGGCGTCATGTAACAAGGAAACTTCTCATCTGGGTGACTTCTACATGGGTGTCTATATATAAACCAGCTGGCCTCTCTGAGGACATCACTATCTCCACAACGCAGCAGGCTGCTGAGTGGCAATGACGCACAGGGAAACAGAACCGCTCCGTATCAGCATGGCCACTGGTGCCACAGAAATACTCTACCCTGCCACCGCCTCTCAGAGGTAGATACCACCACTCAGACAGCACACAGTCTCACCGAGATACTCTATCCTGGAGACCACTGATGGACAGCCTCTATTAACACCGATGTACATAATATTCCATCAATTCCAATGAGCCCATCTTCCCGATGCCTAACTCTACAAGGTAGATCGAGTTCTGGCGCATGTACCACTGTACCACTGCACATTCTCCTGAGGAACGGTACCCCATCAACAATGTTATGGCAACAGAGAGGGGACAAACTCACCAAAAACACCTTCGCTCTCCTGGTTCTCTGGCGGCTCCAGCAGTTTGACAAACTCCACGTTGACGTGAACCTCGACACCCAGGATGAGGCAGATCTTCAGAAGCATCAACTGGAGCTGGCGAATACCTGCAGGGAGGGAGAGACACACACACACACACACACACACACAGACACAGACACACACAGACACACACACAGACACACACACAGACACACACACAGACACAGACAAATGTGAGGATTAGAGATAAATAACATATTTCAGAAATGGGGCAAAATAATATTGGGTTTTTGTTATGCTTCCACTGCTCCCCTTGTGCCTAACAATCAAGTGCAGCTTAAGTATTTAAAAGGGTAATGACACTACTCTGGTCATGACATTGACACTCCTTCAATTAGCCTCCTGTATCCTATTTTAGAGACTCTACACTGGCTACTTGTTAAGTTCAGAATAGATTTCAAGATCCTTCTGCTTCTTTATAAAGCTCACTGGCACAGCACCAGAATATCTGAAAGACCTTTTGCTAGCATATCAGCCCAATGTTTTTTTAGAGTGTGGCAGTCTCCCACCCACTCTTATGTTACAGTCTTTATGGGATAGAGACCACCGGAACACCCCAGACCATGGTGCTAGACCACTGGACCACCCCAGGCCACGGTACTAGACCACTGGACCACCTCCGGCCATGATGCTAGACCACTGGACCACCCCAGGCCACGGTACTAGACCACTGGACCACCCCAGGCCATGATGCTAGACCACTGGACCACCCCAGGCCATGATGTTAGACCACTGGACCACCCCAGGCCACGGTACTAGACCACTGGACCACCCCAGGCCATGATGCTAGACCACTGGACCACCCCAGGCCATGATGTTAGACCACTGGACCACCCCAGGCCACGGTACTAGACCACTGGACCACCCCAGGCCACGGTGCTAGACCACTGGACCACCCCAGGCCACGGTGCTAGACCACTGGACCACCTCAGGCCACGGTGCTAGACCACTGGACCACCTCCGGCCATGATGTTAGACCACTGGACCACCCCAGGCCATGATGTTAGACCACCAGAACACCCCAGGCCATGGTGCTAGACCACTGGACCACCCCAGGCCATGATGTTAGACCACTGGACCACCCCAGGCCATGATGTTAGACCACTGGACCACCCCAGGCCATGGTGCTAGACCACTGGACCACCCCAGGCCATGGTGCTAGACCACTGGACCACCCCAGGCCATGATGTTAGACCACTGGACCACCCCAGGCCACGGTGCTAGACCACTGGACCACCTCAGGCCACGGTGCTAGACCACTGGACCACCTCCGGCCATGATGTTAGACCACTGGACCACCCCAGGCCATGATGTTAGACCACTGGACCACCCCAGGCCACGGTGCTAGACCACTGGACCACCCCAGGCCACGGTGCTAGACCACTGGACCACCCCAGGCCACGGTGCTAGACCACTGGACCACCCCAGGCCACGGTGCTAGACCACTGGACCACCCCAAGCCACGGTGCTAGACCACTGGACCACCCCATGGTACTAGACCACTGGCCACCACTCTGAGGTAGTGTTACTGGGTACTGTAGGTAGTGTTACTGGGTACTGTAGGCAGTGTTACTGGGTATTATAGGTAGTGTACTGTAGGTACAGTGGCTGGTGGTTCCGCATCAGCAGTCACTCTCACTTCCATAACCGAACCTGAGAAGCACTGTTCATCAAGTATGTATGACACTGCTACTAAAGGAGAGAGAGAGAGAAAGAGGGGGGGGGGGAAGAGAAGGAGGGATAAAGGGAGAGATAGGTAGAGAGAGAGAGGAAGACAGAGAGAGAGAGAGGGAGATAGAGAGAGAGAGGGAGAGACAGAGACAGAGAGACAGAGAGAGAGACAGAGAGAGAGAGACAGAGAGAGACAGAGAGAGAGAGAGAGAGAGAGACAGAGAGAGAGAGAGACAGAGAGAGAGAGAGAGAGAGAGACAGAGACAGAGAGACAGAGAGAGAGAGAGAGACAGAGAGAGAGAGAGAAAGAGGGAGGGAGAGAGGGGGGCAGATAGGAAAAGGCTTCTGTAGGAATCTCACTGGAACGATCGTCCCACTGCCAACAGTCATATCTGTTACTGTGCAAGGAGATGCCAAGGGCACAGGACAGTCCTTCCATGGGTAGACACAGTTAGCCTCAACTCTATTATATACACACACACACACACACACACACACACACACACACACTTCCGTGGGTAGACACAGTGAGTCTCTGTCAGGTGCTATTCCATTTCATTCTATTCTCTTCTTCTGTGTGAACAACAATGCACATCCTGTTTCCACAAGAACACGCACCCACAAGGAAGAACAACAACACTTGATCACCACATTACCATCCCACTTACATCAACAACAACAACAACTAAAACATTGGCGGCTGCTTTCCCGAACACAGATTAACCTAGTCCAGGGGGGTATTCCATCAAGGTCGCTAAAAGAAAATCCAGGCTTAATTTTGATAACTCTCGCGAGACTTAGCAAAATAGGGCTGAATTTTTAAATACAGGACAATCCAGGCTTATTTATCAAAATAAGCCTGGATTGTCCTTTAGCGACGTTGATGGAACACCCCCCTGGACTACGTAACAAAACCAAACAAAAACACTCCATTAAAGACGCATTTCAGTCTAAGATTAAGATTATGGTCTTGGATTCTCTGTGTCCGGGTGGTGTGTGTGTGTGTGTGTGTGTGTGTGTGTGCCAGTACTCACTGATGTGGTCGATGGCTCCGGCGCAGAATTTGCCGTAGAACTTCTTGGCGCCGAGGGCCCTGAGGTCGTGGATGGTGTAGGGCCAGAGGTGGAGCACGTTGTTCCGGGAGAAGGTGTCCCTCTTCTCCATCACCACCGTCCGGGCGCCCAGCAGGGCCAGCTCGATGGCCGTACGCAGCCCGCACGGACCGCCGCCGATCACCAGGCACTGGAGGGGGGGGGGGGGAGGGGGAGGGAAGAGACAGAGACAGAGACACAGAGAGAGAGACACAGAGAGAGACAGAGACACAGAGAGAGACACAGAGAGACAGAGACACAGAGAGAGAGAGACACAGAGAGACAGAGACACAGAGAGAGACAGAGACACAGAGAGAGACACAGAGAGAGAGAGACACAGAGAGAGACACAGAGAGACAGAGACACAGAGAGAGACAGAGACAGAGAGAGACACAGAGACAGAGAGAGACACAGAGACAGAGACAGACACAGAGAGAGACAGAGACACAGAGAGAGACAGACACACAGAGAGAGACAGAGACACAGAGAGAGACAGAGACACGGAGAGAGACAGAGAGAGATATTATCAGTGTACACTCAAAAATCTCACACATTCAACATCACATCATCACCACCTCCCCCCTGCATTTCCTCCATTGCTTTAACATGTATTGCCTTGCCTGGCCTGGCCTCATAGCACACACACAGAAAGGGGAAGAGTTCAAGTCTCTAATTTAGCATGAAGCCTCATATACTACAATAAGTTTCAGATCAAATTAAAGTTTATTTATGACATGCACAGGATACAGCAGAGCAATAGGATCGTCTGTCATCATAATTGTTACCCTGTTTGCCATATTAAAGTCTATGACCCAAAGCGTTTGTTAAATTGCGCGCACATAAACAGACAGACACACACACACAGACACAGACACAGACACAGACACACACACACACACACACACACACACAGAGACACAGAGACACACACACACAGACACAGACACACACACACACAGAGACACAGAGACACACACACACACACACACACACAGAGACACAGAGACACAGAGACACACACACACACACACACACACAGACACAGACACAGACAGACAGACACACACACACACACACACACACACACACACACACACCAGTCTAGGCATGTGTGGGGTTAGAGTCTGGCTTTGGACACGCTACATCCATGTCTACTGTGCATTATGGGGATTTGCCACACCAAGACAAGCAGCTTTGCTGAAAGAGGTCAGCTGATCCGAGTGAATCGCGGCCGAGGCCGTGACCGACCGATCGCAACGCCTACCGATTACTCGTAGTACACTGTACACGGCATTGTTACCCTAACCCTACTAAACAATACTGAGGTCAAACTGTTTAGGTCAAAAGGTAGGCATTAAGCAACACATTTCAACATAATGCAACAATCTCGTTCATACTCAAGAAATACAGTCCTCTGTAACCTCTGCTATGTTGCAGTCACTCCCTATCTCCTGCCGTAGACAAAAGACCCATCTCTTCAGGCTACACCTTAACTGTCCCTCCTGAAGACCCATCTCTTCAGGCTACACCTTAACTGTCCCTCCTGAAGACCTTCATCTCTTCAGGCTACACCTTAACGGTCCCTCCTGAAGACCCATCTCTTCAGGCTACACCTTAACTGTCCCTCCTGAAGACCCATCTCTTCAGGCTACACCTTAACTGTCCCTCCTGAAGACCCATCTCTTCAGGCTACACCTTAACTGTCCCTCCTGAAGACCCATCTCTTCAGGCTACACCTTAACTGTCCCTCCTGAAGACCTCCATCTCTTCAGGCTACACCTTAACTGTCCCTTCTGAAGACCCATCTCTTCAGGCTACACCTTAACTGTCCCTCCTGAAGACCCATCTCTTCAGGCTACACCTTAACTGTCCCTCCTGAAGACCCATCTCTTCAGGCTACACCTTAACTGTCCCTCCTGAAGACCTCCATCTCTTCAGGCTACACCTTAACTGGGTTAGGGTTAAGTCATGCAATGAACGGATCATGCACTACCATGAAGTTATACTGGAAAGGCATCTCTAGCACCACATCCTGTTTGTTAGCTGTTTTCTCTTCCTGTGGGTGTATGTGGAAAAAGTGTGTGTGTGTGTGTGTGTGTATATGTGCAGTCTTTAATATAGTGTGTGTGTGTGTTTGTGGTCTTAAATATAGTTTGTGTGAGTGTGTGTGTGTGTGTGTGTGTGTGTGTATGTGTGTGTATGTGTGTTCAGATGTGTGTGTGTGTGTGTGTGTGTATGTGTGTGTGTGTGTGTGTGTGTGTTCAGATGTGTGTGTGTGTGTGTGTGTGTGTGTGCCACAGCACCCAGGGGCTGAGGAGCAGGTCTTCTTGTCAGTCAGAACGCAGCTATGAAGCATCTCCTGGGGTTCCTGCTCCTCTCCTCCCTGTCATCCCTCTCTTCTTGGGGTGAGTTAAAAACAACATCTGATTTCTAACTTCTGACTTCATTTGTTGTCTATTGTAACAATCATGGATTTAAACTACAACAGGATAGGATATCGGTCTACAGTTCCCTCCATAAGTATTAGAAAGAGGAAGCATTGATGTAAATGTAAGCATTGTCTTTTTTTGCTCGATTCTCCAACAGTTTGGATTGGAAATCAAACAATGACTATGGAGGTTAAAGAAGAGATTCTCAGCCTGAATTCAATGTTTTCTTTTTTCAGATTTTTAACTTTTCAGATATTACAACCCTTTTTCATACACAGCCTTAAAAGTCATGCAATGCTTCCTTTCATTTTGCCCCATTTGGAAGGCACTGTGTATAGTACAGTTGGTTCATAGTATACTAATAAGTGTATACTAATTAGATATCAAAATTAGGTGTATAAGTAATCAACCCCCATCGGCTGATATGTCACTGAAGTGTGACAAGGGGTAGTGGGTGACAAGGGGTAGTGGCCTAGTGAGTTGGACTGGCGATCAGAAGGTCATGAGTTCAAATCCCATCTGGGAACACCACCAGTAGTGTGCCCTTGAGCAAGACACTTAGCCATAAGTTACTCCAGGGAGACTGTCCCTGGAATCTCTAGTTGTAAGTCGCTTTGGATAAAAGCGTCTGGTGCAAAAAATGTAAATGTAAATGTCGGTGGTCTCTGTCTCCTCATAGGTACCAGTGTGTTACAGGTGACTCAGTCTCTGTCTCTGTCTCCTCATAGGTACCAGTGTGTTACAGGTGACTCAGTCTCTGTCTCTGTCTCCTCATAGGTACCAGTGTGTTACAGGTGACTCAGTCTCTGTCTCTGTCTCCTCATAGGTACCAGTGTGTTACAGGTGACTCAGTCTCTGTCTCTGTCTCCTCATAGGTACCAGTGTGTTACAGGTGACTCAGTCTCTGTCTCTGTCTCCTCATAGGTACCAGTGTGTTACAGGTGACTCAGTCTCTGTCTCTGTCTCCTCATAGGTACCAGTGTGTTACGGCCCGGGTGACTCAGTCTCCTGACAGAGAGGCGACAGAGGGAAACACTGTTCAGATCCAATGCTGCTGGAACGTAAACATCAGAAGAGGAAGGATAAGTTGGCAGCGAGACAAACAAATCTTACGAGACGCTAAGTTTGAGTTTAAAAACCTCCTGCATACAATCAGAAGGGAATGGAACGCGTGCAACTGCAACCGCGACAACGCAATCGATGGTGAGCGTCAAAACATTTCCGTTACCTGGGTGGAGAGTCCTTCGATAAGAAAAGAAGACTTTCACACGCAGAGTGGAGCGGAACACATTTGGGGCCTGGTTTCACAGACAAGGCTTAATTCAGCCTGATCCTAGACTAAAAAAAACATCTTCAATGGAGATTTTACATTGAATGTGTGATTCAGTCCAAGACTAGTCTTATAAGCCTGGTCTGTGAAACTGGCCCAGTACTTACTAGAACTTGTTTAGGCCGAGGCGAGAATTGTGTTGAGCATTATCTCTCTGAGAGACACACGTCCCAATCTAAATATGAGTTGCTAGAGTATAACATCTACTGCTCTTGTTTTGCTGTGTGTGTGTGTGTGTGTGTGTGTGTGTGTGTGTATATATACTATATATGTGTGTGTATATATATATATATATGTGTATGTGTGTGTATATATATGTGTGTGTTTGTGTTTCCAGCGATCAGTGAGATTCTAAGGTGCCTCCCCTTCCTGGCCATGGTGGCCATATTATGCTACTACTTCTGGAAGGGGAAGAGAAACTAAGGTAAGTCTCTCTCCTTCATTCACATGCATACAATACTCTATACTGCAAAGTTACCCATCACTATCATTCTTGTTTTATTTATATAAAGTTCTTATATCACTATTTGCACTTTTAGTTAGATGCTAAACTGTATTTCGTTGTATAGTACTTGTACTCTGCAATGACAAAGTTGAATGTAATCTAATCTTTTGTTGTTTTATCTGTTGTTTTTATCTTCATTGTTGTTTTATCTCTATTGTTATTTTATCTTCCTTGTTATCTGTGAAGCACATTGTGTCACATTTTTTGTGAGAAATGCACTATACAAATAAAGTTTGATTTGATTTGATAATCTAATCTACTACAAACATCCCTATTACTCCTCTAGTCACTGTTGAATACATGTGTATGCTCTTTGTGCCTCTGCGTTGGTTGCTTAGCGCCGGCTGAGACCCCGGTGGACACTTCCTGTGCGGAGGCGAGAGAGATCACACTGCAACTTCCTGTTGATCACAGCCGTCTGTGACGTCGCATGTCGCAGTGGAAGCGGCAAATTACGACAACATGCTTGCGCATGCACTGGTGCTTCTATAACAAAAAAAAACTAAATTGTTACATTACCATAGAGAATAGACGTTTTATAACAGATAACTCAATTACTCTATTTTTAAATGCTATTTTAATTATTAATATATTATTAGTGTGTTTAGTCTCATTAGTGTGTTCATGTCACTGGAAGTGGCCCCACACACACAAAAGCAAGCGCGTGCACACACACACACACACCCACACACACACACACGCATGCCCGCCCGCCCGCACGCACGCACAATCCCACGCCCACACTGCTCTTGTGTTAACCTGGATCTCCTGTCAGATAATAAAAAGAGGAAGTTGAAGATGTTGTTGACATTGTGTCTGTGAAAGTGAGACAAGGATGACCATATCCCTTTCTGCAGATTTACATCCTACATCCCTCTTCAGATGAAGAAATATGTGCGCATCTGTCTGTGTACACTGTGTCTCCCTCCTTCACACAGTCTGTAAAGGTCTCCTCCTTCACACACAGACCTGACTAAAGGTCTCTCTCCTTCACACAACTAGTCACACACACACACACACACACACACACACACATACAAGTTATTATTTGTGTTATTGACATGTATGCTTGTTTAGTGTAAGCAACACAGACCTGACTAAAGGTCTCCTCCTCCTTCACACACAGACCTGACTAAAGGTCTCCTCCTTCACACACAGACCTGACTAAAGGTCTCCTCCTTCACACACAGTCCTGACTAAAGGTCTCCTCCTTCACACACAGACCTGACTAAAGGTCTCTCTCCTTCACACACAGTCCTGACTAAAGGTCTCCTCCTTCACACACAGACCTGACTAAAGGTCTCCCTCCTTCACACACAGTCCTGACTAAAGGTCTCCTCCTTCACACACAGACCTGACTAAAGGTCTCTCTCCTTCACACACAGACCTGACTAAAGGTCTCCTCCTTCACACACAGTCCTGACTAAAGGTCTCTCTCCTTCACACACAGACCTGACTAAAGGTCTCCTCCTTCACACACAGTCCTGACTAAAGGTCTCCTCCTTCACACACAGACCTGACTAAAGGTCTCTCTCCTTCACACACAGACCTGACTAAAGGTCTCCTCCTTCACACACAGACCTGACTAAAGGTCTCCTCTCCTTCACACACAGTCCTGACAAAGGTCTACCTCCTGATCTCTCTCTCTCACACACACACACACACACACACACGAACTGTGTCGAACTGAGAAGGTACACATGAACTCTGCAGGGTACCCAGGTCACTGTAGCTCTCTACCCAAAGCTCAGCAAAGGTCAGGGGGCTCAACCAGGGGAGGCTGGTGGAGGTAGAAATCGGAGGACGGGCTCATTGTAATGCATTGAACAGAATCAGGAGCGGCATCAGACGTGTGTTTGATACAGTTCCTCATTCTGTTCCACGCATTACAATGAGCCCGTCCTCCGATTTCTACCTCCACCAGCCTCCCCTGGGCTCCACCTTCCATTAGAACCTTTCATCACAAGCTTAGCTACGACAGCCTCAGGCAATCGGTAAATGTGGAATTAGATTAAATACGTCACGTCAGTGTGTACACAATGCCACATTCTGAATGAACGTGTTACGCAAATGTGCACATTAGAGGCATGCACTTACATAGACAAATCGCATAACCGCAGTCACAAAGCTGATAAGAACTGAAAATACTTCGTTCAGACAGACACTCTCACTCACTCACTCACTCAAACGGGAGGCAAGGAGAGAGTTCGGGGGGCACGTAAGTGCCATAGCATACTAAGGCGCATGCCATATCATGGCAAAGTCCCTGGTTAGATTTCGGCCATCAACATATCCTGCACGTCATCCTCTCTCTCTTCCCACCAATCTCTACATCCTAGTTTTACATTTACATATTTGGCATTTAGCAGACACCTTTATCCAAAGCGACTTACAACAAAAACATTTGTCTAAGTGAGTCCATATATCCATCAGTCGTCAAGAAGAAAAAGTATCTGTGCTCAGGCCAGGGGCCATTGGCAGCCATAATGCTATAAAGCAGAAATGCCCTAAAACCTGCCCAAAAAAAAAATGCTTCACTACTTACGCAGGGCACTTCATATGGGTACAGAAAACATGCTTGTCTATCAGCTTGCATTCTTTTGTTCAGAATTTGTAGACAGACAGGCTAGAAGTCATGAAGAGTATTATTAGACTTGACAAGACGCCATCACTGTCAGCGTGTTTGGTAGGTTTCAGACATGGTGGGGAGAATCACGTTTATCGTTAAATTGCACGGTTTGTACACTGTCGATGTGCTTCTCTCACACCACATTGCAAACATGCTGTAACAACCGTTTATCAGCTGCAGGCAGGGCAGTAAGTGCAGAACTAAGGATATCATATAGCACACACACATACTGGCATGCACACACACACACACACACACACACACACACACACGCGTAGCATGAAGCCTCATACACTACAATACGTTTCAGATCAAAATTAAAGTTTATGTATGACATGCACAGGATACAGCAGAGCAATAGGATTATCTGGCATCATAATTGTTACCCTGTTTGCCATATTAAAGTCGATGACCCAAAGCGTCACACACACACACACACACACACACACACACACACACACACACACACACACACAGTTGTACTGTAGGCCTGCCACATGTACAGTATCATTATCTCATCACCATGAAACAGGAGTCACACACAGACAGCTACAGTCCTTCACAACACCATGAGGACGACAGATGGAAATTAGCTTCTTGCTAGCAGAGTTTTTGGTTTTGTGGGGGGGTGGGTGCTTGCACTAAATCGATGGCATTTAGCCGATGGCATAAAACAGTTGGGGCTGTAGCCCCGGATGCCCAGGTTAAACGACACCATTGATATACAGTCTAATGCCCTGTTAGTTTCATACTATACAGTTCAGTACATCAACCTCTCTTTCACACTGCACAGCAGGGCCAGGGGAGGCTGGTGGAGGTAGAAATCGGAGGTCGGAGGTGTCATCGTAACGCATGGAACGGAAAAAGGAATGGTATCAAACCCTTGCTCAGCACATATCAGTAGAAAAATGTCATGTCATGTTAATAAGCCTCCTCATTCCGTTCCATGCATTAGAATGAGCCCGTCCTCCGATTTCTACCTCCACCAGCCTCCTCTGGTCTGCACTGGAGTTAGAGGAGGATATATAGAACACATTTCCCTACTATTTTCCCTAACAAATCTACTGTCTACCCGGGGAGATGAGAGAGATTGACGTATCCGGCCTGGTTCCTGCTATTTGAATACCAGACTGGAGGAGCTGGCGTCACGACCTTCACCATCACACTCACGATCGACATCTCTGACTAAAGACAACTCAACGTGGTTCAGTAACTACTGAGCTGTGAAGGGTTTGTGATGAGTCTGTGACTGTGTGTGAATCACAGTCACAAGGGCTTAGATCAGGGTGATACTAAGGCTGCGTTCGTTCATTCGCTCTGGAGATCTGATCGACGCTCATGGAATGGCTCGTCCAATCAAATGACTTGGTCCCTTTATGACGTTTGAACCCAGCGTGCGCTCTCCGGCGCTCTCGGAGCGAATTTACGCACGCAGCCTAAATGAAGAAGCGGGTGAGGTGTCGTGAGAGTGTTTTGGTCACGGTGAAGAGAGCTGCAGCCACAGGATTAGCATAGGAACAGGGAAGTTGTAAACCAAATCAAAACAACGAGGCGACTGTGCGCATCGCCAGGGCTGCTGATCTAATCTGTCATCTTCTCTCTGATTCTCTGTCACTCATATCTGACAGTCTGAGCTGGGAGTTTGCATCTCAAACCTGGCAAGGCAGTGGCAAGAACAAATGAAATCATAATCGACATGACTTGTGGATCGGAATTCTCACACTTCGCTAAGCCTCTCGGGGATCACACTCACACACACACACACACACTCACACACACACACACACACACACACACCCCCCAAACACAAACACACACTCTCTCCCTTCCCATCCTACCTGGATGCCCTCGCACGCTCTCCCCGCCTTGTACTCCTTCTGGCTGGCTCTCTTGTCCAGCTTGGTCCAGAGGGCCTTGGCCTTCCAGTAGGTCAGGGCCTGTTTGAGGCTGGTGTAAAAGTTCCTGTAGTCCAGGGGGTCCAGGTCCATCTCCCGACACAGGATGCTGAAGGCCTGCAGCGTGCCTTTGCACGTCGAGGCCTGGACGAAGTTCTCAAAGAGCTGGGCCGCCTGGGCGCTCCTCTCGTCCTCCGGTGTCGTACCCATCCCTTCGGTTCACTCCACCCTCCCTCCGTCTGTTCGTCTGTCGTCTCCCGTCTTCCTCCCTCCCTCTCTTTTCGTCTCCGCCGACGATCGCCGACGATCAGACAGATGCGGACATTCTCGGATGATTCTGGAAGAGAAACGTTGCGTTTTGGGTGTTACTGGAGTTGGTTGACTAAACAAGCTCTCTCTCTCTCTCTCTACCTGTCCCTCTCTCTCTGTCCTTCTCTCTCGTTGTAAACATGTCATAGGTTGTCATGTTATAATCAATAATACAACTCTTAGTTAAACACTAAAAACTATTTCAGTAAAAAGCAAAAATGCAATTACTTGACACAGAAGATAATGTTGCATCTGTATCCTACAGTTGAGATTGCATTGTGTTGTCATGAACATATCTTTTCAAACCACAACAACCAGGTCACATTCTAAAAGGCCCAGAGTGGCATGTGCTCAGAATAGACTGAAGGCCGCACATTTCTCAAGTGAGAAAATGTGCTGAGCGTTCCCACCAGGGGGAGGCTGGGGGAGGTAGAAATCGGAGGACGGGGCTCATCATAACGCATGGAATGGAGTGAGGAAGGGTATCCAACCACAATGTGTTTGACACCATTCCTCATTCCGTTCCCACGCATTACAAGGAGCCCCGTCCTCCGATTTCTACCTCCCCCAGCCTCCCCCCCTAGCTCCTACCATGCACGACTTGATAGGATTACAGCAAAGTGTGCAGGGGGAAAAACTTTCCACAGAGCAGTCACGGGGGGAGAACGTGGCTGAAATACCACAGCCCGTTGATGAAAGCATGAGGATGAAGTCGCCAAAAAAACAGATTGGAAAAAACACCTGACCTGATCGAAAATACACCTAAACAAATTTTTCCCAGGTTAAGGGAAAAAATTAAATAAACTTCATTTGCATGACTGGAGAGATTGTCATCGGGACACATTGATATCATGGGAAGTGTCTAAAAAGCCCAGTGGAGCTCAGAGAAGAGAGTGTATCCTCTGACGTACAGTGCTAGCCATGTAGCCTAGCCTAGCATATGCTCTGACGTACAGTGCTAGCCATGTAGCTTAGCCTAGCATAATATCCTCTGACGTACAGTGCTAGCCATGTAGCCTCGCCTAGCATATGCTCTGACGTACAGTGCTAGCCATGTAGCCTAGCCTAGCATATCCTCCGTCCTACAGTGTTAGCCATGAAGCCTAGCGTAGCGTATCCTCTAGTCTCGTGCTAGCCATGTAGCCTAGCCTAGCGTATCCTCTAGCCTAGTGCTAGCCATGTAGCCTAGCCTAGCATATCCTCTAGCCTAGTGCTAGCTACGTAGCCTAGCCTAGCTGCCACAGACTCAGCGCTCTCTCAATTACTCACTAGACACCAGTAACTGTAACTAAGCGTTAGTTGTGTGTTTATCCACGGAGTGTGGCCCCATAGGGTAAGAAGGGCACATAGGCCTATGCCACTGTCAAGAGCAGGGGAGGCCGATGGAGGTAGAAATCAGAGGACGGGAATAAGGAAGGGTGTCAAACCCTGCTCAGCAGATGTCACTTCTGTCACTGATGGACAGTCGTCAGCAGTGTCGCATGGATGAACCTTAAGGACAGACAGAGACTGAGGAGGAGGACGAGGAAGAGGAGGATGCAGTGGAGTTTCCATGAGGCCAGTCGGAAACAGGAGCCTCCTTCATGTTTGGACCAATTCAATGGCGATGAATGACTGTGTGCAGGAGTGTGTGCAACCTGAACAAGTGATAAGTCTGGCCTCAGTAGCTCTCACCCCCCCCACCTCTGATTTCTACCTCCACCCTCCTACTGTCCTCTCTCGCACCCCTCTCTCTCCCCAGGCGATGTGCACCATGCAGGAGTGTGTGTAACCTGAACAAGTCTGGCAACGGTATCTCCCTTTTCCTCTCCCCCCCCCCCCTCCTCTCTTTCCTCTCGCTCCCCCTCCTACCTTTCTCATCGACGTGGACAGCAGTGCGTGCAAACTGAACGTCTGGCCACAGTAACTCCCCTTCTCTCTCTCTCTCTCCATCTCCCTCCCTCCCTCCGGTATGTGCAGCACAGGAGTATGCAAACCTGGACAAGTGACAAAGTCTGGCCACGGTAACTCTCCCCCCGCCCCCCCCCCCCCCCGCTCTCTCTCTCTCTCCCCCCCTCCCTCTCCCTTTTAGAGGGCCAGAGGGGGTTTCACGTCTCGGCTGGCTAATCGAGCTTGGCAGCTAGCAGTAACATCTCATCCACCACGAGCGTCTTGTTGAGAGACAGACAGCTGCTCTGGACCGGGACACGGCAGGCAGCAGTGCACCGCAGCCTTGGTGGTGCAGGACAGGAGAGACTGACCACCCACGGCAGCGCTCAGCCAGGAGAGGAACCAACAGAGTCCAGATCGACAGGATCTGAGGAAAATCCGGGAATTCTCACACTATTTTTACAACTTAGCAGGGGGGTTCTCTCAGGGGGGTTGCAGGCAGATACACACTCTACACACACACACACACACACACACACACACACACACACACACACACAGAGTGAGGAGTCCTTGTGGTATGGGAAAGTTCATGGCCTACGCTATATATATAACTGCTTGCAGCCAAGTGCATTGTGGGAACTTGCACAGGAAGTGCTGGGCATGATATCTCTCCCTGCAGATCTGGGTCTGTTTGGAGAAGCCGCCAGTTTTCAGTTGAGAAGGAAAACAAGGACATCGGCATTTTCATCATTCAACTGTACTTCACGTTTCAATTGACCAGAAATGCCCTCTAGGGAAACCTTATCGGGTGTATACAGTATATTATAACTGTCTCTCTCTGTCATTCATATGCTACATATTGTTCCATTGAGAAGTATTCATTTGGACAGACTATTATATTTCAGTATGCGATTACAGCAGGGAGGAGACAGAAGAACACGTTAGTTTAACACCGTGGTTGAAGGTTACATGTTGGTGACAGCAACACATACTCACCAAGCACTTCATTAGGGGAACACCTGTACGCCTTGTCATTCACACAATTATCTAAAATCAGCGAGGCAGCAGCGCAATGTGTCAAATCTTGCAGATCCAGGTCAGCAGCTTCAGGTAATGTTCACATCATCCATCAGAATGGAAAAATGTACATTAGTGATTTTGACCGTGGCATGATTGATGGTGCCAGACGGGCTGGTTTGAGTATTTCTAAAACTGCTCCTGATCTCCTGGGATTTTCACACACAACAACAGTCTCTAGAGTTTACTCTGAACGGAACAATAAAGAAAAAAACATCCAGTGAGCGGCGGTTCTGCAGACGGAAACGACCTTGTTGATGAGAGAGGTCAACGGAGAACGGCCAGACTGCCTGGAGCTGACAGAAAGGCTACGATATACTCGGATTTTTTTTCCTAAATTTCGTTGTTTGGTACCTGTACTGTAACAATGACAAATAAAGTCTATCTATCTATAAGCACTCTGTATAATTGTGGTGAGCAGAAAAGCATCTCAGAATGCACAACGCCTCGAACCTTGAGGCGGACGGGCGACAACAGCAGAAGGCCACGTCGGGTTCCACTTCTGTCAGCCAATCAGGTGAATGTATTGTATTATGCCTATTGCAAATTGTCTGGATACTGCTAACTATATCCTGTCTTATCATTTTTTGTCACTTATGTCCTGTACTAGACACTATTTTTATCTTGAATTATGCCTATTGCCTTATTGTCTTGTGCTGCAAAGTCAGGAACCAAAGCCTAAGATTTTTACTCTCTTACACTTGTGTAATGTGATGTAACAATCAACTTGAAACTTGGATGCTAGGTGACTGTACCTGTACCTGTTCATTGTTTCAGAGGTCCTATAGTCTACAGAACATGACCTAGCCTATACATATAGAGCTGTGTTCTGTGAGTCCTGGGTAGACCAGCATTGCAGTAGGATGACGAGCGTCAAAGGCTTTTATTTTACCTGTTTTGTTGTAGTTTTTATATTTCAAGGTTATTGTCTGAATGCAGTTTCTTCTAGCTTTGTTAGTTGTGTTCTGGTATTGTCTGGTCCGATCCCCGGGAGTGGGTCTGTGACGCAGCCCTGTTCTCTTCAGGCTACACCTTAACAGTCCCTCCTGAGACCCCTACCCCCCCTCCACAGTTTCTCTACTGTAAATAATAATAATATATTTTTTTTTTTAATCGTAATTCTTCCTTCTTCTAGCATTACGACTGCCAATGGCCCCTGGCCCAAGCATAGATTACTTTTTCCTGCTATGACTGATGGATAGAAGATTCACTTACTTAGACAAATGTATTTGTTGTAAGTCGCTAAATGCCAAAAATGTAAAAGGTAAATGTAGGCTAAGTGTTTACCCTCTGGGGTAGGTGGGGTTAGGGTTGGGGAGTGTTGGGTGACCTCTGTTAGGAGGTAGTTAGGATCTGTCGGTGTATCATTGTATGTTGTGCATGTGGAAGAGGGAGTGTGTTTGTTTCTATGTCGTACTGATTATTAACAGAAGAACATTTAAAAAGAAACATTTTTGAAAGATTCTGATTCTAGAACTAAGCTTTGTCTAGTCACTGGCTGCGTTCGCAAATTCGCTCTGGAAATCTGATCAGCACTCATGGAATGCCTCTTGTCCGAATCACTTGGTCCCTTTATGACGTTGAACTCAGTGTGTGCTCTCAGAGCGAATTTACGAACGCAGCCATTATTCTATCAACAGGGACCGGTGGCCCGAGTTCTGATGGGAGTCAACATTCCAGAACCCAACAGGAGTTCTACACTCTGCCAAGCCTGGGACGACTGTCCTCTGACACACACACAAGGAGACACACACACACACAACACACAATACCATAGGAATAGAAGCCATTGTAAAGAGCTTTGGAATAAGGCACTATATACTGTAAGTCAGTCCATTCACATACACACACACACACACACAGTCCATTTACAGGTTACAGGTCCACCGCCTGAGGTACCGTCGGGGATAGAGCAGACTGGAGGGGGAGGCTGGTGGAGGTAGAAATCAGAGGACGGAGGCTCATTGTAACGTATGGGACGGAATGAGGAACGGTAATAAAAAAAACACAACAGCGTGCACTACAATGAGCCCCAGCCTCCCATTTATTTCTACCTCCACCAGCCTCCCCCTGGATACAGTATACAGTGGTACAGGTAACCAAGGAGTTACCGTGTTAGTGGGTCAGATCACAGAAGGAGGAGACAGGGTGGATTACAGCCGCTAGCCCGGTTGGGTTACAGTCGCCAGGTTACCGGGACGATACAGAGAGGGAATGACAAAATCATCCCTTCATCCCAATCATCCCTCCATTAACGCCGCACTCTGCCCCTACAGCACCAGAGAGCAGGGGAAGACAGCACCACAGGGACAACTGGCCACACACAAACACACAAACACGCACGCACGCACATGCAAACACATGCAAATACACACACACACGCACATCTTCTGTCTTCATAGTAAGAGTGGTTGTGTAATATGTAGCTAATCGCCTGTGTGTGTGTGTGTGTGTGTGTGTGTGTGTGTGTGTGACGCAGGGGTCAGAGTTCACCGTATGCTTTGCTTAAGAGACCTTTAAAGAGAGGCGTTTGACTCCTGATAAGAACAAGTTTTCTGTTTGTCTTTAACCCACAACAAGACCACATCACTTGTATGCTATACTACAATGATGAGTTATTTCTTAAGAAAAGACTTTGACTTCAGAAAGTGACTTGATTGTGCCTTGATTAGGTCACATTTACTGTTAATGATTGAAAGCAAAGTAAGCTTCTCTTGAGAAAAAAAACAACTCAGCATTCCTCAGCAGTACTAAGAGTGATCTAGATCACAGAGAGAGAGGGAGAGAGAGAGAGAAAGGAAGAGGGAGTGAGAGAAGTAGGGAGAGTTGTGCCGTTCCTTCCCTGCGTGAGAGAGCAAGAGAGAAAGAGAGAGAGAGAAAGGAAGAAGGAGAGAGAGAGAGAAGGAGAGAGAGAGAAGGAGTGAGAGAGAGAGAGAGGAGGGAGAGAGAGAGAAGGAGTGAGAGAAAGAGAGAAGTTGTGCTTGTCGTTCCTTCCCTGCGTGTGTGAGAGAGAGAGGGAATCAAAGGCGGGCCGCCATGTGCCTGTTGCCGTGCGGTCAGACAGACGCAGTGCCAAGAACACCTCCTCTCACAACCCACTTCAAACACCTCCGCCCCCCCGCCCTCCCCAACCTCAAACCTGTGTAAACTTATCACGTTACAGTAAAGCACACTACAGGGGAAAAAAACACAAACAATCATTCACAATCAGATCATTCCTGCATCGGTAAACGTACCACAGCACAGGAGGGTACAGTACAGCATTGTACAGTCCAGTACGAGGACAGTAAAAAGAAAACAAAAAACCTTTTCACTCAAATATATATATATGTGTGTGTGTGTGGGGGGGTATGTTCTCTCTGTGTATGTGTATGTGTGTGTGTGTGTGTGTGTGTGTGTGTGTGTGTGTGTGTGAATATGTGTATGTTCTCTTTGTGTATGTGTGTGTGTATGTGCTCTCTCTGCGTATGTGTGTATGTTCTCACTGTGTGTGTGTGTGTGTGTGTGTGTGACAGGCAGCCAGACACAGTTTTTAATGTGATGTTAATCAGCTCCAGCGCCTGTGGGTTTCCTCTGAAGCAGGAAGAGCCTGAGAGAGGAATGTCAGAGATGTGGAGTATGGAGACATGTCCCTGACACACACACACACACAATATGTGCCTAGGACGCTGGTGAGGGACAGAGCGGTGCAGTGCCACACACACACACACACACACACACACACACACACACACACACACACACACACACACACACACAAAACAGAGAACACACACACCCCACACACCACAAACACACACAACTAAGAGAACACACACAAACACCACACACAACAACAACAACATCTTTCTCAATGTCTGACAGTTGTAAAATAAACACATGGGATTGTTGTGAAGACAGTGTCCCAAACCACAGAGATGATGAACACCATTCATGAAACAGAACCATAGGCCAGCTACTGGAGGTCAGTTACCGTAGCGACTGCCCTCTCCTCCAATCAGATGACCTGTCCGGAATCCTAGATTAGAACTCCCTTACATTTTCCTGATAGGAAGGACTGTAATTCAATTAAATGGAATTTAATTATATTAAATGGTGGACCATCAATTCAGATGAAGATGAAATGGACTACAGAGCCACACAACGCACGTGTCACGACGCACCAAGAATAACCTTCCGTCACGGCACTTTAACGGATTAACAACACTGATGCAGCTGCTGAAATCAGGGTAACTTCATTCATCAAGAGAGACCTTCTGCCTACCATTAACAAGGCCCCTTTCTCAATTTTATTAGAAAAGGGATTGCTTGCTTGCGTCCTCTCCCCTCCCCTCCTCTCTTCCTACCTCCTCGAAACACATCGGAGGAGAAGATCTAGGCTCCTCCTCTTAGATTTTAGAGAAGGAAGCGAGTGGACAACGAAGGAAAGGACCAGAGGAATGGAGGTTCTCACAATAGAGTGTGGAGCTAGAGCTTCGTTCCAAAACCCTTCCTTCCTCCCCACCTTGAATCACCACTGGGGATTAATGAAGTCACATTGAACAGAATTGGAGTAATGAATGAATGCTCTAGCGTAAATAAATGGGTTATATCGGCCTCTCTACTGATCTAATCAAGTCATGTCAGTTCAGTGACTTCCTGTCTTCCCAAGAAGGGGAGGGAGGACGTGTTCACATTAGAAGCATCCAAACAGAGAGAAAAAACAGTGGGAAAAGTGGTGTATTTATTTAGCCAATAGTATCTGATAACCATTGTATGTACACTATGTAGCGATATGTATGTTAAATTAGACAAATTCTGTTTTGGTTTTAATTTGATCCCATGACCTCATATTTGTTTGTTTTATGATTTCTGCGTTCTTTTTATGTTGTTATTACGTATGTTATGTTTCCTATTTGTAAAGAAGCGTTTAATGTTCTTAAAGAGAAAATGTTCATTAAAAAAAAGCATTCAAACAGGACCTGTGACTCCGCCCACCTAACTACGGTTGGCGGTTTATTACGTTAGTCTTAATGACCATGATACAGAGGTCATGTGACTGCTAACTCCCTCACAGGCAGTAACGACTTTCATACGCTAGTCTTAGGGTGCGTTCGTAAATACACTGAGTTTGTCAATTAACTGATTTCAGTTGAAACCAGCGCGCTCAGAGCAGATTTCCAGAGGGTATTTACGATCACACCCTTAATGACCAGAGGTCACGTGACTTACTCCCTCACAGACAGTAATGACCAGTGGAGGCCGACATCAGAGACGTTGTGGCTCAGTCGGTAGAGCCTGACGCTAACAACGCTTAAGTTGTGTGGGCTCGATTCCCGCTGGGACCATATATACTGTAAACATATAATGTAGGCTCTCACTGCGATGTCAGTCGCTTTGGATGAAAGCGTCAGCTAAATAGGGACAGGCTCGTTGTAATGCATGGAATGGGACAGAGCACAGAGGAACGGCATCAGACATGCTAATGATGTCCCTAGAGCCCCATGGTGGGCTGTAGCAGCCGCAGCGCCTATCAATGCACATCAGACCAGGGGGAAACGCCCTTCCTCACCAGGATAACGAGGCTAGAAGACGCTAGCTACCCCTCCATCATCAGTCACGTAGTTGCTATTCCCCTGGCTAACTGCCCGTGGAGTGCGGACACCAGATTAAAGAGGCAATGCGCCAGCGTTAATGAGAGAAGGCAGCGGAGAGATGACAACAGCATTCATGGAATTGAATCTGTCTATTTATGTCAGTCAGTTGTTGCTCTTTCATGCAATGAGAAGGCTGATTTAACACATTTGTTCTACATACAGCGTTAGTGATATAGTACATCTGGCTGTCCTGCCGTGGAACCACATTAAAGGGGTAATGCACAGTTTTAATGGGTGTACCAACCCCAGGCAACCTCTGACAAACCAACGCGTTGGGTTAATGGGTGTTCCAGCCCCCAGCCCCCCAGCCCCCAGCCATAGACCTAGTTCCAGCCCCAGATCCTGTCCCAGATGCAACCCGAAATCCAGCCACCAGACCCAGCCCCCATCCCCAGTACCAGCACCCAGAACCTGAGACTCCGGCCCCCAGCCCCAGCCCCTGCACCCATTTAAAAAATTTGCCATTTAGCAGACACCTTATTCCAAAGCGACTTACAATCAATACATTTGACTAAGCAAGTGAATCGTCAATCCACCAGTCGTAGCAGGAAGAGTAATCTAGCTCAGGCCCGGGGCCGTTGGCAGTCGACCTGCACCCAGACCTGAGACCCCAGTCCCCAGCCCACGCGCCTAACCAACCGCCACAGAGAGGAACAGGAAGTAGAAGTGGAGAGGGCAAGGACAGATCGGGGAAGGAGCTGATAATGAGCCGTTGCTGGTAACGACTGGCAGCCAGACGCCATCGTCCAGGAAGGAACTCTCGCTGTCAGATAAGGAAGTGTGACATCAGAGTGGGTGGCCGCGGGGGCGTGTTGTTATGTGAAAAGCCCTGAGGCCGTCAACGGTCTACATTCACAACAAGCAAACACATAGTTGACGTTCACCAAACACTTAGTTTAAAAAAAACATAATGTACATCGACGTTGGAATCTTTCCAACGGATCAAAGTATAACAAAGACGGGAAGGAAGAGAGGGGAAAATCAGTGTGTGTGTGTGTGTGTGGTGTGTTCGTAGGAGACAGTGGATGGTGACAGAGCGAGGACAGGACAGATGCTTCCAGGCAGAAGGACCTGTAGTGAATCAACAGGTTTCAGGGTCCTCAGGCATCAGACAGCACATGCCATCCTTCTGGTATGTTCTAGACCTGGATGAGCTGTGTGACACGGGCCAGGGACAGCTCCAGGGAAACCTCAGGGGTAAGCAGGGGTACGCAGGGGTAAGAGGAAAGGAGCTAGGGCAGCCATGGCCTGTGATGAAACCATGTTGAGACTTGAGACCCGTCATGACTGTTGGTAATGGTAAATGGACTACACTTATATAGTGCCTTATTCCAAAGCGCTTTACAATGACCTCTCATTCACACACACATTCACTCACCACTGGCGGACAGCTATCACACAAGGCGCCGGCCCGCTCATTGGGAGCAATTTGGGGTTCGGTGTCCTGCCCAGGGATACCTCGACATGTGGCTAGCCGGGGTTCGAAGCACTAATCTGCCGACCTTGTGATCATTAGATGCCGGCTCTACCTCCTGAGCCACAGCCGCCCCCACGACTGCTGAATTAAAACAGTTGAGGGTATCTTTGCTAGTGATATTAGAGTACGGAGCGCTGGCATTTAATACCCGCTACATTGGTGCCGTGACTCTGCTAACATAATTGATGTCTATTGGCTGCTGGAGAATGATGAAGATGATGATGGTGATGAAGAACGATGATGAATATGGTGAAGTATGTTTGAAGCCAGAAATATGAAGAAGAAGGTGGGAATGAGGAAAAGGAAGGAGGAAGGAGTTGAAGTTCTGTAAATGTCGAGTCAGGTTCCACAGAAGCCGAAGGTAGACATGAGAACATAAGACCTGACCCTTTCCCATGAAGAGCTTGGAAACTCACAACACAGTACACACACTGTATAACGTTCAACACAAACCATGTTGGTCGGGGGTTAAACAAAAAATGAGGTTAAACAAAAATGAAAAGAACTGTGTTTCCGGTGAGAATGTCAACAGAACAAAAAAACAAGTCCTTGGGGATAGCATGTGATAATAACTCAATCAATGTATGCAGGCTATTTACCCCGTCCCTGAGCAGTGCCGCCCTCATACAACACAGAGACCAATTCACCAGAGAAATAGTCCTCTCCCATCCCATGACAACAACTACAAGCGCTTTGAGGGTCAACTAACATCAAATATAAAAGACACAATTTGAATACAATTTCTGAGCGTCGGACAACCGTGGAAAGTTTGTTGGAAATCTGTCCACCAAAATTCAGTTAAATTCAGTTCCAAACAACAACATCCTCCCTAATAATAATAAAAAAACCAGAAACATTAGCTTTTAGGAAGCTGGAATGTTACATATTGGACCTTTAAGGAAGCACTAAAGCTAAATAAACATATCAAGCATCTTACGCCAGGATAGAACACTCATTGACACACACTCAGTAACACTACTGGTAAAAATTATTGTGGACCACTTCTGATTCGCACACTTCATAACTTCCCTCTACCATAATCATACTAATCACCAGGAACAAATAATATTCAACACACACCACAACATATACACATAATTGACCTCAATATCCAATAAATCAAACATCATTTACCTCAATAATCAAAACAGTTTCAACGGTCTGTACAGTGTATATGATTCCTACATACCAATAACCAAATGCTGCTGTGCTGACCGCAGGACCTCTGCTGGGTGACCTGATGACCAGACAGTTGTCAACGAGGAGGTACATAATCAGGTAGATATGGGAGTGATCTCTTGGTGAGGGAGCCAATCACATCTTGAGCTGGGGTGGGGAAATCCTTACCTGGACTTTACACACGCTAGTGGTGCTCCCCAGAGCCTAAACACACACCATTGTCCATCTTAGGCTCTGTTATCTACTACCTGTGTCTGTTGTTTACTAATAAGGGCATTAAGAAGTGGATTTGTGCCTTGCTGCGAACGTACAAAGGTCCAAAGGAGGCCCAGGTTATTGCTAAACGCTCCCAGACAATTGACTACGATTCAGGTGTAATCTAGGCATGCAACCTGTCTGTTATCTAGGCATGCAGTCTGTCTGTCTGTTCAGGTGTTATCCAGGCCCGCAGCCTGTCTTGTTCAGGTGTTATCCAGGCCTGCAGCCTGTCTTGTTCAGGTGTTTATACAGGCATTACCAAGTGGATCTGCAACCTGCTGCACGATGCAAAGGTCACCGAGCCAGGGAACTGATCAGCAGGCCGCTCCCAGGTATTCAGAGCAACACTTCTGTAAATGTCACGTCCCTCTCCCATTGTCTAGCAGAGCGGCCTGTTTGAACATGTGGCGGCCTGTGACAGCTGTAAAATACACACTACACACAGAGACAGAGACGCATGGTGTCTTCCATGCGTTGAGGGCAGGCGAGGCCGACGGAGGTAGAAATCGGAGGAGGGGGGATTCACGGTAATGCATGGAATGGAATGAAACGAAAAGGGGGCTGTCTGATACCCTTTCCTCATGCCGTTCTATTCTATTACAATTACCAATTTCTACCTCCGCCAGCCTCCCCTGCCTGGTATATAGATCACTGGGTATAGTGGGTAGTTCCCCCCCCCCCCCCCCCCCCCTCTCTGTCATGTTGTCGCCCGTCCTGCAGTGCAGCTGAGCCTGGCCCCACTGGGTCATTTGACAGTCAGGAAGCCATCCGGTTGGCTGGTGACACCACCCTGCGTGTATTTCTGTCTTTCCCCCCTTCCCTGATATGCAGGCAGCCACAGACCCTTATAAGTCAGTGACTTATTCCAGGAAGTCAGTTAGTCAGTCAGTCACTCAGTCGAGGCTTGTGTAACAGTGTTTCTACCCCAGGGGCAACAGGAGGGAGATTATTATTATTATTATTATTAGAGCTGAAGGTGTGAGGTTAACATGTCTAATCTGTGGGTCATTGTAACAGGAGGGATTGTGAACTGAAGCCCAGTCTAAAGAAAATAGAAACCTTCTTTTCTGTGTGTGGAGCGGCTACATTATTTAAATAAATTAATAAAATAAATAAAAAATAAAGATAAATGCTTGTGCCAGTGAGAGCTAAGGGTCATGGTCCTGTTGGATGGTGTGCACTTCAGCTATAGGACTTTCATAAGCATTAGATGGAGTTCAACGGTAAACAGCCATGTTCATGTCACAAAGTGTTTTCTTGACCTTGATGGCTGCATACGTAAAGACAATACATTCACAGTATCTTATCAATAGCATTCCAGACCTACTGCAATTATTTCTCAGTCGGCCAATACAGGTATATATATATAATGATCCTAAATAACCACGGTTCCCATAATAATCAAAGCAAAAACACCCCGGTTTTGGAGAAATGTGTCTAAGCACCCGTGTATGCTGGCAAAACGATTGACCTGCGCAAACAGCAACAACTTTGCCTCATTGTTAAGCTGCTTATGGCAATTATTATTTTGCAAGTGGCTGTTTAGAGA
>NC_137684.1:17144873-17152373 GCF_963989245.1 Nansenia antarctica | reverse complement strand
TGTCTGATGACGACTGGAAAACCATAAAAAAATATAGAATTACTTTGTGATTGAGATGAATTAGTTTCTATTCAAAGAGCAATTTATATATTCTGTTCTCCCTAGAAAAAGAGATTTAACCTCCTGGTTAAATAAAGGTTAAATAAATTCTAAATCATTCTATTCCAAATAATTGTATTTCTACGTGGAAAGTCCACCTTTACGAGTGAAGGTTGCGCTGCTCCCAGAGGTGTGTTGTTATGTAAGGAGAGCAGGGAGTGACCTTGGCGGAGACGGGACTGAGAGGTACGGGAGGAAAGTCGCTTCTGCTGCCAGATTTCATCTGCTGTTAGTGGTATAGTGAGAACACACATAAATGTGCGCACGCACACACACACACACACACACACACACACACACACACACACACACACACACACACACACACACACACCACCAACCGACCGACCAACCCAAACCCCATCTGTCTAGACCAGACTGCGTCTTGGAGGAGGGGTGGTTGTGTGTGGTGTGTGTGTGTGTGCTTGTGGGTATGTGTGTGTGTGTGTGTGTGCATGTGTGTGTGCATGCGTGCATGCGTGCGGGTGTGTGTGAGTGTGTTGGATCCCATCTCTCTGCCACTTGATACATGTCTTTGTGGGTTAATGGTTTTAAGGGATGGAAACAAACACACATATCACACACACACACACACACACACACACACACACACACACACACACAGACCACACACACACACACACACACACACACACACATACACCACGCACACACACGCACACACACACACACATACACACACACACACACACACACACACACACACACACACCCACACTGGCTCTGCTCTTACATCTGGAGGTGCCCACAATGGAAATAATTAGGTCATCATGCCTGCCTGAGCACACACACACACACACACACACACACACACACACACACACACACACGAACACACACACGAACACACACACGAACACACACACACACACACACACACACACACACACACACACACACATACAACCAAGGCTATAGCTACGGGATGAAGCAATTCAGAGTGTGTGTGTGTGTGTGTTTTTTCTAAGTGAGGGATTACAGTGTCCGTACAGTACTCTTCTTTCTTCACAGTAAATCAGCTTGGCTCTTCAACTGACTCCCACTTCAGGAAGCCACAGAGAGAATCATGGCACCATATGAATGTTTCATGTACGTAAGATATAATATTATATTATATTATATCAAAGCCAGATGGAAGAGAGTGCATACAGTAAATAATTCAGGGGAGTAATTGTGGTGGAGGTAGAAATTGGAGGTCGGGCTCCAATGTACATGTACATACAGTACCATGCTTGCTTCCATATTATACTGAAAGATTTGCACTCACTGCAATGTAAGTCGCTTTGGATAAAAGCGTCAGCTGAATGGCGTATATTACAGTTTTTGACTGAAGTCTCATTGTCAAAACTCTTCATAATACAGTCTGCATTACTAACATGCATCTTGGCCAAACACTTCGTCTCATTTCAAAACTCACTCAAACCAGCAAAACACTTCATACATGTCTCAAAAGAAGCTATAGTTCAACCACACACTGGCAACAATGTTCACTCAGAAAGCATACACAGTCATTCATAACATTCTGACCTACAACACACTAACAACAGGGGGAATTACATAGTTTGAATGATTTCCACAAGAATGAATATTTCATTATAAGAATGGTTTGATTTATAGTAATCATAGTTGACTGTACAAGTATTAGGCAACAAGAATTAATCAGAAACGCTGCAATTTGCTTCTATCCTTCTATCTTTGCAGAAAGTAGGTTACGGTACATTTACTTCAAAGTAAAGTGCAAAGTAAAGTGGAAAAGAAAGTGGAAAAGAAAAGTTCAAACACCCCCCCCCCCCCCCCCCCCCAGAAATTCCAGGACTACAATACAATAGCAATCACAAAATCATAGGAAAAAAAAATGTGTCACTCCTGAGGGTTCTGGTCCACCCTCTGGTCTGCATTTGGCCACATCAACGTCACATCACATTCATTCTGTATATTCTGCTAATATTCAACATTTCAATATGATTACTGCAAAAATGTACCTAATCATTCTGTTTTGAATGTGCTCTTCACAGTTTTGAACACATCAAATGTCTTGCAAATACATAGTGTTTTGCAGGTGGTGGAGTTTGAATGAGATAAGAGTTCATGGATTTTGGAGAACGTGGTCATAATTAGAAAGCAATTAGAAAGCAATTAGAAAGTAGAATGAGTAACAGTTTGGTCCACATTAACTTCTGTTTCGCAGACTGTATGAAGAGTTTTGACAATGTGACTTCAGTTTTGAACACTGCGACTTAGCAATCGGACAAAACTGTATATTATTCAAATGAAACTTGAAAATGACACTTAACATCATCATACAAGTGTATGTGACAGCAGCTGGTGAAAGGAGGAACAAATCGGCAAAATGTTCAGACCTTTATTCAGAAAAAAGTAAATAAATGTCAACGTTGTTGAAAATCAATGACACACTCGCTAGTCAAGCCAAGGTGCTTGCTAACACAGCTTGTTTTGTGAGCCTGCTAACAATGTAAAGTAGTGTTATGGTTAATTAGCTAGTTTATGTTTGTGTGGAGATTACTAACCGAATCCATTACATCGCAATATTTTGGCTTGACTAGCGAGTGTGTCATTGATTTTCATCAACGTTGAAATGTATTTACATTTTTCAGAAGAAAGACGTCTGAACAACATGTTCCTCCTTTCACCAGCTGCCGTCACATATAATATAACACGAATGCTTGGTAGGGAGAGGCAAAGCAGCCAACTGACCTCTCTAGTCATCCTTAGCCTCACAAGCTGACGGAGCGCTCAGACTGGTGTGTGTTGTTATCGGAGAATAAGCCTGCCAGGTCTCCAGACTGCTCAGATGTGCTGTAACCTGAGGGGATGAAGGCCTTTAATCACCAGAACCAGGTTTGGACCAGAGGGGCTTTGACTCACGATGTTGGCCCGAGTCATTTCCTTGTAGGCCGATGGAGTTGGGCCAGCGTTCGGGTCAGACGCTGCTCACAGAGCCAGGACACCATCCAGCTGGACGTCCCTGACCTGACACTGTTCTCTGTGTGTCTGTCTGTGTGTCTGTCTGTCAGTCTGTCTGTATGTCTGTCTGTCTGTGTGTCTGTGTGTTTGTGTGTCTGTGTGTCTGTGTGTCTGTCTGTCTGTCTGTGTGTGTGTGTGTGTGTGTGTGTGTCTGTCTGTCTGTCTGTCTGTCTGTCTGTCTGTCTGTGTGTCTGTCTGTCTGTCTGTCTGTCTGTGTGTCTGTCTGTCTGTGTGTCTGTCTGTGTGTCTGTCTGTATGTCTGTATGTCTGTGTGTCTGTGTGTCTGTCTGTCTGTCTATATGTCTGTGTGTCTGTGTGTCTGTATGTCTGTGTGTGTGTCTGTCTGTCTGTCTCTATGTCTGTGTGTCTGTGTGTCTGTGTGTCTGTCTGTCTGTCTGTCTGTCTGTCTGTCTGTGTGTCTGTCTGTGTGCCTGTGTGTCTGTCTGTGTGTCTGTCTGTCTGTCTGTCTGTCTATGTGATGCCTGATGGCCCTGTCTGGTCTGTCCCCAGGAGTGCATGGTAGATGAGGACTGTGATGACTTCTGCTACTGCCTGTATGAGGTGACCACCTCCAGGTGTCTGCCCTGCAAAGACCTCCACACGGTGAGTCCTGCTAATCAGACTGATCCCTCATTAAGACTTAGTCCTGTTAGACTGATCCCTCATTAAGACTCAGTCCTGTTAGACTGACCACTCATTAAGACTTAGTCCTGTTAGACTGATCCCTCATTAAGACTTAGTCCTGTTAAACTGATCCCTCATTAAGACTTAGTCCTGTTAGACTGATCCCTCATTAAGACTCAGTCCTGTTAGACTGACCACTCATTAAGACTTAGTCCTGTTAGACTGACCACTCATTAAGACTTAGTCCTGTTAGACTGATCCCTCATTAAGACTTAGTCCTGTTAGACTGATCCCTCATTAAGACTTAGTCCTGTTAAACTGATCCCTCATTAAGACTTAGTCCTGTTAGTCTGATCACTCATTAAGACTCAGTCAGTGGCGTAGCGGACGGGCCCGCAAGCGACGCACCGCGGGGGGGCCCCAGCCACTAGGGGGCCCCCTAACATTGGATCCAAACTTTAAAAAAAAAAAATATATATATATATTTTTTTTTATATATATACATACATTGTGTCAACCTTAATTGTAATATATAGGCCTATATGAAAAAATATATACATAGTTAGCCGTATCCAATAGCAACATGACTTTGACGTCACACGTAGGCAGCGAGACACAAGGAAAATGAGCAAGCGAAAATACAATACAAAGTACAATAAGCATTCTTTAGGTGGTGGTAGATTCTCTATTCGGACATTATAGCCGCTATATGTGGGACTGTCGGTCCGATATTGTAAAAAAAATAAAAAAAATAATTATGTTTACGGAAGTACATGTCTCAAGTATTATCTCTGCGGTTAGTCGAGTGAAAGAAAAACAACATACAGATGATAATTCACACAATATAATACCACGAAAGCGTACAGCACTAAACAATAACATTTATTTGGGCAGCATCATACTCAAACTCAGGCAGAAGGGCAGGGTCCGGCCAGGTTCACAGTCACAGGCTGTCAGTGCATCATACAGGTACATAATTCAGCATGGTTAGGCTATATATAGCTGTTTATTTTTCTATTCTACTATTCTATTCTACCTCTGCTGTCTGCGTCTCCCTGGGTATTCCTAGACCAGATGGCAAACATTAAAGAAATGCTACAATATCCCAGCCAGCACGCCCACGTGGGACCCATATGGGTTCAATGCGGGATACTTGGGTACCAAGTGGGCATGGGCTGGAACTGGGCAAATTATGAGGGTCCCACATGGTCTGCATATGGGATAACTGGGCATGGGATGGAAGTGGGCAAGCCCATGTGGGTCCCATGTGGTCTACATGTGGGCTAACTGGCATGGGTTGGAAGTGGGCAAGCCCATGTGGTTCCCACGTGGTCTACATGTGGGCTAACTGTCACGGGTTGGAAGTGGGCAAGCCCATGTGTGTCCCACGTGGGCTACATGTGGGCTCACTGGCATGGGTTGGAAGGGGGGGGGGGTTAAGTTAAGACTTTGACAGGGGGCCATTTTCGAAGTTTTGAAAGTGAGTAGAGTTTTACACTCCTTTACTCTTTTGGGTAGGGCATTCCACATTTTTGTTGAATAGCATGAGAACGAGTTCATTCCCTTAATTGTTGAGTCAAATCTGGGTTGAACATGATCAACCCAGATAATAATAATTAATAATAATTTATTTTTCTGCCATGCAATCAACTTCACAGTCAATTGTTAGAATTCTTGTTCTTGCTCTAGGCAAGGGGTCAGCCATATTCGGCGACCCTGAAAAGGTGTTAGTACTCATTTAACCCTTGTGTGGTGTTCGGGTCAACCGGACCCGTTTTACATTTTTACTTGGTGAGAAATGGTACAAGAATACATTTGATCAATATGAAACTCCATGGCCTTGGCGTGTGTGTGTGTGTGTGTGTGTGTGTGTGAGTGAGAGAGAAACAGAGTGGGGGGAGTCATGACGACAGTCATGAACCGACCAATTGCGCGAGCCAATTGCGCGAGCCTATCCGCGTTGTTGCCCCAAGGTTTAAATATCCAGAACGGTTACACGCGACACACACACACACCGCACGGAGTCTTGTACTTTCTTTTCTTCATTTATTGACCATTGGAAACACATTTAATTAAGGTAAGAAACTTGTGAAATTATATTTGTCATATCATATACCCACATTGAATGTAAAATGAGGAGATGTACAGTAAATGGCGCTGTTAGTGTGAGATCATGGGCCGGTTTCACAGACAAGGCTTAAGACTAATCCTAGACTAAAAAACATCTTCAATGGAGATTTTACATTGAAAGTGTGATTTAGTCCAGGACTAGGCTTATAAACCAGCTCATCCGAAGAATAGTCGAAACATTTTTGTTTTGTTTTGTTGCTCCAATGAATTTCGACACCGTGATAATATAACCCCCTCCCTTAGCATAGCTACAACCATGCAAACTAGCTAGCTAGCATCGACCAGCAGCAGTAGTAGTAGTGGAGCTATCCATGGGTGGGTTTAAACTACGGAAACGGTCGGTTAAAGACAAGCTAATGTACAAGCTTGCGATTTTTTAAAGTCCAAAAATAGACTGAATCGACAGACAATCGCAGATAATCGCATTCAGCAGTTTAAAAGCCTCTGGCTGGTCGGCTCTCTCTGTGTCTCTGCTGGGGTTAGACCAGAGGTAGGCTTCACCAAGCTACCGTTTGTCTTCGATTTAAAACGTCACATTTCTCTCGGTTTGTTGCTGAACAGACGGTTTGTTTTAAAATCGTGGAGTTTAAACAAGAACGCGCCAAGTCTTTCGTCGAGGAGATTCCGCGTTTTTTTTTTTCACGGGACTTCTCCCCTTCCCCCCTTCCCCCTCTCCCCTTCTCCCCTTCCCACCACAAAATGGCCACCACTGCTATGCCCTATAGTCCTGACATTGCTTTGGTGTAATGGTTTTAGAATAGTGAAGTAGAAACATTTCTAAGCATCATCATTTTTGTGTTTTGGGCCCAGGTAGAACCCACCTAAAGCCCACATGGGCATCCCAGTTAGGACCCACCTCGGTCCCATATAGACTTGCCTAGTTGGGGCCCACCTAGGGCCCCGGTAGAACCCACCTAAAGCCCACATGGGCATCCCAGTTGGGACCCAAGTGGATCCCGCTAACATTGCCGACATGAGGCCCATATGGGTTGCCCACCTTGCAACCATATGGGACGCACGTGGGCGTGCTGGCTGGGATACCAGGACTTAAGAAACGAGATGTCCAACAAAGGATTTGACTAACCCTGGCCAATTTTACGCAACAAGTAGACTCTGATGCAGCGGAGACAGGGTTGCCAGATGGGCTGGTTTTTGGTGGATTTAGACGTTTTTAAATTGGTTAGGTTGGAAATTCTCAATCCCATCTGGCAACCCTTAGCGGAGAGTCTACAGCTTGTATGTTTACAGATATCGCGCTGCTGTGCACACCACACTTTGTTAAAAGAAATAAAGCTTGTACTTTTCTACTTATAATACATTCTACTGATGTAGTCTACCATTTGGTTTTAGTTATTGCTCTCACTTGTTTGTACCTTGCGGGGGGCCTCGGGATTTTGCGGTACGCCGCTGCTTGTACTATTCTACTTATAATACATTCTACTGATGTAGTGTAGTCTACCATTTGGTTTTAGTTATAGGCTATTGCTCTCACTTGTTTGTACCTTTTGCTAAGTCAAGCATTTAGAATGTAGAGTGCATATTGCGAAATTTCGCAACGTGAATAACGCATCGGACTCTAAAAAACGCACGTTTTTTATTTTTCTTATTTACTCCGTTGCGAAAGGGCCCCCACCGCCACCT
>NC_137684.1:17082373-17142373 GCF_963989245.1 Nansenia antarctica | reverse complement strand
TCTCCTCTCTCCTCTCTTCACCTCCTCTCCTCTCCTTTTACTCTTTCCTCTTCATCTCCTCTCCTCCTCCTCTTCTTCTCTCCTCCTCTTCTCTCTCCCCCTCTTCTCCTCTCTTCCTCTTCTCTCCTCCTCTTCTCTCTCCCCGTCTTCTCCTCTCTTCCTCTTCTCTTCATCTCCTCTTTTCACCTCCTCTTCTCCTCTCTTCACCTCCTCTTCTCCACCTCTTCTCCACTCTCCCTCTTCTCCACCTCTTCTCCTCTCTTCCTCTTCTCCTCCTCTCCACCTCTTCTTCTCCTCTCTTCACCTCCTCTTCTCCACCTCTTCTCCTCTCTCCCTCTCTCCTTCTCTCCTCCTCTTCATCTCTCCTCCTGCTCATGTGTCACGGGGCTCTAGTACCAACCTCTACTCTCTTCCTCTTCTCTACCCTTCCTCTTCCTCCTCTTCTCCTTTAATCCCCTCTTCATGTCTTCCTCTCTTCATCTCTCCTCCTGCCCCCAGCAGTGTTTCACGTGCTTCTCCTTACAGATGTGTGTTACATAATAACAACAACGTTGTGTTTCCATTGGCAGGCGTGGCTCTCTGTGTGTGACCTAGGAGCACACACCAACACCAGACATGTTCTCAGTTGCATCAACTCAGAACCAAGCGAAGCATCACGTCAGACTGAAATAAACAACAATACTAAACAGACATGACTGTTTTAATGTCTTTATTGTTATGTGTGTGTGTGTGTGTGTGTGTGTGTGTGTGTGTGTGTGTGTTTGTGTGTGTGTGTGTGTGTGTGTGTGTGTGTTCCCTGACAGGTGAACCAGTTTGGTAGTTCAGATTCAGATTCAGATAACGTTTATTGCCATTATGCATACACATATAGGAATTTGCTTTGGCATTACAGTAAGTGCGTTTATGCTTTTTTCACGTGTATACAAAAACAAATGCAAACAACAGGACAACACAGGACAGACAACAGTGCATTGGATAGTGATACATATATAAAGTGCAATGCAGAGTTTTTACAGTGAGTCCAGTGCATATTCAGTCCTGGGCAGACTCGGGGGCGGGGGGGAGGGGGAAGCCAGAGTCATTTTCATTTATCAGCCTGGCGGCTGAGGGGAAGAAACTGAGCCTGTGGCGGGCCTTTGCAGTGAGTTAGAGTATGTTATGGTCCCGTGCTGTGCTATGTTCTATGAGGAGGAACCATCCATCAATGCCTAACTGGTGGATTTACAATGACAATAAGCTTTTTGTTCATTCTTAACACACACACACACACACACACACTTCATAAATTGGTTTTACATGATTTCTGATGTGAAACTTTGTCTGGTGAAAGTCAACTGTGGGAGCGTGTCCCTGAGGGTTGGAGAGTGTGTGAGAGTGTGAGGGGGAGTTGCTGTGTGTCAGTAGAGGTCGGGGGAGGACAAGCTCATTGTAATGCATGGGACAGAACAAGGAATTGTATCAACACATATTGATACCTTATTCCATTCTATGCATTTCAATGAACCCTTTCTTCCGATTTCTGCCTCCACCAGCCTGGGGTGTGTGTGTGTGTGTGTGTGTGTGTGTGTCTGTCTGTCTGTCTGTCTGTCTGTCTGTATGTCTGTCTGTCTGTGTGTGTGTGTATGCATGCTTGCGTGCGTGTCTTTCTGTCTGTCTATCAGAACCAAGCGAAGCATCACATCAGACTGAAATAAACAACAATACTAAACAAACATGACTGTTTTAATGTCTTTATTTTGGAGAATCATAGCCATTGTAAATCTAATGCATTGTTCTGACTGAGGTACAAGCCAGTACTTGTGTATATGTCCACTAGGTGGCAGCAACACACATGTGACTTCCTCCCCTCCCTCTAGTCTTGGCCTTCCTGTTAGAACGTTCAGCCTTTGATCTTGGTGCGGTTGTAGAATGTTTGATCTGCCAGTTGTAGAATGTGTTTGTGGTGGTTTCCCTCTCTCTCTCTCTCTCTCTCTCTCTCTCTCTCTCTCTCTCTCTCTCTCTCTCTCTCTCTCTCTCTCTCTCTCTCTCTCTCTCTCTCACACACACACACACACACACACACACACACACACACACGAACACACGCAGTATAAATGTAGTGGAGGTGATTTGGAGTCAGACGTGCTTGCTGAGGAAGCCCTGCCTGATATGTAACCTCCAGTGCTGCCCTGGCCTCAGACCTTGAGGAGTTCCTGTTGGCGTAGGGGTCGACACAATGAGCCCATCCTCTGACTTCTACCTCCACCAGCCTCCCCTGGTTTCTGGTCAAATCGCCTTTCATCAGTGACAGACACACTCAGTGAAATGTTAGTCACCATTGTTCCTGGTGCCACCTGAAACAAAAGCCTATCTCGAGAACACACATACAGAATCAGAATCTGCATCAGAATCAGAATTGCTTTTATTATCAATGTACAGATACAATTCTTGGCTTCAGGTTCTTTAAGCCCAATGCACACGGCGTGCGATTTTGTCGCACCGCCGAATTCGATTCCATTGTTTTGAATGAGACAATGCACACGGCGTGCGATGCGATATTGTCGCACGACAACATTCGATTCTCAATTCACATTCATTTATTCATTGGTGTGAATTGAGAATCGAATGTTGTCGTGCGACAAAATCGCACGCCGTGTGCCTTGGCCTTCAGACATTGGCATTGCAGCAGAAATACAACATCAATAATAGAATAAGCAGAATATAAACAACAAAATCAATAAAAGAAAATGGATGGAGGATATAAACAACAGTCAATAATCAACAATAGCTGTACTGTATATATAATTGCGTCAATAACAGAATAGGTGATAGCAGCAGAATGCAAATAAGCATATCAACATACAGTAGAACAATTTAGAATGAATGTATTTACTCGCTTTATACACACACACACACACACACACAGGCATATTACAGTACTTATTGTGTTACATAAGGACACAGACATTGACCTGATGTTTTCACATTAGTTTCAAATGTCCTCTGGGCTTTAATCTAGTAAAGAAATATTCCTTCATTGTTTGAGGAAGCGGAACAAAGGGAGCAAGAAATACAATGTTTTATTGGATTAGATTCGGAAAAAAAACCATTCCACAATATATTTATTTCTTTGTTCACTGTACACTTAGTTCTTTTTTTAATATATATTGAAGTGCCCTCTAGTAGCCTACACTGTGTTTGCTTACAAATCTGTTGCCCTAAGGTTGTAATCTTTCAAGGGTTCTTATCTATGCAGGGTGGAGGCTGGTGGAGGCTGGTGGAGGCCGGGCCATTGTGATGCCTGATTCTATTCCATGCGCTACAATGAACCCGTCCTCCACATTCTACCTCCACCAGCCTCCCTTGAAGCAGTGGTTCTCATGGGCAGTCTATGTTCTTCTAGTGGTTTTACATTTTACATTTATGGCGTTCAGCAAAGACACCTTTATCCAAAGCCACTTACGACAAATAAGGGTGTGGCTGTCTGAAAAGTGCTGGGCCGCCCTGGCCTGTCACCTACTACGGTGAACACAGTAACGTTAGCAGGCCACACGATGTGGGCGGCTGTGGCGCAGGATGATCGCAAGGTTGGCAGTTTTGCGGTTCGATCCCCGGCTGGCCACATGCCGAGATGTCCTTAGGCAAGACACTGAACCCCCCCAAATTGCTCCCAATGAGCGGGCCGGCGCCTTGCATGGTAGCTTGCCGCCATTGGTGTGTGAATGGGTGAATGAGAGGCCAATGTAAAGCGCTTTCAGTTGTTATGTTGTTAACTGTCAGTTGCAATGTCAGTGCTACAGTTCTATGTAGGCTACAGTAAGATAAAGCCTGTGATGTCACAGCTGTGGGACATCGACCTCCACCTCATCAGGGTCAACTGCTTGTGGATCTACCCCCCTTAACACTACACCCTGGCTGGGTGTCAACCTGGAAACTTCCCTCCCTTACCTGCCCTTGTTCAATCTTGTTGTGAACGAAAGTAGATGGGAGGGAGGGAGGTAGGGAGGGATGTAGGGAGGTAGTGAGGGATGCAGGGAGGAAGGTAGGGAGGGAGGGAGTGAGGGAGGGGTGTAGTGAGGTAGTGAGGGAGGGATGTAGGGATGGAGAGGAGGAGTGAGTTGTGTAGGGATGGAGGGATGGAGGGAGGTTGCGAAGGATGGAGGGAGGTTGCGATGGAGGGATAGAGGGATGGAGGGAGGTTGCGAAGGATTGAGGGAGGTTGCAAAGGATGGAGGAAGGGAGGGAGGGAGGTAGGGAGGGATGTAGGGAGGTAGTGAGGGATGCAGGGAGGAAGGTAGGGAGGGAGGGAGTGAGGGAGGGGTGTAGTGAGGTAGTGAGGGAGGGATGTAGGGATGGAGAGGAGGAGTGAGGGGTGTAGGGATGGAGGGATGGAGGGAGGTTGCGAAGGATGGAGGGAGGTTGCGATGGAGGGATGGAGGGAGGTTGCGAAGGATTGAGGGAGGTTGCAAAGGATGGAGGAAGGGAGGGAGGGAGGTAGGGAGGTAGTGACTGAGGGATGCAGGGAGGAAGGTATGGAGGGAGGTAGTGAGGGAGGGATGTAGGGATGGAGAGGAGGAGTGAAGGATGGAGGGATGGAGGGATGGAGGGAGGTTGCGAAGGATGGAGGGAGGTTGCGAAGGATGGAGGGAGGTTGCGATGGAGGGATGGAGGGAGTTTGCGAAGGATGGAGGGAGGTTGCAAGGGATGGAGGAAGGGAGGGAGGGAGGGAGGATAGATCTTTCTGGAATGAAACGCAGCCCAGGATCAGTGGCATGCGGGAGGATCTCCCTTATAGCGTGACAACGTCAGGCTCTCCCCGCCGCGCCGCTCTCAGCGGGGATTAGCGACGGACGCGCCGGCCTCCCCAGGGCATCCCGACGCGGCTCCACTCTGAACCCGCTAGAGTGCTCTATTAATTGCTACATTGATTACTGGCCACATCTGTTCAAAGTGGTCCTTTGATGCTTACGACTGTGAGCCGAGAGAGCGGCAATCTGTGTGGGTTTTTATTTTTAGATGGTGGAAATCTGGGAATATTACCCCAACGGGTGTTTCAGAACAAATTAATGAATGCCCTTTCTGTCTGATTTACCAGTGCTTGGAATCAATGTAGCCTACTGTTTTGTCTATGTAGTGGAGGCTGGAGGAGGTAGAAATCGGAGGATGGGCTCCTTGTAATGCATGGAGTGGAATAAGGAAGGGTGTGAAACATGTGTTTGATACCATTCCTGATTCCATTCGATTTCTACATCCAGTAGCCTCCCCTGAATGCACCATAAGATGTCTTATGTTGGATCTTGACATTAAACCAAAGCTACTCCCCCCCTCAAATCATGCACTGTTGCCATTATGTGCAGTTTATATCATGTCATGTATCCCCGTCATATGAGTACAACATGTATGTATAGAAAATATTACAATAGGCAAGGTAAGGCAAGTTTATTTGTATAGCACATGTCATACAACAGGGGCAATTCAAAGTGCTTTACACACATTATTTCGAAAAAAATACAGCAAGATGAGCATAGTAAGAAAATAAAGTAGGTAAATAGATAAAACAATAAGACAATAGTTAATGGATAAAATACATTGATTAGAAGTGTTTGTGTTTAATCATGAACTGCTGCCAAACATGAAGGTTTATAGCTTAGATTTAAATATGTTTAGGTTTTCGGCCTGTTTGACCATACATAAAATCGTGAGCTTAGAATGATAAGGTTCTATCTCCGTTTAGGGCAGTTCAGAGATATTGAGCGTCAAAGTTTTTACATTCCATTATGTTTTGTGAGATGGAACCTTTGTATTTTATGAATTACTAACTCAAAAATGTCAACATTTTAAAAATAACACCACACAGGCATTAATAAACACCTAATGGATCAGATTATGTAAAAAAACTCAATTTTGACAAAAATGGAGATAGAACCTTATAATTCTAACGTCACGAAATGACACACACACAACAACAATAATAACAACATACAAAAAAAAAGACTTTTGGTGGGCGATGACGTCACGCTGTCTGTCTATTAACTAGCGATCGTTCACGTTTCCTGTTCTGTGTTCTCCCATATTCGTTCGCTGCAGCGGAGCTATATACGGTTTTACCCAACTCTGACAGCCTCGGCGACATTTACAGGTATGTCATTCCTCTGTCGTGGTGTCGCCGTGTCGCTCCACGGTGGTTTGGGGTTCATTTAGTTGATTTAGTTGGTTAAAAAATGAATGTTTCAAATGGATCTCTTGTTGCGGACGGGAGATGCGCAGAGAGGAGGGAGCGGTGCTGGAGCCTGGCTTACAATGCAACAGCCAAGCTACACATTATTATATATATGTATATTTTTAGCATGCAATAGTGTGCTTTATTGATTTTCTTTAAGCGGTACACTTTCTTTTTTGTATTATTAATATGATCATTCTGATTCTTGTTCGTGCGCTGCTGGGGTTTCGCAGTTTGGCTTTTGCGGAAATTGCACCATGAGCATGTTGAGAGTATTTATAATAGTTGTTGTTTTTCTAGTTTAGTGACAGTAACATATGCCACAGTTATTATTACACTGTCTCTGATCTAATGATCCGATTATTTAATGCCTCCCATCTAATTGCCATCTTTGATCTCCTGTGAGTTTGCGTTTAGACAACACCCGACCATCATTGGTGAGATCAAATAATGAGATAGAGATGATAGTGATCTCCTTACTTACTAACGGATAAGATCTGCCCCTAAAAAAACGTTAGTTATATTATTGTGTTGTCATTTATTCCCCCGAGTTGACACGCCAGTTAGTGAAGCTGGACCTTAATTCCGATCGATTCCAATCAGGGAACTTTGGAGCGTTATTTAAGTGCGTGTGGGTGGATGATGGCAATTTAATCAGGATCACAAGATATCCCAACGCTATTCCAACCTGCCTGGGTCCTATGACTGACCGATTCATCCAGGAAAAACCCTCTCCAACCGCAGTCAGCAGTGTTGGCTTTTACTCCATTTCACATGTGGAAGCGTTTTCCCTCCATGACACAGTGTTTCCCTTCCATGAAGTTGGTGTTTTGACTGAGGCAATAGTATACATCACCTGCCATAACACAGCGTTTCTCTCCACAATTAGCCTAAACATTGTGTCATATGACCCTAAAAATTGTGTCATATCATCCTAAACATTGTGTCATATGATCCTAAACATTGTGTCATATGATCCTAAACATTGTGTCATATGATGCTAAACATTGTGTCATATGATGATTCTGTATATCCGGGACATTTTATTTTACTTTATAACTAATGTTATTTACTGTTACTACCTTTAGTGCTTTATATTTATGTCCTATGATCCTAAACATTGTGTCATATAATCCTAAACATTGTGTCGTATAATTCTAAACATTGTGTCATATGATCCTAAACATTGTGACATATGATCCTAAACATTGTGTCATATGATCCTAAACATTGTGTCATATCCTAAACATTGTGTCCTATCCTAAACATTGTGACATATGATTCTAAACATTGTGTCATATCCTAAACATTGTGTCATAGCCTAACGGCCTGTGTGCTGTCCCTGATGACGTACAGTAGCTACAGCCTACGGTATAGCTTACACAACTTCACAGATCAGTTATACGATCAGATACCATCTATACCTAACATAGAACTACAACAATTCTGTATATCCGGGACATTTTATTTTACTTTATAACTAATGTTATTTACTGTTACTACCTTTAGTGATTATATTTAACGTACATTTGTACTTTTGTTTACTCTGTACTTTGTTTACTCAGCCTTAAGCATTTCCTTGATACAGTAAACATGCATAACCCCCTAGGTTTAAAAATACCCCACACACATCACTACCTGTCATCACTACTATATAATGTATATGACAAACTCAAACTTGATATTTTGTATCAGTACTGGGATGCAGTCAAAACCGATACAGGGATCCCCCCAATCTGACAGCAGCCTGTGGATTGTGCTTAGAAGCTTGGCACCGGTTGTCGATCACTCACTCCTTATCTCGATCTATAGATGGCCTTATGACTGTTTTCACTTGTCTCACACCTCCTATATATGCGCCATTTACTTGATGCTTTTATGCAAAGTGACTTACATGCCAGTGAGTGCATCCATTTTTCAGTAGGCCTATACGTATATGATCCCAGTGGGAATCGAACCCCCAACCTAAACATTGTTAGCCCCATGCTCTACCGACTGAGCCACAGAGGACCACACGCCTCCTACGAAGCTCTTATTGTGACAGGGGGATGCGATGCATGAGGTTTAATCAATACTTCAAGCGGGAATCGACATTCCACTATAGGATCCACTTACAGTGTGTGTGAGTGTGTATGTGTGTGCACAGAGGCTACCTACACACACTCGGACCAGGGTGATTATGATCGGTGTGGCTTTGCGGGTGTGTGTTGTTGTAGCTGAAGCGGTCAGTCACGTCTAATTGGTTGTATCGCTCGCCTGTTGTTGTCTTGTGGCCGCCAATCGGTTTTCAAGGTTGAACAGAGGGGAGGATGCTGCCAAGTAGGCTAACTCACTAGGCTACTTTCTCACACGCACACACACACACACACACACACACACACAGACAGAGAGAGAAGCACCTTAGGGGGTGTCCTAGATTCTCTGTGGTCTCCCTGACTCAGATTAGGCGAACGCGTGTGTCCTGGACTAGCCTCAAATCCGTGTTAAACGGAGAATGAGTCAAGGGCTCGTTTTGAGCGAAGTGCTTTCTAGTACAGGAGTGTGGGCTTGCTAGGCTATCCGTTGTTGTCCGGCAGGGGGGAGGCTGGTGGCGGTTGAAATCGGAGGACGGGCTCATTGGTAATGAATGGTATGAGGAATGCTGTCAGACACTGTGATTTTCATTCTTCCGTCCGTTCCAAGTATTGGGCTAATCGATGATGACGATGATGATGATGATAGGTAGATAGGTAGGTACTTTATTGATCCCCAAGAGGAAATTTGGGTGTTACAGATGATGGTGATGGTGATGATGATAGGTACTTTATTGATCCCCAAGAGGAAATTACAGATGATGATGATGATTTTATTATTTCTACTTCCACCAGCCTGCTCTGTCTGTACCCCCTGCAGATGTGGCCTTGGGCCAGAGCCTCAGAGCCCCCCCCCCCAACCACTTGCGTCTTCTCTCCTGGGCGACACGGTTAATGATGGTGTGAGGTGGCAGCAGCAGCAGCCTCTCTCCTCAGGGTCTCACACGGTGACGTTTCCTCCTGGTTTCAGTAGCTGTAGGTGTTGTGGAGGAGTGTGTTTATACTCTGGGGGTCAGTGGTCACACTCCGCTACGGAGTGTTTACACTCTGGGGGTCAGGGGTCACGCTCTGCTGGGGCGTGGGTTCATACGCAGGTCAGGGGTCACGCTCTGCTTTGTCTACTTTCTGTCCCACCTGACAAAGTTAGACGACCTGTTGCCTAGGTCTTATACCTCCAAGAACCTCCAGGATCATGGTTGTCAGGGAGGGAAAAACATTGGCTTTTGGGGAGTGTTTTTATTTACTTTCAAATCAAAACCTTTTAGCACACACTTGTATCCTAAGCGACTTACAGTAAGGACCTTTGTCTAAGTAAGTGAATCAACTATCCATCCGTCATTGTCAGTAACACCTTTGATAAGAACTAGATCCCACTGCTTACCTGATGAAGCCCAGGCTTCCTGTAAAGTAAGTAAGTAAGTAAAGCTTTATTTATGTAGCGCCTTTCGTACATGAAATGCAACTCAAAGCGCTTCCTGCCGTACCTCCAGGAGTAGGTGTTAGCTGTCATGGTCGGCACAGTAATAACAGTCTTTCCAGGGATTGTTGGGTGTGTTTCGTGACTCCACACATGAAATAACCTAGCATAGCCTATGGGCTAACTTTTCAGGAGATTTTTCCACGTAGGCCATCCCATCCCATCCAAATTCAAGACCTGCTCCTCTGTGACGTTTCTATCCACGCTATCTGGCTATTTTTAGTCGCCTGCGGCTATTACTTCTAACATACAAACAAGGTACCACAGTGTACCACCACCACCGCCGCCACAGCCGCCACAGCCGCCGCACACAGCTATCCACTGCCCAGTGCGTTTTGGCAGCGGGACAGCTTTGGCCTGGGCCTCGCTAGCTTGTGTCTGGACCAGCTCACACACACACCCAGCTGGTGTGCCTCCTCTGTGTTGATGGGCATTAGCATGGTGCAGTAAACAATGACGCCTAGGCTAGGGCTAATCTGCTGCAGCACCCAGGGGGGAGACCTGCAAGAGTGGCACGTATACCCACGCTGCTGCTAGAGGGCTGGTCGGCTCTACCTGCAAACCCGAACAACCAGTTTATACGCAGCAGCGGCAGCAGCAGCAGCGGCAGTGGCGTTGTCAGTAAGCCCCGACGCATGCCCCTGCAGTCGCTCGCTGGCTGCAGTGAGACAGAGAGATCCTTCTGTTCCCTGTTCGAGCTGTCAGGAGCTCAGGGATTGTAGGCGTAGTGTGTGGTGTTAGTGTTAGGACGTGCTCTATTGGATACTTGTTGTGTACAAGAATGTGGAGAGAGGAAAAAAAACACTGTGTTCACAACCTGATGAGTTTTTTTTTTTTAAACCCTTTTCCCTGGTTGAGCTGTGAAACGGGCTTAAATATGATCCTGAACAGACGTTCCTATTGATGTACTATGTTGTAGCCTAGGTGAGCACAACATGTTAGGCCCAGGCCCCAGCCAGTGGATCACACTTACAGTGGCAAGGAATTCCCTGACCTTTTCTGGTTTTTATTGAGTGTTTTGATGTAGTAGTGTTTGTTTGATGGACCTGTGATTGGGGTTTGCTTGCGATAACATGTACGTGACAGAGCCTAGCTTCTGCATGACTGATTCACCGCTTATCTCTGTGAATTGCTCTGCGTATCGACGAGAGCGTGGCGATCCTCTAGGCTCTTATCAGACAGCAGGGAGATAAGACTAATACGACTAGGCCACACAGGAAGTCAGGGTTGTTTAACCAGGGACAGACGTGTTTACACACTCTGGGGTTAGGACTAGGCTGTGCTGCTACATAGGCTAGCCGGTTAGCTTCTTCTATTGCCATATAACACCACATCCTCGGTGGCTAGGTGGAAACAAAAGGCTCTCTCCCCCACACTATAGTCGGTTCGGGTGTCCTAATCAGTCAGTTTGTTTTGGTCTCGCTGTGCCGTCTGACGGATCATATCAGGACAGCCTGCGTAGTGCAGCCTCCGCCACGCGACAGGGTATATTAGGAAGCGGTGTGACAGAATGGGAGCATATGAAACAGCTGAAATACGGTCCAGGTGGTTGTCCTGACCAAGGGTTATTACACACAGTTTGTATTCATTGTAGTCTATGGATGATACAGGCCCTAAAGCAGCATTTCCTAAACCTGGGATCATAATTTCAAATCGGTATCCCCCTGAGAATGAATTAGCCTAATAAATAAGACACAAACATTTGTATTTCTTATGAAGACCTAGACAAACAATGTACAGTATGTGTGCCTATTTTACAGTGCTTCGGGTTTCAAATGCAACCGATCAGCATGTTTAGGTGATTACTTGGATGTCATTATTATGTGTTGGCCTAGGCAGCAATCAGTTGATGGTGGGGTCACAGGATGTGAAAAAACTAAACAAACTTAAAACGTTTGGGAGCCCCTGGCCTAAAGGTAATCATAGTTCACTTTCTGGAAACTCCCTCCAGGCTTAAATCCACCACCAGCCAATCTTCCTCAGTAACCAAATCTTCCAACACGTAACATAACGACTAACATGCAAATCTTCCCCCAGGCGGAGTCGTTGAGGAGGGTTGGAGCACACAGACGGACGGACGGACGGACAGACTGAAGGACGGACGGACGGACAGACAGGCAGTTGTCATGGTGACCATACCGGAGTACTACGAGGGGAAGGTGGTTCTGATCTCCGGGGCCACGGGCTTCATGGGGAAGGTCCTGCTGGAGAAGCTCTTGCGGTCCTGCCCCGGGGTGAAACAGGTCTACGTGCTGGTCCGGAACAAGGCGGGGCAGTCTCCACAGGCCCGCATCGCCGCCATGGTCAAGTGCAAGGTGAGGTGGGGGTGGGGAGGAGAGGAGAGGAGGACTGGGGAGGAGATGTGGGGGAGTAGGTGGGGAGGACTGGGAGAGGAGTGGTGGAGAGGGCAATTTTTGATTGTAAGTCGCTTTGGAATAAGGCGTCTGCTAAATGCCAAAAATGTAAATGTAAAAGAGGGCTGTAGAGGAGAGGTGGAGAGGGCTGGGGGAGCGGTGGGGGAGGGAGAAGGGCGGGAGAGGAAAATTCCTCTCTCTCGAAAATGTCTCGCTTTATTCTGTGCTTCATAGGGATATTCCGTCTCACGCCTAATCTGCACTATTTCCCGCTGCCTAGCTGTTGCGTACGTGTGACAGCCAGATAATTTGACAGATGAGGGCTAACGTTTGAATGTTGTCTTAGAGTGTCTTAGGTTCATGTTTAACTTATTCATTACACTGTTGGCAGCATACAGTCTGCATGTTACTGCAGGTTCATGTTACCACGGGAGGAGCAGATAAGGACACAATTTCACAAATAACACAGAAAATAGTTTATAGAACCGTTTTTCAAAGCAGGGTATCATGATCCTTTTGTAGAATTGGTGAATCATGCAACACACACACACACACACACACACACACACACACACACACACACACACACACACACACACTAATAGCCTATATTCACAAGAAGACTAAAATAGACAGTTTTCGTAAAATGTCATAATTAGGCCTCATTCTACTTTTACCCTTGGGTGCTTTCAGTCCAAAACGCATCACTTCTTCAAAGTCAGTCAAAGCTCTTTACGGTCACCTCCTCTGTGAGCAGAGAAGGGAAGAGAGATACTGTTTGTTGGCTGTCTACCAACATTACAGGCATTCAAAAAACACTGGGCTCGGCTATTTAAAGCTTCAACATCCCCCCTCCTGGTTCTGCTTTCATTGTGTTTATCCAGTTCAAGATGCTAACTCTCTCGTTGCTAACTCTCTCTCGTTTCAAAAAGAAAGAAAACGTCTTTCTTGTTTACTTTCTGCCTCTGACTCATTGTATTAGGGTGATTATCGTTTAGTCTGGTGTTCATTTGTCAAATCTATCTCAGATTTGGAATATTTTAAACACGGGTCTGATGGAGCTGGGAATTCAAGGGTCTGTTTTCTGCCATAACGTAACTGGAAGTCCCCCAGATGCTAACTCTCTAACCATCACATACTGTGTATGTCTGACAGCTCTTTGACCGGGTACGGGACGAGCAGCCCGACTTTGCCCGGAAGATCGTGGCGGTGAGCAGTGACCTCACCCAGCCGGAGCTGGACCTCAGCACGGAGGACCAGGAGACTCTGGCAGAATGCATCAACGTCGTCTTCCACTGCGCCGCCACCATCCGATTCAACGAGCCACTCAAGTGAGCCTTTGTTCCTCTCCTGATAACTGCTCCTCCTCCCACGCTCTCTCTCTCTCCTCAAGTGAGCCTTTGTTCCTCTCCTGATAACTGCTCCTCCTCCCACGCTCTCTCTCTCTCTCTCTCTCTCTCTCTCTCTCTCTCTCTCTCTCTCTCTCTCTCTGTCTCTGTCTCTGTCTCTCTCTCTCTCTCTCTCTCTCTCTCTCTCTCTCTCTCTCTCTCTCTCTCTCTCTCTCCCTCCTCAGTGTGACTGGACTATGCTGCAAGCCTCTGGGTCTGACCTATTGGCCAGGGCAGGCTGGTGGAGGCAGCAGAAATCGGAAGACAGGCTCATTGTAATGCATTGACACTGCTCCTCCGATTTCTACCACCACCAGCCTCCACTGCTATAGACTTCCTCTAGTCTCTACTCCCTACATTACATTTTTAACATTTAGCAGATGCTTTTATCCAAAGCGATTTACAAATAGAGATGACAGGGAGAGTTACTCCCCCTGGAGTAACTTACTAAGTGCTTTACTCAAGGGCACTCTAGTGGTGGTGTTCCCAGGTGGGATTTGAACTCATGACCATCTGATCACCAGTCCACTAGGCCAGTGGTTCCCAACCGGGGGTACGCGGACCCCTAGGGGTACGTGAGGGGATTGCAGGGGGTACGTGGAAAGATTTGGAATTATAATTTATTTCCCTTTCCCAAAAAATAATTAAATATAGTCGTTTCATAAACCTGTTGTTAAAATGGTACGCTGCAACTTAAGTTCCTCCCCGACAGGTAATGACTGTAACACAAGCGGTAGTCACGTCACATTTAAATCACGTTCATTTACGTTCATTTACGCGCGCACGTCAGCTAGGCCTGTCAGTATACCGCAAAGATGGACAGATGGCTAAAACGACCAGCTACAGTAACGGTCAGATCAGAGGCAGATCAGACGGTCAGATCAGAGGAAGATCAGACGGTCAGATCAGAGAAAAAAAGGACCCCGCTATTATTTGGAAACATACAGTATGTTTTGTGGGGATTTACATGTACATCGGCTGATCCACCACAGCCACAGTGCTTTTTCTGCGGCTTAGTCCTGGCTAATAATTCAATGAAGCCAGCCCATTTACAGCGACACCAGAGCACCAAACACCTAGCAACTGTTGGTAAAACTGACGACTTTTTCAAGCGAAAACTGTCAGAGTTCAAGTCAAGTCAGGCTACACTGAAAAAAGCGGCAAGTGTGTCAAGCAAAGCACTGGAGGCGTCCTATGCTGTTTCATTACTAGTGGCTAAGTCAAAAACCCCACATTCAATCGCCGAAGATCTGATTTTGCCTGCCGCTATGATTTTGGCTCAAACTATGCTGGACAAGAAAGCAGCTGACACGCTCAAGTTGGTACCATTATCTAACAATACCGTCTCCCGTCGGATTGATGATATGTCCATAAATATTGTCGGACAAGTGGTGGATAAAATGAAGCAAGCAGGTCAGTTCGCTTTGCAATTAGATGAAATGACCGACGTTAGTGGGGAGGCTCAGCTGCTGGCTTTTGTGCGTTATAAAGAAGAGTCGGACATAAATGAGCATATCTTGTTTTGCAAGACGCTGCCAGGAAAGACAACTGGCGAGGACATATTTCTGATTAAGACAACGATCTGGAGTATTTCTTCAAAGACAACGATCTGGAGTGGAAATCCTGCAGTCACATCTGTACCGATGGAGCGGCAGCAATGACGGGTAAGGTGCGTGGGCTGCTTGGGCGTGTGATGAAGGTGAACCCCGAAATTAAGTGGATGCACTGTATTATTCACCGGGAGGCACTCGCCAGCAAAAGGATGAGCCCCGAGTTAAGTGCAGTTATGGATGACGCAGTTAAGGTGATTAACTTCATTCAGTCCCGGCCAATGAACCACAGACTGTTTCAAACTCTTTGTCATGACAGCGGGTCAGAGCATGAGCAGCTACTGCTTCACACAGACGTTCGCTGGCTGTCTCGTGGCAAAACGCTGCTGCGGCTCTATGAATTGCGCATCGAGGTGTTTGCTTTCCTGACAGAAAACGACCACCCTCTTGCAGCCCTGTTTGAGGATGCAGTGTGGGTTGCGCAGCTGGCATATCTTGCTGATGTCTTCACTAAGCTGAATGAGCTCAACCTTTCACTTCAGGGCAAGTACTCACACATCCTTAACATGTATGACAAAGTGAATGGATTCATAAAGAAGGTTAAATTATGGGAGAGGAAATGTAAGGATGGAGATGTGAGCTGTTTCCCACTGCTTGATGGCCATCTCGCCACCACTGATGCTGACAGAGGTCCTGTGGTGAAAATAGTTAAAGCACATCTGTCCAAACTTGACACTGACTTCAACCAGTACTTTCATGACATTGAAACAAAGTCAGAAAAACTGGACTGGGTGAGGAACCCATTCAGAGTGAATGACAGGAGCAGCAGCAGCCTTCCTGCAAGCCTGCAGGAAAATCTGATGGACATGTCCTCTGATCGTGGGTTGAAGATGGCACATGCTGACAAGTCATTGACAGAGTTTTGGTGTGATGTTGAAAAGGAATATCCAGTGCTGGGAAAGTGTGCATTGAATGAACTTTTGCCTTTTGGATCTACATATATGTGTGAAGTGACCTTCTCAGCTTTGACCCACATCAAAACCAAGCCAAGGAACAGACTGAGTGTGGAGAGCAGCCTGGTGACTGCTGTTGCCACACTGCCTCCAGAACTGTCAAAGCTTATAAAAGAGAAGCAACCTCAAGTGTCTCATTAAAGCTCAACTGATGAAAAAAAGAATTGCAACTGCTACTGGGTGAGTCTATTTTTCACAATGGTGTAAATATCTATGTATTAAAGGGGAGTGGTTCAAATGATTTCATTAATAATCAGTAGAGTTAGATAAGAAGTTTAAGTGTGTGTGTGTGTGTGTGTGTGTGTGTGTGTGTGTGTGTGTGTGTGTGTGATAAGTTTTATCCTGTCTCATCTTGTCTGTTTCCTCTCCCCATCAGTCAAGACTCTGGGATGAGAAAATTATGACATCACTGCACCTCAGACAGAAGCCAAAGAGGAGCAGGAGAAAGGGAAAAGAAACAGATATCAAATCAAATTCATTATTATTTATTATTTATTTTTCTATTTTCAGTGAGTGTGTGGGCATGTGGTAACAATTAACCATTGAGGTGGCCAGGTGGCACATGTATTGGCCAATTAGCTCATGTAGTCTAATTTTGAATGGCAATGTTTTGAAATGGCAAACATGTGACTTTATGTCAGATTGTTGTGTGCAGAAAACCGTGTTCAGTGCATTTAAAAAGTGCCATTTTGAATAGCAAAATGTGTGTAAAGCAGAAAATGTGTTTAGAGTTTTGGAGACATGAGAAGAGGTTTTGCTCTCTGTGTGTCAGTAATAAATGTTATATTTGCAAGTTAGAGTTTAATTGATTTTTTTGGGAAATAATCAACACGCATGAGTGAGGGGGTACTTCTGGCATGGCAAAACAGCTCAAGGGGTACACAAGACAAAAAAGGTTGGGAACCACTGCACTAGGCCACCATTATCTACATTAGCGATACACTCCTGGTCCTGGAGAGCCGCAGTCGATGCAGGGTTTTGTTCCCGCCCACTGCTATCAGTCCTGACTGAAATAATCAACTGGGCCCAGTATTTAAAACATGTTTAATCTGGATTTTTTTTGCTGTCCAGGATCAGATCCAGCTGGCTGATTTCCCCAATACTACTCAAAATTAGCCAGATAGATCTGATCCAGCAAACAAGAATCTGCAATAATTCTGATCTAGATTAAACGTTTTGAAATACTGGGCCCAGATCATCAACACCGTGATTAGCTGAATCAGGTGTTTCACTGCTGAGCTGGGTCAGAAGCCTGTAGTACTGTACAGTACCATTCAATTGAATGGGAAAAGTGTGTCCAAACTTTTGACTGGTACTGTAGATCTGAACAGGAATTAATAGCTATACTGTATGTGAAAAGGACTGGTTAGGAGAGCGAGTTTGTCATAATTCATTCAACGGGTATTGAAGTGTTTACCCTTGAAGAATCGCTGCAATCAGGATGACAAAATCAACGGAGGCCGGTAAAAAAGAAAAAATCTGGAAAGTTGCATCCCATACATATTTGTGCTAGGCTACTGCTGGAACTGGCATTTAGGCTTAATTTAATTCAACAAGTCTTCCTTATTTAGCTTATTGTGACCCGCTGAAAGAACTCGTGGTCTGTGGTCTGTCAGCAGTGCTTCTTATCAGATTAGGTTGCGAAAAACGACTTTGGGGATTTCAGGTCAACGGTATGTCCGAGAAATACTCCACAGAATGAGTCACAACATGACGGATCATATTGTTTTGGTGGAACAATAGGAATTGAAGGATGTGAAATGTTTTAGTAAAATCTATATTTCATAACAATAGGATTTGAAGGAAGTTAAATGTTCTGGTGAAATGTATTTCATAATAATAGGAATTGAAGGATGTGAAATGTTTTAGTGAAATATATATTTCATAACAATAGGAATTGAAGGAAGTTAAATGTTCTGGTGAAATCATAGCATTTAACATCCTTCAATTCCTATTGTTACCATCACTCTCTCACTGGGCAGATTGGGTGAACATCCTATATCCATCTAGAAGAAACATTTGTCGAAGTAAGTGAATCATCTATCAGTCATCGCAAGAAAAAGTAATCTGTGCTCGGGCCAGAGGCCATTGGCAGTCACAATACTAGAATGTTATTTTTTTCATTTAGTTTTTTATTTACAGTAGAGAAACTCTACAGAGGGGTAGAGGGTTTTAGGAGGGACAGTTAAGGTATAGCCTGAAGAGATGGGTCTTCAGTCTACGGCGAAGAAAGCGAGTGACTTTGCAGGTCTGACAGCAGTGGGAAGCTCTAGAAACCATCTGAGTACCTCACGATGTGGTTATGGTGGTTTTACACTGACACACTTACCATCACACACACTGGCCCGTTCTCAGCTGTTAGAAAGTTGATTTCTCGCTTCCTCTTTTCTGTCCTCAACTGGCTTCCTTCTCGTACATCTTTTTTTTCGATGAAAATATCTACGGAACCCTGAGAGAATCTGAGGAACCTTGGCTTGACACCTCTCTCACGTCAAAGTACTTTCTCCTTTCGCGAAACTACTCTTCCTTTTTAACTTCCTGAAACCATTAGCAACCCCCATAGCAACAGGCACCAGCTCAGTGGCCTTGCGGTTCGAGTGTCCGTCCTGAGATTGGGAGGTCGTGAGTTTGATCCCCGGGCGAGTCATACCAAAGGGAGAGTTCTCAAGGCTCTCACGGCTACTTACTTATAGCAACAGGAGCTTTTAGGAATGCATTAGCAACCCCCCCCCACCCTGCTTACCTTGCACATTGGTTAAACATAATATTATAGTTTACATTTCGTCTTTGTGAGTCTCTGTGTTGTTGTTATTATTAAGGATATTTTATCTCTCCTCCTTCCCTCTGAGGGTTGCTATGCAGCAGCTTGTCCTCTGGGTTGTTTAAACATATTTGATTTGCTTTCATCTTTCTATGAATATTGTCCCCTCTCCTCCCTCCCTCTCTCCCTCCGTCCCTCTCTCTCTCAGGGCTGCTCCCCAGCTGAATGTCCTGGCCACTGTTTGAACATGGTTAAACATCATTCTTTTGTATTATTAATAACATGTTCCCTCTCCCTCCCTCCCTCCCTGCCTTCCCTCCCTCTCCCCTCCTTCCCTGTCTGTCTCCTCCCTTTCTCCAATCCTCCCTTTCTCCCTCCCTCCCTCTCCTCCCTTTCTTCCTCCCATCCCTTTCCTCCCTCTCCCCTCCCTCCCCCCCTCTCAGAGATGCGATGCAGCTGAACGTGCTGGCCACTCAGAAGATGGTGGCCCTGGCCCACAAGATGAAGCAGCTGGAGGTCTTCCTCCACGTGTCCACGGCCTACGCCAACTGCGACCGGGAGCTGATCGAGGAAGTGGTGTACCCGCCGCCCCTCGACTACAGGAAGCTCATCGACACCCTCGAGTGAGTCAGTCAGTCAGTCAGTCAGGCAGTGTTTCCGGTGGTGCTTTTTTGAAGAGGGTTTTGAGGTGATTCATCGATGCCATTTGTTTGGATCGAGCGGGGGCGGACGAACACACACACACACACACACACACACACACACACACACAATACAGCTAAGGAATTAGGTTGTTCTCTGGTAGAACGTGCTGGATTCTCTTTTCCAGAACCAATGACGTGGTGTGTTCTATTCTAGAACCTTACCCTTACCACACTCAGCCTCGATATCAGTTCGCAAGTCTGTGAATAAAGGGAATTGAGATGTTAGACGAAGAGTTGGAACAAAGAGACCCTCCTTCACACCGTCTCTGTTTGAAAGTGTTATGGGTCTTAATAGGTGCTAGGCTTCGGTCTGACGATGGTCTCTGACATGTGACCTCCCCTCTCTCTTTACTCTCTAAAGCACTTAGAAACAAACCAAAGTCCTCTGGGATCACTCAGATTAATATCAGTAATACTACTGTAGGCCTACTTCCTTGGCGATTAGTCTCAGTGAATTACTGTTAATCAGCGAGTGATATTTGACTGAGGGGGAAGTTGGGGGGGGGGGGACGACACACAGTTTCAGTCACAATCATAGATTAGGATTACGCCTGGTTTGGATATTGTATCCCGTGGATTATGATGGAGATGCTACATAAGTTTGGTAGTTGGGCCAGAAGGGGTCAATTCATATGATATTGCAGCAGAACTGGCTTCTAATGGAAGGCTGTTTGAAATCACTCGAAAGGCTCGGGCAAATGCCTTTGGCTTTGGTCTGAACTGCACTCTATTTTTTATTTTTTATGGCATTTCTGCTTTATTGGGATAGAGACAGTAGAGATTGACAGGAAGGATGGGTGAGAGAGAGGAGGATAAAGACAGTAGAGAGAGAGAGGACGGATGACATGCAGGGTATGTTGATGGCCGGAATCGAACCAGGGACCCTTTGATTATGCGGTATGCGTCTAAATCACACTTTCAATGTAAAAATGTCCTTTGAACATGCTTTTCAGTCCAGGATTAGTCTTAAGCCTTGTCTGTGAAATCGGCCAATTGAGTGCATTTATGACACGTTCTAGTCTTTTGGTCCGCATATCGGCAACCAATCAAAATGTTCAGACTTTTCTTTTGAAACATGGAACTAGGTTTCAACGTTGTTGAAAATCACAACACACACTCGCTAGTCAAGCCAAAAATACTGCAACGCAATGGATTTGGTGAGTAATCCCCACTGCTACCTAGTTAACTAGAACACTACTTTACATTGTTAGCAAGCTCACAAAACAAGCTGTGTTAGTTGACTAGCGATGTGTCATTGATTTTCAACAATGCGGAAATGTATTATTATTTTTTTTAAAGAAAAGTCTGATCATTACATCAGATCCCGATATGCGGACCAACGCATTAGAACGGGACACAGATGTCGTCACATGGAAGGTTTAGCGGTACTGGATGGCGTTTGGTTACTGATTGACTGGGCGTCGTTATGGCTGAGTTATAGCTTCACCAAGTGGAACGTCCGCAAACATCCATCTAATTTATGTCCAACCTAAATGTTGCCGCTCATAACCATAATTAAAGTGGCTTTTTCAAATGGATCAGAATAAGTAATTCTTTAAATCTCGTCACTGTTTGAAAGAAGTTATGTTTTCTCTGGACGAGGGAAGGCAAACGTGGTTCTGTTATGAAGGTGAATTGTAGATCAAATGTGTCACATACACACATACACACATACACACACACACACACACACACACACACACACACACCCCGAACAGACCTCTGTTCACTCATTGTGTGTTGACAGGTGTTCAGCTTTCCATGCTGAGCTATGTCAAAGTGAAGGCATGTGAGAAGGGTTGCGACAGAGGCGCAGGCTAAATGAAGGTGGCTGAGGCACAAGTTCAAATCCCGCCTGGGAACACCACCACTAGTGTGCCCTTGAGTAAGACACTTTAGCCCTAAGTTACTCAAAGGAGACTGTCCCTGTAACCTCTAATTGTAAGTCACTTTGGATAAAAGCGTCTGCTAAATGGTTACAATAGTACAAATGTCAAATGTGTAGGCCTCCAGGCCTGATTGTTTCTATGCTAGCTTGGCGTCCTTTGATCAGTGGTTCTGTGGCGGGAAGTTGGCAGATAGAAGCTTATTTGAGGTTCAGAGAATCAACGGGCACTTTGTTAGGAACGCTATACTAATACTGGGTAGGGCCTCCCTTTGTTCTCAAGACAGCCTCAAGTATTAATGGAATTGATTCCATAAGGTGTTGGAAACATTCCTTTGAGATTCTGGTCCATGTTGACATGAATGCGAGTTCCTGCATCCAGTGAAACCAGTTTTAGAGGACTTAAGCTTTGAGACATGGTGCATTATGATGCTGGAAGAAGCCATTAGAAGATGGGTACATTGTGGCTATGTAGGGATGCACGTGGTCAGGGTATTTAGCAATGCATCAACTTGAGAGCCTGTAACTACCTTAAAACTGCAGGCATAGACATAAAAACGGCCATAAAAATACATAGACATAAAAATAGATGAGATATAGACAGACATAAAAATAGATGAGATATAGACAGACATAAAAATCGACAAGTCCACCAAACTCTGTACGTAGCAAAAAACACATTGCAAAAACCATCGAACTATCCCTTTAATGCTCTTTCCTTATGCTCCAGCTGGATGGATGAGAAGCTGGTGTCGTTGATAACCCCTAAGCTGATCGGAGAGAGGCCCAACACCTACACCTTCACCAAGGCCCTGGCCGAGTCCCTGGTGCAGCAGGAGTGTGGCAACCTCAACATCGCCATCGTCAGACCCTCCATCGTCGGGGCCAGCTGGAAGGAGCCCTTCCCTGTGAGGCTCCTCATGCTTTAGGATAGGCTAGGGTCTAGAAACATTGTCTAGGATAGGCTTGGGTCTAGAAACATTGTCTAGGATAGGCTAGGGTCTAGAAACATTGTCTAGGATAAACATTGGGGTGGGGGGGGGGTTATTTTTGGTTGGGGGGGGGGGGTTGCTGCTTGTGTTAAATCAATCGCTAGTGTATGGACCTACAGTAGACACAGATATAAAACATTTAAATTCTGATCCAGGGCTATTTTCTGGGGCAAATTACAGCCTGGTCACTCCAGATCCGTTTGTGCTACGTATTCGACTCCTAGCACAGATGTTGTCATGACTACATGAACAGACTCCTGTCCTAACACTCCTATTAATGAGAGGCTAAACACTTCCACATAATTACCTTCTTAGAATCTATACATGTCATTTTCGTATAACTGCGTAACTGACGTTTAAACTGTCATGGCTGTCACAGACCTACACAGTAATGGGAGTCTATATATAGCTCAAACACATCTGGCGACCAGGCTGGGAATATGACACTGCCAATTATTGCACTAGTACTGTTGTCACTTTGTCACTTTTTATTACTTATTATTGAATTATTGCTGACTACTGTTGTTGAGCGTATGATATAAGTGATTGACAAAATGTGATTTTATTTGAATAAATATATGATGGGTGTTTTAAACTCTAACTGAGTCTTGTGAATTAGGCATTTTTCTTAACCCATTCTTGTTATTTGTCAATCTCTTTCCTATAGGGCTGGATCGACAATTACAACGGACCTAGCGGAATATTTATTGCAGTAAGTGCCTTTTTCCATACAGCATCTGTTGACTGACTATGCCCTGGCTACATGGTTCAAACTGTGGAATGACATTTTTACGTTGCCCTGGTAACTAATTCTCATTTGCCCACGTCTGCCCCCTGTAGGCAGGGAAGGGGATCCTGCGTACGATGAGAGCGTCTAACAACGCCGTGGCGGACCTGGTGCCTGTGGACGTGGTCATCAACACAACACTGGCCGCGGCCTGGTACTCAGGCTCACAGAGACACACCAGGTCAGTCTCACACACACACACACACACACACACACACACACACACACACACACACACACACATTAGCCCCTTCCCCCTACCACACACTAGCCACAGCCTGGTACTCAAGCTCACAGACACACACCAGACACACATAGAACCTACCCTCTGAGTGGCCTTGTCCAGAAACAACCCCTCTGCCCTCCTTACCCTCTTCAAACATGCATGTTCCCCACATTTTCCAGTCCTTTCTGATGAACACAAGTTTCAAAGACTCTTGAGTTGTCTGTTGACACAGTCAGTGTGACAATGTCAATAATGTCAATAATGTCAATAATGTTCTCTCTCCCTGTTCTCCCCAAGTTCACAATGGAAGACATTTTGTTTCTTTTCTTCTTCTACGTGTCTTCTCTACCATTTTGAGGACATTTTGTTTCTCTTCTCCTTCTTCTCTTCCCACTAGGCCTAAGAGCATCCTGGTGTACAACTGCACCACCGGGGGGATCAACCCTTTCCGCTGGGGCGAAGTCGGTATGGAAACACTCCTCCTCCTCCTCCTCCTCCTCCTATCTTAACCAAACACACCAAACCCGTGTTTACACTTGTTGAAGCTCTATCAATGCAGAAAAAAAAGCGATAAGAGCGTTACTATTAAAGCCAATCTACGCCCACAGAGTGGGGTGTGTCTGGGGTGTGTTCGTTGAGGTGAAATGTCCACAGCTGCGTTGCACATAGAAATGTATTGTTGAAGAGCTGGCGTAGAATTCTGAGGTAGAGGACAGGCCTCAAGGCGAGGCTGGCGGAGGTAGAAATCGGAGGACGTGCTCGCTGTGACGGACGGGATGGAATGAAGAACGGTGTCTTTCTCATTCCGTCGTTCCATGCGTTACAATGAGCCCGTCCTCCGATTTCTACCTCCACCAGCCTCCGCCGGCAGGCATGACTCCCTGTTCTACGCCACTGATCTGTGTCCCAATAACCCACCTTTTACCTCAGGTGTGTAACCTGTGATTTTCCATCACATGGATGTTTTAAAGAATAACTAAGCCATGCATACTTGAGGAAAACATTTGGAGAATTGGGGCACACCCCCTCCGTTGTAGAAAATCCATTTCTATGTCGGCGTTCTGCATCGTTCCACCCTAGCGAACAGGCCCCTTGTAGCGAGTGTGAGCAGGTCGGTTCATGCTGCGTTCCGGTGCTCCTCTGAAATGGAGAAAACTCTGAAATCAGAAGTGTCACACTTTGGGGAAACTCGTGTTACATACTTGTTTTCTGTCGGACCCTGGATGTCGATCAACCAGTAGGGTGGAAATTCCGGGAATGACCATAAGTCTGAATGTTTTTTCTGAGTTTTCTGAGGAGCGCCTGGATGCAACATGGGTTTTAGACGTGACCTCCTTTGACGTTGTTAATCTGCTGTCCGTAATCACTGACAGATCAACACAGCGGCAGGCGGCAGGCCTGTTCAGACCAAAGATCCGCGTCATGACAAGAACGTCGCAGAGAAAAACTCAACCACTTGCAACCGACGTGATAAAACTGGGCAGGGCAGATAAAGATGAAATATTAAAGATAATTCAGACCGTTGCAACTAGAAGATGGACGTTCTAAAACAATCTTGTATCGTCGCGGATCTTTGGTCTGAACTGGCCTTTAAAGAAAGTAGAGGCTAACTGAATAAGATCACTGGTGTGTATTAACTGACTAACTAACTAACTAATTAACTAATTAATGAATTAATGGAAAATTATAACAGATCCTTCTTAGATGAGTGTTTGTTTTTAATGATGGATATTACTGTTCCTGATCTCATACAGTTGTGTTATAGTTCCCCTAAATCTGCTTACCTGGAGCAGTTCTCTTAGATCAGGTGACTTGTAAATGTTAAATATATTATTATTCAATATATTTATAGTCATTCCCAACTGAATTTCAAATATATTATTATTCAATATATTTAGTCATTCCCAACTGAATTTCAAATATATTATTGTTTTAATATATTTATAGTCAATACCAACTGAATTTCAAATATATTATTGTTCAATATATTTATAGTCAATAGCAACTGAATTTCAAATATATTATTGTTCAATATATTTATAGTCAATACCAACTGAATTTCTAATATATTATTGTTCCATATATTTATAGTCAATACCAACTGAATTTCTAATATATTATTGTTTTAATATATTTACACTGATTTACTTTAATGCTTTTTAACTTTCCACAGTGCTTTCCCTCATTCAGGCTTAGTATGAAGTCTAGATTTAGAAGTTCAAGGTTTTCCTCCTTTATCCTGGTGTGTTTCCCTGTGCTAGTAGCCTCCTACACTATATTCCAGGGGAGGCTGGTGGAGGTAGAAATCGGAGGATGGGCTAATTGTAATATTCCCCATTGCGTTCCATGCATTACAATGAGCCCATCCTCCCGATGTCTACCTCCACCAGCCTCCCCACTGCTACCTACATAGTTTGACGTGGGGAATTGGAGTAATGGTGCCAAACTACTTCTTAGTCTGTATTTAAATGTAAGCAAAGTGACTGAGCCTAGCTAGTGGAGATTTAGATGAGGTAAATATTCTTGCTTGGGTCCTCCTTAATGCTGACTTGTGTGCTAGTTTGGCTACTCATGGGCAGGCCTAGCTCGCTTTCCTACCCCTTAACAGCATCTAAGCGTTTTTACATGGAGATGGATCTTCTCCCTTTGGACTTGGAAGACTGCGTTCGTAAATTCGCTTCGGAGCACACACTGGGTTCAACGTCATAAAGGGACCAAGTCATTTGATTGGACAAGAGGCATTCCATGAGTGCTGATCAGATTTCCAGAGCGAATTTACGAACGCAGCCGTAGAAAGGAATTGCTGGAAAGGTGGACCACTGGAGGGGTGCGCAGTCCATGGAATATAAAGAATATCTGTCGAGAAAAGAGGTTCCCGGATGACAACTTGATCTCTTGGAAGACGTTTATTCGCTTGGGAGCGAATTAACCCTCTTTGAAGGGCTCAGGCTGACGTCGAGAGCCTCTTTTCTTGATGTATATATACACTGATGAGCCAAAACATTATGACCACCTGCCTCATAAGCTCTTGGGATAACCTTGTCGCCCTAGCAACACCCTGTCGCCCTAGCAACACCCTGTCGCCCTAGCAACACCCTGTCACCGGTTTGTGGTTTGTCGCTCCTCTGACCACTGTCGCTAGGTACTCACCACCGCTGACCGGGAGAACCCCACAAGCCTTGCTGTTTCAGAGATTGAGCAATTTGGCCGTAGCAATTTGGCCCCTCGTCAAAGGCGCTCAGGTCTTTTACTCCTGCCCATTTCTCCTGCATCCAACACATCAACTTCAAGAACTGACTGTTCACTTGCTGCCTAACATATCCCACCCCTTGACAGGTGCCATTGTAACAAGATAATCAATGTTATTCACATCACCTGTCTGTCGGTCATCATGTTTCGGCTCATCGGTGTGTATATCTACACTTACGCCCGGGCCGCACCGGATACCTCTACCTCAGCAGCGCGTGTGTGTTTCATTTCGGCGCCCGTGTTAACAGGTCAAAGCCGCCACGCAGCCCGCTCGAGCCGGCCGTCTCACGCCGCATGGGCGCGCTCTAACCCGTTAACGCGGGGAGACGCCGAAACGAAACGCACCCCGACGCCGCTGAGGTAGAGGGTACCCGGCGTGTGGCCGCCCGGGCTTTTTAAAGAAATGTAATCTTCTTTTTTTTCTTTTCTTCCCTGCACTCTTCTCTTCTTCACGCTGCTGTCCCAACCTTTTTGTCTCGTAGAGTACCATGTAATATCCACGTTCAAGAGGAACCCCCTCGAGCAGGCCTTCCGCCGGCCCAATGTTAATCTCACAACCAATCGCCTAATCAATCAGTACTGGATCACTGTTAGTCACAAGGCCCCGGCCTTCCTGTATGATCTCTACCTGAGGATTACAGGAAGAGAGCCCAGGTATAGTACACACACACCCGCACACACACACACTCACACACACACACACACACACGTCCTCGGTCAACACGCCGTACCACCGCTCACCCCCCTCACCGCTCACCCCCCCCGCCCTCCCCCTCACGTCCACTGTGCTGCTCCCCTGTGTCAGTGTAGCTCAATGTGTACCTGTGAAGTAGGGGTGGACATCGACGATCGATAATTGATCGATAAGGATCTTGGTCGATCACAAAATAAAACATTTGGTCGATCACAAAAAAAAAAAGTTTTTTTTTTTTTTTTGTGATCGACCAAATGTTTTATTTTGTGATCGACCAAGATCCTTATCGATCAATTATCGATCGTCGATGCCCACCCCTACTGTGAAGTGTACCTGTGATGTACGCCGCTTGTGTCTCATTCATGTTGTGTGGGGCGACGGGGGAGGAAGGGGGGCGGTGGGGGGGGGGGGGGGGCGGTTGGGTAAGGGTCCTCCCCCCCCAACAGTGATGTCTACCTACCACCGTGATTGAAAGGGGCCCCCTCCTGTGTGTTCCTGTGTGATGTGTCCATCTCTCCCCTCCCAGAGAACTGCATTAACGTGTCGTACAAGAGCAACCCCTTAGAGCAGGCCATCAGGCGCCCCAATGTTAACCTGCGCTCCAACCCCTTTACCAATCAATACTGGACCATTGTGAGTCACACGCTACCCGCCCTGCTGTACGACGGTTATCTCAGGGTCACGGGTCAGAAACCCCGGTAAGGTCCCCGGATCCGTCCCCCCGTCCCCTCCCCTCCCCTCCCCTCCGTCCCCTCCCTCCCTCCCCTCCCTCCCTCCCTCCCTCTCTCCCCTCCCTCCCTCCCCTCCCCCATCCTCCACCCTCCTCCTCTCCGATACTGGGTGCTAGTCCTGTGAGCATGGTTTGTACGGAGGAAGCCATGCCCGGCTGTTTTTTGGTTGCTGCTCGACTTCATGGCATTGGGGACTCTCTCCAGGGCTTCTGCTGCTGTAACCGACGGCGACCGCGTCGGTGTCATGACGACAAGCATGGGTCTTGTCCAAGCATGTGGAATATATCTATCTTTTTTTTTTTTATAACAAACCCCTACCCGCTCCCCAACCCTTTTTTATTTGAGGACTGGTACTGCATATCGTTTTTGAGGCAGTGGCTGAAAGGATCATTCGGCACGGAAGAGGTGTCCTTTTTAAAAAAATCTCTCCATGGATTAACCCCCCTTTTTATGCAATTTTTGTTGTTGGACGAGCCATGCCATTGAGTCATTTGATCTGGGAGTGCGTGATCTGTCTGATCTCCTCCTCCTCCTCCTCCTCCTCCTCTCTTAATCCAAACTGTCCAATGGAGAACCACCACAGGAAACCAATATCAGCTACCAAACACTTGGCCCTGATTGGGTCTTCAACACTTCCTGGTTGTAATTGATTGGGCCTTTTACAACTTCCTTGTTGGTCTGGGCATCACAAGGCACATTGTGCTGGTTTGATTGACTGATGAATTGATTTGATGCTTCCAGAACCCAATTTAAACTTTATAAACCACATTTCTCAGCTAGTTCCCCCAAGGCCACCCAAGTGTTTGGTACCTGTGGTCTGAGGTCTTCGTCCTACCTGTTGATGGTAAACCAGAGACATTTCAGCTAGGTTAAAATACATGGTTGTTGCCATATTATACATTTTAGAGTTTGTGCCATTTCTTGGCTGGCTGAAATGAATGTGGTTTAGTATACAACACTTACTTAGGGTGCTGTGACTAGATGGATCTTAAATGTGACACCTCCTAATGCTTTGGTCCTAATATCCGGATCCAATGTAATGATCTGACTATTCTTTCGAAAAAAATGTAATACGTTTCCGCGTTGTTGAAAATCAATGACACATCATTAGTCAACTAACACAGCTTGTTCTGTGAGCCTGCTAACAATGTAAAGTAGTGTTATAGTTCACTAGGTAGCAGTGGGGATTACTCACCGTATCCATTGCGTTGCAGTATTTTGGCTTGACTAGCGAGTTTGTGTTGTGATTCCCAACAACGTTGAAACGCAGTTCCGTGTTTCAAAAGAAAAGTCTGAACATTTTCATTGGTTGCCCATATGAGGACCAAAGCATTAGAACGTGTCACGAATGGGTTTCTCACCCACTGTAGAGTCATAGAGATAATCTGTCCAACGTTTCCTACCATGATGTTCCACCTGTGCATGCTGTCGCCTCCCTCTGATGCAGTGTCTCATGGAGGGGATCTGAGTTATGTATGACGACCACGCAGTCTGCCTATTAATATACATTCCATCACGGGAGGCTGGTGGAGGTTGAAAATCGGAGGACGGGCTCTTTTGTAATGCGTGGAACGCAATGGTATTAAACACACACACACACCCGTTTGATCACCGTTCCTCATTCAATTCCACGCATTCCAATGAGCCCGTCCACCGATTTCTGCTTCCAACAGCCTACCGACTGTGTTCAATAATTTACATTTTGGCACAGAAGGTAATATTGGCACAGAAATCGATATTGGCACAAAATTCAATATGGCACGGCTGATGATCACAAATTAACATTCATCAACGTCGTCATCTTCCACCGAGGCATCCTGTTGCTCAGATACCCTCCACGACTTCACACATTGTCCATTATTCATGTTCTGTCTTCAACATGCGTCAACACCACCACATCAAGTCTAACCAGGGAGTCAGCGGGAATTGATTATGCTAGAATGCCTAGTCTTTACACCTGGGTTTCCGTTAACCGGCAATTACCGGTCTTTGTCCGGTACATTTTGGCGAAGTCCGACAAATTGAAAAGTCGTCGGACATATTGTCCGGTGAAAATAATTCCCTTTGAATACAATTCGCTAAAGTTCACATTCTGATTCCTTCTATTTTAAAAAAGACGAATATATAGGCTATGTATTTGACACCGGCATGATGATGACTCCTAATGTGTAGGCCGGCCTATGCGAAACAGCGCACAGGTGCCACATGGGATTGATGCCAGATGGGATTACAGCTTAACCAGTCTATTACCGCTTAAACACAGTAGCCCATTCGGCGGTAACCCATGCCTATCTGGCAACCCTGCCAACCCGTCCACCATAGTAATACGCAAACGTTGCAGCTCAAAGTGCACCAGAGCGAGCGATTAAATTAATGAAAAGATGGCAAAACAAAGTACCGGTAAGCTTAGCAATTATTTCATGAAGCCAAGCAACAATGAGTCTGAGCCTGAGGAGACGTCTAGAGAAGGCAACAACAACCACAGGTGAACACTATACATCAGACAGAGCCAATTTCCCAGTTGATTTAACGGATCCTATGCTAAAGAGGACCGTACTTGAGTTGGGATCGTGTAAACCGGTAGATTCTCTATTCGGACATTATAGCCGCTATATGTGGGACTGTCGGTCCAATATTGTAAAAAAAAAAAAAAATGTTTACGGAAGTACATGTCTCAAGTATTATCTCGGTGGTTAGTCGAGTGAAAGAAAAACAACATACAGATGATAATTCACACAATATAATACCACGAAAGCGTACAGAACTAAACAATAACGTTTATTTGGGCAGCATCATACTCAAACTCAGGCAGAAGGGCAGGGAGACCTGGGGAGGAGCCGTGTCACGCCAGAAGCCTACATGCTTGCACACTGTTACTGTTCAATAAAATGTTATACATCTAGACATTGTGGTATTTCTTTATATACGTATCCCAGACTGCCTATCAATTGTTTCTCAATAAACAGTTATGTTCTTCCCATTGTCATACTCCCGAGCTAAACGAAATGCCTTCCCAACCAGCGAGACTTATAGAAATGACGTTGTTTTATTGATTTTAAAAAAAAGGGTAAAACTGGAAAGAGAAAATAGAAAACTCACATTAATCCCAAACAATTTAACAAACTTCAGTTAACGTAATGTGGAGTCCGTTCATTGATCGATGCTGTCTGTTCAGTTCCCAGTGAGGCGCCCGTTCAGCGCTGGACCCGTTCAGCGCTGGATTTGACGCATGGCATAGCGCGCATGCGTCAAATCATGTTATATTATTATATATTATATAGCTCGCATCTAATCGTATCGGATGAGAAATAGACATTAAATGGCATATATAGGCCGCTACACAACATTAATCACCGCGACAAACAGCTATATTAGATTTGGAAGAAAAAAAAATATGATTTTGAATATTTTTTTTTTAATTATATTTTAATATGATGACCGGAATATATCACGTTTGTCCGGTAAATCGAATTCTTCCCGGACACGATGTCCGACGGCAAATTTTTCTAACGGAAACCCTGCTTTACACGCATCACGATGCAGTATATCCATATGTATTAGATTTGTTGTTATTTAAATCAAATCAAAGTGTATCCGTCAGTTCATTATGCACAGGATAACAGCCGTAAACATTACAACCAGATGTTAAACACGAGCTGCCTCTCAACAGTGCGGTGAAATACAAGGACAGGGCTACGACAACAAGCAATGCTAGAGTAATTTACTGTTATCCAGTGTGTAGGGGGGGGGGGGGGACACATCCAGTATCCCGTTTACTGACCCACACCACCACGGTTGTTTAAATCAATACTTCACAACGCCCTGGGGCAGTGATGAAACGTCCTATGATTTAGCGTGAGTCAGAGTTGGCACGCCGCCAGCCCTCCTGGCCTCGGCGGTCAGCCTAAACAAACACAAATCACAGATGTATTCCCAATTGGATCTCCTGTTACAGATTGGCTCATTGTCTGTTGGAACAGACCCCATCCTCCCCTGCCCTCTTGTCCCTCCCTGCACACAGCACCCAACCCAGTTATCTCTGGTCCAGCCCCGGCTGATTGCTAGGTATTATAGCTGAGTGCTGCTCTTACTGACTCACCGCTGTCTCTGTGCAGTGTCAGCTAGCTCCCCCACACCCCCCGCGCGCTACACTGCGCCACGCTAACTTCTCTCCCTCTCTCTCTCTCTCTCTCTCCCCCTCCCTGCCTGCTGTGGTTACCGTGGTGACTGCCGTGTTGATGTAACGGGGGTTGTGGTGGTGGTTGACGACGGTGTGGTTACTGTGGCGATCGTGACGGCGGCGGTGGTTGTTGCCGTGGCGACCGTGCGCGCGGTAGGATGATGAAGACGATCACGCGGCTCCACAAGGCCATGATGGTGCTGGAGTACTTCACCAGCCACTCGTGGGTGTGGAACACGGACAACGTCACCATGTTGATGAACCACATGAGCCCCGATGACAAGAAGGTACGCCGCAGGGATGCACGCTCACCCCGCTCTCTTTCACTCTCGCTTTCTCTCTTCTGTTTCACTGTCTCTGTCTCTCTCTTTCACTCTCACTCTCTCTTTCACTCTCTTTTTCACACTCTCTCTCCTTCTTTCACTGTCCCTCACTCTCTCTCACTGTCTCTCTCTTTCACTGTCTTTCTCTCTCTCTCTTCCACTGTCTCTCTATACCTATCCCTCTTGTCCTGTTTTCCCTCCATCTCTCTCTCTCTCTTCTGCCACCATTCTCTCTATACTGTACCAGCCTCCCCATCTCTCTCTCTCTCTCTCTCTCTCTCTCTCTCTCTCTCTCTGTCTCTGTCTCTGTCTCTGTCTCTGTCTCTGTCTCTCTTTCACTGCCTCTTTTTTTTGTTTTAGTTTTTTTCGGGCCATCTTTCTCTCCCTCTGTCTCCCTCCATCTCTCCCTCTCCCACACAAGCTTGTAGGATGGAGGCCACAGTGATGCCACTGAGTGATTGGAGTGTGTGTGTGTGTGTGTGTGTGTGTGTGTGTGTGTGTGTGTGTGACGTGTGTTCTCAACACAATGGGATGATTCAGCCTGGCTCTCTGTAGACTCATTGTATTGGTTGGTTGGTTGTGTCATTGCTGAAAATGTAAATGCATGCATTTACTGTGATTCTAGGACTATAGGCCAGTAATGTAGAAAGAAGTCCCCTGCTCACTTTATTCATTGACCTTAAACCCCCCCCCCCCCCCTTCTCCCTCCAGTCATTCAACTTTGACGTGCGGCAGCTGCACTGGGCAGAGTACATGGAGAACTACTGCATGGGCACCAAGAAGTACGTCCTGAATGAGGAGCTGTCTGGCCTGCCTGCCGCCCGCAAACACCTCAACAAGTAAGACTTGGGAGGGGTGGGGTGGGGGGGGTCAAACACCTCAACAAGTAAGACCAGAGGCCATCCCTTGCATGGTAGCTTGCCGCCATTGGTGTGTGAATGTGTGAGTGAATGGGTGAATGAGAGGTCATTGTAAAGCGCTTTGGAATAAGGCGATATATACATAAGTGCAGGCCATTTACCATTTACACACTGCGTCATGGTTCATTCTCCCCTGGTGGGTGGTGGGAGGATGCTGGATATGTGCCTCTACATCGCTGGTGGAGGTTCGAAATCAGAGGACGGGCTCGGATCGAATTCTGTGCATTCCAGTGGAGCCCACGTGTTTTGATACCATTCCGCATTCCATTCCATGCATTCCAGTGAGCCCCGTCCTACTCCGATGTCCGCTCCACCGGCCTCCCCTGGCCTCCACCGGCCTCCCCTGGCCTCCACCAGCCTCCCCTGGCCTCCCCTGGCCTCCGCCGGCCTCCCCTGGCCTCCCCTGGCCTCCGCCGGCCTCCCCTGGCCTCCACCGGCCTCCCCTGGCCTGCACCAGCCTCCCCTGGCCTCCACCGGCCTCCCCTGGCCTCCACCAGCCTCCCCTGGCCTCCACCGGCCTCCCCTGGCCTGCACCAGCCTCCCCTGGCCTCCACCGGCCTCCCCTGGCCTCCACCGGCCTCCCCTGGTCTTAAACGCACCACGTTTCATAGGCCATATCGTTGCGTGACGTTCCCCAAATCTGGGAATTCTGAAACATGCCGAAACTTCCGTGACCTGACACACAGAGGAGATGAGAGAGAAAACCACACACCATACAGAACCCCTGCATCATTCACACACCATACAGAACCCCTGCATCATTCACACACCATACAGAAACCCCCGCCCCCCCCTTCTCATCCTCTCGGAAAAATGTAATTCTGATTCGTCTATTCATTCTCCGGCGTGGAGGGGGTGGCGGGGGGGGCGCAGGGGACACACACGCCTTAATAAGCTGTACGCTTTGATGTCCTGGTGTTTTTTCCGTTCATTCATCTTCATCTCAGAGGCCTCAGCGTGAAATGCCTAATGTGTTTCCCTGTGAAGAGCTCTCCCCTCCTCTCCTCTCCTCTCCTCTCCTCTCCTTTCCTCTTCCTCTCTTCCGTGTTTTCTACGGTACACCACGCACCACGCCATGAATCATTTAGCACCGCGGGTGCTCGGGTTACCCCAGTACAGGAGGGTCCACCTCCCCTGTGTGTGCGTGCGTGCGTGCGTGTGTGCGTGCGTGCGTGCGTGAGAGCAGAAGGACTCCCTGCTCCTGCCAAACTGTGTCCCAGCAGATTACATGTGCTCCTGGATGTGTTCACTAATCCGGAGGGTGAGCCTCCAGGAACACATGTGAATGGCACGGGAACACAAGCATGCAATCTGCAGCCGGAACGAACACTGACACTGACACTCACACTCACACTCACACTCACACACACACACGCACACGCACACACACACACACACACACACACACACACACACACACACACACACACAGACACACAGACAGGCAGTGCCACATGAATAAGAATGTATTCTCAGCCGATGACAAGCTGTTCTATTTTAAACAGACCAGAGAGCTTCCTCCACCCTTACTCATAAGTGATGGTGAACCTGTGTGTGTGTGTTCAGTTAGTCATGTCCCCTGTGTGTGTGTGTGTGTGTGTGTGTGTGTGTGTGTGTGTGTGTGTGTGTGTGTGTGTGTGTGTGTGTGTGTGTGTGTGTGTGTTCAGTTTGAGGAACATGTATGAATGTGCTCAGTTTGGCATTCACATCCAAAGTATGTCATCTGTGTTTGTATGTCTCTTTCTGTGTGGGAGTTCCAGATTATAATCTCACGTTGTTGTTGTTGTTGTTGTTGTTGTTGTTGTTGTTGTTGTTGTTGTTGTTGAATGAAGGCATTTATTTGACACATTTTTAAAATGGGGTATACAGTAAAAAATGTATAAATGAGAGAAAAAACGTCAAGGATAACACAAGAAAGCCAGAGGCTTATTTCCATATTGGTCCTTTGATGTTAAAAGATGTAGGAAGGTAGAGAGATAAAGGAGCGGGGAGGACAAGCAAAGACATTGGCAGGACAATCAGCAGCTGCTGCTGTTGCTGTTCTTAACTAATTGTCCCTTGTGTCTCAGGTTATAATGATGTCTGTCTGTGTTAGGTTATAATGTCTGTGTCTGTCTGTCTGTCTGTGTTAGGTTATAATGTCTGTGTATGTCTGTCTGTCTGTCTGTGTTAGGTTATAATGTCTGTGTATGTCTGTCTGTCTGTCTGTGTTAGGTTATAATGTCTGTGTATGTCTGTCTGTGTTAGGTTATAATGTCTGTGTATGTCTGTCTGTCTGTCTGTGTTAGGTTGTAATGTCTGTGTCTGTCTGTCTGTCTGTCTGTGTTAGGTTATAATGTCTGTGTATGTCTGTCTGTCTGTCTGTCTGTCTGTGTTAGGTTATAATGTGTCTGTCTGTCTGCCTGTCTCTCTGAGGTTATAATATCCTGTGTGTGTTTGTGTCCCAGGTTGAGGAACATCCGCTACACCTTCAACACGGTCCTGGTGGTCCTGATCTGGAGGGTGTTCATCGCCCGGTCCCAGATGGCCCGCAACATCTGGTACTTCGTGGTCAGCCTCTGCTTCAAGTTCCTGTCCTACTTCCGAGCCTCCAGCACCATGAGATACTGAGGGTCTGGTCACCCAGCATGGGTCACCACCCTGACCTGACCCCACCTATACTACACCCAGCCCAGCCTCCCCTAGCCCAAACCCAGCCCCCGCCCCCCCCCCCCCCCCCTCCGGGCTAGCACCATCAGATGCTGAGGCACCACCTGAGGCCCCACCTATACACCCAGCCCTGCCCAGCACCATGAGATGCTGAGGCGTACAGGGTCACCCTGACCTGACCCCCCCCCCCCTCCCCCCAAACTACGTCCACCCGCCCCTCAACCTCGTACCCCATTAAACTCGACCTGAGACCCTGCCCAAAAACAAGCCTGGCTCAGCCTGTCCCTCCCTCCCTGCCTGCCTGCCTGCCTGCCTGCCTGCAGATAGCTATGCATTTGACCAATGCCCTGCATAAACCCTGGAAACTTTGGACTCCACGGTCAGACGTACTACTCATGTCTATGACAAAGCTACATGTCCCTTCTGTTTGCAGATTTGCTCCTTGGTTGGTTGTAATACGACAGGATTGGAAATGCATTTGATTGTGATGTAGTAGCTAAATAAGCATGAACGGGCCCCCCCCACCCCCCCCTCAGACTCCAGGTCCAGCGATGCTTGCCCTCCCCACACCCCTTCTCTCTCTGCAGTGGGGGACAACCGTCGTTGTTGGCGAGGTTCCAACTGCCACTCTGGCATACCGTTTAGAACGCGTGGCCGCTAGCCAGTAGGCTAGCTTCATGCTAAGTGGGATTGCCAGTGTGGGCCGTTGGAAAGCAGAACCGTTGATGGGACAGGATATCATCTCTATAGAGAACTCTTCTTAGCTTTTTGCTGACAACCCTCTTAGGGGGGGTGCTCCCCCTAGAGGTCGGAGGCTTCGGTTAATCGTTTACATTTTTCCTTGCTTGAATTCGGGGGTGACGAAGGAGGCACCCGTATTACTGTATGCTAGGCTAGGCTAACAGATGGCTACGTTGACTTGCTCCTAGTTTGTATGACTTGCTCCTAGTTTGTATGACTTGCTCCTAGTTTGTATGACTTGCTCCTAGTTTGTAAGCACAAGGTAGATCGGAAAGTAATGACATGATGGCTTCTTTTTTCTCTTTTTCTTTCTTTTTTTTACAGTGCCTAAATAAAACATAGGGTTATTAATCTCGCATCAGATAACATTGCAGGTTTCTCTTAGTTTTTAGTTGTGGTTTAATTTTTCTGCATAAAAGCCATCTGTTTCGTTATCTCTCGCCAAAATTACCTCTCTCTTAACGGGCGTAGCTCGGGGCGGGGCCAATGGTCCGAGGACTTGGATCAGGAGGAGGAGGTTTTAGGGACGAACAGCACGTGGAGGCTGGTGGAGGCCGAAATCGGAGGACGGGGCTTCTTGTAATGCATGATGGAACGTGTGTCTTCTGCTTGGCTCACAGTGTTTGATACCATTCCAAATTCCGTTACAGGCATTGCAATGAGCCTTGTCCTCCGATTCCTCCCTCCGCCTGCCTCCCCTGCTCCACAGTAGGCATAGACAGGTTTTTTTTCCACACTGGTTTCTTTCTGAGACCACAGCCTCCCAGATATCTGCCTCTACCCGTACGTACGTTTGAGATGATCAGTAACTTTGTTTCCCCCCGTGGTTGTGGTCGGTGTCATGGGCTTTATCTGTCGTCCTGTGTCGCACGTTCGGCCTGTAATTAATTAATTAACCCCCCATTCTGTGTTGTCTGTAGCTTCCGAGCACTTCTAGTTATCTGCCTTGACGCCCCAACAGCTTGTTCTCTTATCCCCGTTTTTCCTCGTTGTCTTGCTGTATATAATTGTCCGAGGCATGGGACTGACCGGACCGTGCACTTTCCCCTGGTTGTAACACTGTACGGCTGTCATCTGGTTGTAACACTGTACGGCTGTCATCTGGTTGTAACACTGTACGGCTGTCATCTGGTTGTAACACTGTACGGCTGTCATCTGGTTGTAACACTGTACGGCTGTCATCTGGTTGTAACACTGTACGGCTGTCATCTGTACGGCTGTCATCGGGGGCGTGTTACAGTACGTTTGCCGTAGTTACTTCTAACTACTGTTAACGTAGAATTTAAGACCGATTGATTAAAAGAACGTGAACGTCTTTGAAACTGTGCTCGCAGGAGCCATTTTGAAAATAGGATTAAGTGACACACTTTCTGAGAGGTGTGAGTCAGTGAGTGAGTGTGTGTGTGTGTGTGTGTGAGAGATAATTGTGCCTGATTTTTCTGTCTATAACGATTTGTGAAAACGAGCAATCTGATCTATGTTTTCTAATCCGTTTGTGTACAACTCTATTTAGATAGGACTTCGAGATAACAAATAACAACAGAAAAAAGAAAATCTGACTTACAAAGTATTTTTATGCAAACAGTAAATATTGCGTGGCTATTTATTTACAAAAGAGAAAAGCTTGAGGAAACAAACATAACAGAACCAACTGTCAGCTGCTGTTTGTGTGTGTGTGTGTCTGTGCGTGCGTGTGTGCGTGTACCCCAGTGGGGGGGGTATCAGTTCTCGAAAGTGTCATTTTTCTCTGAATGTAATAGTCCAATAGTTAACGCCGCCTGAGTCTTTGCACAGCTAACTAGAAAGCTTCCCATGATTCCCGAAGCCCAGTCTAAGATAATACCGTAGTTGCTTGTGTTTTTGAATTATTGATTCTATTGATTCTTGATTAACGAGTTGTCATATCCTTTGTAATGATCATTTCGGAGGACCGTGTTTTGGAAGGGATCCTTGCATTCACGTTTTTGCTTTTGTACTTTTTGCTTTTCCATTTCCTTGTTGGTTCTTGAAGACGTGCGTGTGTACGTATGTGTGTGCTAGTGGGATGTTTTCTCTGGTATGTGACCTCGGGTAGTAGTTTTACGTACTATGACTTTATTTGTCAAACAAAAGCAATGGAATGGTGAATTCAGGGTTTCCTTAATAAAGCTTGTCTTTCTGGTAATTGAGAAAGAAGGGTTGGTTGCTAGTGGTGGCCTAGTTGGATAATGAGTTGGACTGGTGATCAGAAGGGTCATGAGTTCAAATCCCACCTGGGAACACCACCACTAGTGTGCCCCTGAGTAAGGCACTTAGCCCTACGTTACTCCAGGGAGACTGTATCTGTAATTTCTAATTGTAAGTCGCTTTAGATAAAAGCGCTAAATGGTTCAAATGTAAACCCCCTCTCCCAACTTTATTCCTTCATGTTTTCTAGGGATTCCTCTGACTGGGTCACTACAGTGGTCTTCTATTTTCTAGGGCATTGCACATCTGTAACTTTAAAGGGATGGTTCACTCTAAAATTTAATTTCTGTCATCAACCCTCATACCGTGGGTGAACTATCACGTTTAACATCCTCTTGTTTTGCTGCATAAACACCCTGTCTGGGCGGCAATGGGATTTCAGTTTAACCAAAAATATTCCTCATCCCTTTGTGTCTTGCCTGCAAAAAAAAGACATTGTAACAGTTTAATATCTAGCTGTCCTTTTTCCCTTTTTATAATTGTACGATGTCGTCCCCCATGAAAGAAGTCCTGTATCCTATAATGAACATGTTGCTTTACGAAGACTTCACTGAATGCTCCTGGTTTGCTGTCTGCAGGAGAGTTGTTGCCACAGTTAATGTAAAAAAAATATATAAAAATAAGAAAAATCAATGGGTGCCTTTTGTTTGTAAACCAAAAAGAAGGAATAAATGATAATAAATCCTCTGTTGTTGTATGTGTGTGTTATTGAAGCCAAGTGAGTTTCCTTTCCTCTGTTTGAAAGATGTTGTGTATGTAATTTCTGTAATGTCTTTTTGTGTGTGTGTGTGTGTGTGTGTGTGTGTGTTTTGTCTCTGTGAGAATGCAGCTGCCATTCCTAGAATGCGGTAGTGGGTGATTCAACAAGTTACGCCTTTCTCCTTGCCACCTTCTATCAAAATAGTGAAAATGCCACCGCTCATCCGTGATCAGACTTAGTTGAGGTGCTGAAGCTGCAGAGTATCAATAAAGTGCAAAAAAGCAGCATCCGCACCCTCAAATCTGTGCAAAAAAAAACATAGGCCTTCTCCTTGCTACCTTCTCAAAACTCCTCTACCTCCCTGTTGCCATTAGCTAGGCAGAGTCTTTATTTAGAAGCTTGACCTGGTTACTAGATCAGACTCAACTCTATTGTCATTGAACAGAGCACTGACAAAGTACTGAGACAACGAAATGTAGTTTGTGCACACGCAGGGAGACTTAACTTTACATGTCTGGGTTTGAGTCAAAGCACTTTTGTGTTGTAAGTAACTTTGGAATAACGTGTTTGCTAAATGCAAAAAATGTAAATAAAAAAATAAAAAAGAATGAAGTACTTTTGAGGTTCTATTCATCTGTAATGATGCTTGCATCCAGGTTCTGACACAGTGTTGAGTGGAGCACTAGTTAATGTTGTAGCCCATTATACAACAGTTAGTTCCGACCAAGTAATTTGATTGGACGAGGCATTCCATGAGTGCTGATATACAGTATAACAGCACTGGGACTTTTAACTATATGTATCACTCCGAAATGACCGTTAATACAGAGTAGCTAGCCTGCAGATGTTTGTGTTCAGGTTACTGGCTACAAAATGAAACATCATAACTGATGCATTTTTGATGAATAAAGTCACCCATGGCACTCTTTGTTTTGTCAAGCGACAGAAATGTTTGTGACGAGAACAATAAGTTACCTTGAAAGTAGCCTGTGGGCCAGGAGAAACATTAATCCATGGGTCAGAGTTGTTGAAACATTCTCATACTGACTTCAGCTAACAAAAAAAAAGAGTCAGAGAGTTCACTTGAGGTGACTGTGGCTCGTATAAATTTCACTTAACAATAAAAAAAAAAGTGGAATTAATTGAATTGCAGTTGTTGCCAACCTTTCCTAAAGGGAAATTATAAAGCTTTGAATGTTCTAATGGAGTTCGCTTCTAACTCTCCCTTAGTAAAATGCTGATGCAGCGTGCAGTGGTGTTGATCGTCTGCCAAAGGACGACAGCAGAATATGTGACCCCTTTGGGGTGCCTGCATTCAATCACCGTTCACACTCAATTATCACATTACTTTATGCTTTCACTGTCTATTCACAGTCAAAACGGTCTGGATGGTCTGCTTGTCAGCAATGTTCAGCCACAGGCAGTTGCTCACAAATGGTTATAAAACCATCCCACTGAGAAACCCCCAGGCTAGCTGCCAGCTAGCACTATTAGCTAAACTGTTCCCTCCAGTGCCATTGTTATGAGTCCCTGAGAGAGAGAGAGAGAGAGAGAGAGAGAGAGAGAGAGAGACAGACAGAGAGAGAGAGACAGACAGAGAGAGAGAGAGAGAGATACAGAGAGAGAGAGACAAGAGAGAGAGAGAGAGTTAGCTAAACTGTACTGTCTGTACTGTACTGTCCAGTGCCATTGTTAGAGTGAGAGAGTCACACAGAGAGAGAGAGGGAGAGAGAGAGACACAGAGAGAGAAAGAGATACACAGAGAGAGAGAGGGAGAGAGAGACTATTAGCTAAACTGTACTGTCCAGTGCCATTGTTAGTCCCTGAGAGAGAGAGACACACAGAGAGAGAAAGAGAGAGAGACACACAGAGAGAGAAAGAGAGAGAGGGACACAAAGGGAGACAGAGAGATGGATAGAGAGCGACACAGAGAGAGAAAGAGACACACACACACAGAGGGAGAGAGACAGCTAGTGCTATTAGCTAAACAGTACTTTCCAGTGCTATTGTTAGTCCCTGAGAGAGAGAGAGACAAACAGAGAGAGAAAGAGAGAGAGAGACAGAGAAAGAGAGAGAGAGAGAGAGAGAGAGAGAGAGAGACAGAGAAAGAGAGAGAGAGAGAGAGAGGGAAAGAGAGAGAGAGAGAGAGAGAGAGAGAGGGAAAGAGAGAGAGAGAGAGAGAGGGTGAGAGAGAGAGAGTGGTGACAACAACCTGTGTTTATACACAGCATATAACCACTATCCACCCAGGCCAGTCTCTCTGAGATCGAATGTCTTTCCCCAGAGAGAAACCTGGTGAAAACAACAACTCGCTCATGTTCCCATTCCCTGTACTGTACTGTACGTGACGCTGTTATATCTCCCGATCACACAATGTGATATTAGGCGGATGAAAAGGCCCGCTCCGCTCTGCTCCCCTCTGCTCTGCTCTGCCCTGCTCTGCTCCCCTCTGCTCTGCTCCCCTCTGCTCTGCTCTGCCCTGCTCTGCTCCCCTCTGCTCTGCTCTGCCCTGCTCTGCTCCCCTCTGCTCTGCTCCCCTCTGCTCTGCTCTGCTCTCCTCTCCTCTGCTCTGCTCTGCTCTGCTCTGCTCCCCTCTGCTCCCCTCTGCTCTGCTCCCCTCTGCTCTGCTCCCCTCTGCTCTCCTCTGCTCTCCTCTGCTCCCCTCTGCTCTGCTCCCCTCTGCTCTGCTCTGCCCTGCTCTGCTCCCCTCTGCTCTCCTCCCCTCTGCTCTGCTCTGCCCTGCTCTGCTCTGCTCTGCTCTGCTCCCCTCTGCTCTGCTCCCCTCTGCTCTGCTCCGCTCTGCTGTAGAACACCTGGCAGCTGCTGCAGCCTGGCAACCGCAGAGCACCGAGCCGAACGCCGCGCGCAGTGGAGCGCAGCGCAGAGTCACTAGTGAGCGTTCCCAGTGGGAAGCGGACCCCTCTGGCAGGGTAAACAGGATACTGGGGCTTAGGGGCTTAAGACAGTGGCCCAGTGGGACGCCCGTGTACTCTGATAATGGTGATACACGTACTGTACACACACATAAATATACACCACACACACACACACATACACATACACCACACATTGATTGATTGATTGAAAACTTTATTAGAATGTTTGCAGAAGTAGGTACATGAAAGTACATATTACATACAAGGTCAACTAAAAGGATAAAAACCCAAGAAAGCCACTGGCTTATTTCAATTGGGGTCCTTGATTTTCAATTCATCGTTACATGTAAGACAGACATAAGAAAAAAACTAGTACTATCTACAAGATAATACAGACAAATAACTATTACTATCTACAAGATAAACGTACATCCATCATGGGAAGAACAATACAACAAAACATAAGGTATCGGGTAGGACAGGTGGGGACATACACCACAGGTGGGGGCGGGGGACAAAACACAAAGTATGTACAGTGGGTAGTTCGGGTCTTTTAATCTGATTTTTGTTTTTGTTTTTGTTGTTTTAGAGGGTCCAGTTACGGATTGCAGCCTCCTGTAAATGTTTTTTGAGAGTGGTTTTGAAGGTGGGCAGTGTTTTGCACTCCTTTAAGATTATAGGAAGGGCGTTCCACATTTTTACTGCATAGTTTGCAAACGAGTTTAACCCCTTGTTTGTGGTGCAACGCGGTTGAACGTGGTTTGTGGAGCTTCCTCTGGTGTTGTATGTGTGGACGTTGTTCACTTTTTGGAAGTATGTTGACAGGTACTTGGGTGTCTTTGTGGTGTAGCGTATCTTGAAGACCAGGCCCAGTGCAAGCTGCTGCACTCTGTCAACTACTCGTAGCCAATCAAGGCTCAAAAAATGAGCAGCGGTTAGATGTGTCCTAGGGTTGAGGCCTAGCAGAAGCCTAACCAGTTTATTTTGGGCTGTCTGGAGTCTTGTTTTATGGGCCTTTGTGGTTCTATAGTACCATGATGTTACGGCATAGTCGAAGTGACATTGAATGAGAGCTCCTGATAGGGTCCTCAGTGTGTTTTTACTGACAAGTGAGGATATCCTGTACAAGAATCTAGTTCTATGGTTCACTTTTTTGATTACTTTTGCTGCCATTTTATCTCCGGAAAGATTTGCCTCTAAGATGGAGCCCAGGTATGTAATATCCTCTTTTCTTGTGATATTAATGTTACCCACTTTTATTTTAAAATTTTCAACCTTTCTGAGTTTAGATGGGGATCCGTATAGGATGGTTTCAGTTTTACCTAGGTGTATTGATAGTTTATTGTCAGCTAGCCAGATGCAGATTCTACTCAGTTCAGTGCTTAGCGCTTTTTCCACCTGCAATATGTCCCTGTCAGAGACCAGCAGAGCCGAGTCATCCGCGAACACACACATAAACATACATGTATGCACGCACACACATACATACATACATATAAATATACAGGTACGCATATACACACACACACACTCACACACACACACACACACACACACACACACACACACACACACACACACACACACACACACACACATACATACACACACACATACACAAACATACAAACACATAAACATACAGGTATGGACACACTCACACATGCACACACACACATTTGAATACTTTATTTGGTTCCACAAATTATAGTACATAAACAGGGAATCAAATATTTCGGGGCTAAGCAGCACTGAACACTCAAGGGTACACATAACACCTCCTTCTCCACACGGCCAAGCTGCCAATAATAGCTGAGACAGAGCAAAATTTGGCAACCTGTTTGGCCTTTCTTTTAGACATTGCAGCAATTCTCAGACCCCTCATGGTGCATTTATATACATGGCCCAGACTTCCAAATACAAGTATGCTGAATTTACACTTGTACCCAAAGCTGGTTATCGTACTAAGTAGTGGTTGGTATTTGATATACTTGTCCTGGAAAGTCTGGTCCATGTACAGGTCAAAGGGGCAGCCTACTTCTACAATCAGCACCTCCTTGTGGCTGGTGTCAACAAAGACAACATCAGGTGTATTTGGGATGTTGGCAAAAACGTCATTGGTAAAACCAAACCACTCTGGTAACACTCTGGCATGCTTGTACATAGCTGCGCTAGATGGTAAGATGTTTTGTACTGTATCAGACACAATGTCCACAATACGGTCATGACGAGCTATGTACAGGTGTTTGTATGCATTACATCCATTTGTTATGTGTGCAATGGATTCTAGGTGTTGTGAATCCTGATGGTTTAAACAGAATGGACTGTGAGTGTGGGGATACCAGGTGGACAGATTGTACTTGGTCGGTAATACCTGCAGTCTTGCTTTGATGGTGCAATGCCTTCCTCTAATATGCCCTCTTTCCCTCCCAGATTAAATCTAATCTTTGCCATAATGAAAACACAACAAACCTGCTGTTGTGCGGGTGCACCAGTATGTGTTCCTACTGCTACTGGGTCGTCAAATCAGATACAATTGTATTGTTCTAAGGGAGTTTGTCGGAGCGTTTGACAGCCTCCCTTAGAGCAACACACTGACTTGAGGAACAGATTGTCCCGGTCCTCAAGGCTGTTTCGTCCTGTCACAGTCAACAGCTCGTGTGCTGATGTGCAGCTGTGTCCTTCCTATCAGAGAGACCGCCTGCTCTGGGTAAGTCTATTCTCCAGTGGAGCTTTTTCATGTTGAATCGAGTTCTCTGGCGTTTAGCAGCACTCCCACCGGATGTAATACAATAATACAAACCGTTTGGGTTTGATGCTGTTATCCAAAGTGACTTGCGCTGTAGTGAGTGCATACATTTTTCAGTATATACAGTCCCAGCGGGAATTGAACCCACAATCTAAGCGTTGTTAGCATCATGCTCTACCAACTGAGCCACAGAGGACCACGGTGTCAGATGGATGGTTTCTCTCACAGAAATCCTCCTCCTACACATTATTTTTGATGGACTTCTTTGTTTACTTATTCCCTGACTATCAAATAGATATTTTTGGGTTTGTTTGAAATGGAATGACCTACAGGGAGGGACACTGGCAACACACAGTTTCCCTGACAGCAACTGAGAGACTTCTATCATCTATTCCCTGAGCACCGGAGCTGACTCAGAGACGTTCGAGTCAAATAAATTGTTACAAAGTACCCACTTCCCTTGGCATTTCTCAGAAAACCTTTCTTTAAAGGTCAAGTTGACCGTCATGAGAGATAGAGAGAGAGAGAGAGAGAGAGAGAGAGAGAGAGAGAGAGAGAGACAGAGAGACAGAGAGACAGAGAGAGAAAGGGTGGCTTTGTAGAACTCCCTGCTTTCCTCTGCCATCAACTGAATAGCCGCCCTTTAGAGTAATCTCTGTCTGTATAGTGTCTATCTCTCTTCTCTCCCTCCCTCCCTCCCTCCCTCCCTCCCTCCCTCCCTCCCTCCCTCCCTCCCTCTATCTCTCTAGATGTAAAGTGGGGACTCCACAGTATATCATCTGCTTTGATTTTCATGTTTCATCTTTTCTGAGAAATGCCACAGGAAGTGGCTACTTTGTAACAATTTATTTGACATGAACTTCTCAGAGACAGCTTAGATAACCTACTCCAAGAAGAGGCATGCGGTATTTAGGGTTGAAGATACAGGCTGCTCTAGTGGGCTTCCATTCATGCCCTTTAGGGTTAACAGTTCTATAGCAGTTGTCCAACTTCTAAAGGAAACTGATATGAAACTGACACTCTTCAAACCTTCACTACATCAAACTATACAGCATTGTAAAAAGTCAATGAGACATATTCACTGTGGGGATTTGTATTTATTTATAAAATCTGGAGAACAAAGGTTTGCCCATCTCCCATTCAAAGTCAGTGGGGGGAAAAGGAGAACAATTGTTGGCGTGTCTGTATATCAAGAACACAGAATAAGCAACAACCATGCCTATACACTCCAGCGGTTCCATCATATATCTGATTATGATCTGTTAATAAAGGGAAGCCCCTTTAAACCCTAAAGGCTGCTGAGCTCCAACGCTTTGATGTGGGTTTCCTTATTGACAGAGCGTCATCAACCCTAAACATATGAACGCTTTAAAATTGGTTATAAATCTCTCACTCCCTCTCTCTCTCTCTATCTCTCCCTTTCTCTCTCTCTCTCTTTCCCCATCTCTCTCTCTCTCTTTCCCCATCTCTCTCTCTCTCTCTCTCTTGCTCCCCCTGTCCTTCTCTCTCCCACCTCTCTCTGTTTCTCACACACCCTCTTCTATCTCTGTCTCTGTCTCTCTCTCTCTCTCTCATCCCCCCCCTACCTCTCCCTCTCTCTCTTTCTAACTGGGTAGCACGGCCCATCAATAGGAAGTGTATCAGTCTTTAATCTCAGTCAGTCTTCAATCATTTACGACACATCAACATCACCTGTTTACACATTTCTCTTTATCTCTGTTCCTCCTGCCACTCCTGATGCTTCTGACTTGACACTCCGGTGTCTACGGCCAATTTAACAGGCAGCCTGTTAACAGTCTCTCTTCCGGTCTCCCAGTATTATCCAGGGTTTATAGGCGTCCCTGAGCCCACCTCCTTAGCTCACTTTATGGGCTACTTTTCACAGACAACAGCGTCAACAATGTGTGCGGTGCCTCGTGGTCGTGGAGAGGCAGTCTTTGACGCAGGGAGGCTGAACCAGGGGAGGCTGGGGGAGGTAGAAATCTGAGGATGGGCTCGTTGTAGCGCAGGGAACGGAAAGAGGAACGGTATCAAACGCGTGTGTGTGTGTGTGTGTGTGTGTGTGTGTTCGATCCCCATTCTGTTTGATACCGTTACTCATCCTGGTACCACGTCATGCATTACGATGAAACCGTCCTCCGATTTCTACCTCCACCGGCGTCCTCTTGAGTCATACTGACTAGTCAGGCCACAACACGGGTTCTGAGTTGCTTCTAGAAACAAATGCGTGGTCCAATGAGCCGGCTGTGTTGTCCTTGCATTGTGTCTGGGCCCATTGATATGGAGATAGTAGTCGTTGTTGTTGTTGTTTTCAAACTGCCGAGGGGAATCGTAGTATAACAGTCGAATGTAGACTAACTGTTTAACATGCCTCCCCATCCCCCCGGGCCTAGCTCTGGGCCTTTCAAGTGTACTGTGTAGTTAACGATGTGACCCTCCCCACACACATAAACACCCCCCTGCCCCCCCCCCCCCACACACACATAAACACTAACCCATCCACCCACCCCCCTCCTTATAAACCCCCCTGTCCATGCCAACATGACCCCACCTCCTACCTCCCACCCCCCCCACCTTATAAACCCCCCTGTGCCAGTCACCCCAACCCCAACATATAAAACCCCTCTGTCCCCGCCAACAGGACCCCCACCCCCCACCTTATAAACCCCCCTGTCCCCGCCAATAGGACCCCCACCCACCCCCGCCCCCCACCACCCCCACCTTATAAACCCCCCTGTCCCGGCCAACAGGACCACAGACAGTAGCCAGGATGCAACGCTGGGGGCTGCAGACCACCGGGGCTCTGCTCTGTCTGTGCTGCTGTTTACAAACTGGACTTGGAGCGAACAGTGGTAAGTCGTGATAGCTCGGTACACAGAGGCAGAGAGACAGAGCAGGGGAGGCTGGTGGAGGTAGAAACGGGAGGACAGGGCTCATTGTAATGCATGGAATGGCAGGAGGAATGGTATCAAACACAATGTGTGAGGAATGACATTCCTCGTTCCGTTCCGTGCGTTCCAATGAGCCTCTGTCCTCCGTTTTCTACCTCCACCAGCCTCCCCTTACCCAGATATACAGGTTGCTTGTGGATTTACAATAAAATAAAAATGATTTTATAATATTAGTGTACATTATAGATGTATATTACATGTGTACATTATAGATGTATATTACATGTGTACATTATAGATGTGTATTACATGTGTACATTATAGATGTATATTACATGTGTACATTATAGATGTATATTACATGTGTACATTATAGATGTATATTACATGTGTACAATACATTATAGATGTATATTACATGTGTACATTATAGATGTGTATTACATGTGTACATTATAGATGTATATTACATGTGTACATTATAGATGTATATTACATGTGTACCTCCAGGTCCGAAGTGTGGTGTTCCTCAAGCCCGGAGCATCTTGGACCGCTCGCTGAGGATCATCGGAGGGGTGGAGGCCAGATATGGAGCCCACCCATGGGTGGCAAGTGACTTCCCCTTTAAGAGATATAGGGCCGGTTTCACAGATAAGGCTCATTGACTGCGAAATTGAAAAGCACGCACGCTGCTGAGGTTGCTGCTTGAGGTGTAAACCAGCCCTTAGGCTTAAGCCTTGTCTGTGACTCCGGCCCATAATATACTACTAATGTACGCAGCAGAGGAGGTTGGTGGAGGTTGAAATCACCTGTTTGATACCATTCCTCATTCCGTCCCATGCATTACAATGAGCCCGTCCTCCGATTTCTACCATCATGACTCAGCCATGCTACTTTATGAAATGTAGGATATCTCACTGGAGGCTGGTGGAGGTAGAAATCTGAGGATCAATGGAATGGAATGAGGAATGGTATTACACACACACACACACACACACACACACACACACACACACACACACACACACACACACGCTGATAATCACCATCATCACTTTTTTAGTATTTTAATATAAATAACTATAGCCATCCTTTTAATCCACTTTTATATCAGATCTCACTGTTTTTTATATACTGTACATGGCTGGCCCAGTGTTGTTGTCTGTCCTTTATGTTGTGTTGTGTTGTTATGTGTGGTTTTTAGTGGAGTGGCGCGGCAAAATGAATTTCCCCACGGGGATAAATAAAGTATTTATCTACCTCCATCAGCCTCCACTGTCGCTACCGTACTCTAGTTGATGTAAGTGTGTGTTTGGTCATGCTGTGTTGTGTTGTAAGTGTGTGTGTGGTCATGCTGTGTTGTGATGTAAGTGTGTGTGTGGTCATGTAAGTGTGTGTGTGGTCATGCTGTGTTGTGATGTAAGTGTGTGTGTGGTGATGTAAGTGTGTGTGTGGTCATTTCATTCCCAGGTGTCTCTGAGGACCAGGGGATCTCACTTCTGTGGAGGAGCGATCCTGACTGACCGCTGGATCCTGACCGCTGCACACTGCTTCTCCAGCACCTCCACGTACGTCACGTCCTCTAGAGGCTGGTGGAGGTAGAGGCTGGTGGAGGCAGAGGCTGGTGGAGGTAGAGGCTGGTGGAGGTAGAAGTCGGAGGACGGGGCTCATTGTGATGCATGGAATGGAAGGAGGAATGGTGTCTGGATTGGTAGTAAACAGACAGTGTTTGGAGTGTGATACCATTCCTCATTACATTACATACATTACAATGAGCCCCGTCCTCCGATTTCTACCTCCACCAGCCTCCCCTGGTCACATCCCATCTCCTCTCATACTGTCCCTCCTTTAGGACTGACTGTAATGTACATGAGTACTGTACCAGGTATTACTGTGGGTTACATTATGATTCCCTCATACTCTATCATCTCCATCATGTGACTAAATGGGATAAAAATGTAATTGTGTTTGAATGGTCTGGTAAATACTAACATACAAGACTCAAGGGGAGGCTGGTGGAGGTAGAAATCGGAGGACGGGGCTCATTGTAAAGCATAGAACAGAACATACACATACCATTCCTTATTCCGTTCCATGCATTACAATGAGCCCAGTCCTCCGATTTCTACCTCCACCAGCCTCCCTTGGTGAAAGTCTGTGTCGATATATGACATGTTCTAGTGTTTTGGTCCGCATGTCGGCATCCGATTTAATGTTCAGACTTTTCTTTCGAAAAATGTGAATACATTTCTGCGTCGTTGAAAATCAATGACACATCGCTAGTCAACTAACACGGCTTGTGTTGTGAACCTGCTAACAGTAGTGTTCTAGTTAACAAGGTAGCAGTGGGGATTACTCACCGAATCCATTGCATTGAGGTATTTTGGCTTGACAAGCAAGTGTGTGTGTTGTGATCTTCAACAACGTTGAAACGTATTTCCGTGTTTCAAAATAAAAGTCAGAACATTTTGATTGGTTGCCGACATGCGGACCAAAACACTAGAACGTGTCACATGTGTGATATTGGACAGCATGAACAAGCCTCTCACCCCTGACGTCCTCACCACAGACAGTACCTGAGGAACCTGAACGCCGTGGTCGGGGAGTACGACAGGCGGGTCTCTGATGAGGAGGAGCAGACCTTCACCATCAAGACCCTCAAGGTCCACGAGAAGTTCCAGCACACCTCCCCCATGTCCTTCGACATCGCTCTTCTGGAGATCAACGGACGCATTCGACTGGGCAGGTTTCCTCTGTCCATTAGTGATGATGTCAGAGTATGGCTGAACGGAATGAGGAAGTGTATCGTATGTGACGGCAGCCGGTGAAAGCAGGAACACATCGGCAACAGGGAAAAATTGTTCAGACTTTTATTCCGAAAAATTTGAATAAATGTCAACGCTGTTGAAAATCAATGACGCTTTATGAAAATGTATTTTCATAAAATGTATTTCATAAAACAATTTAATTGGTTGCAGACTTGTCCCTGGTTTCTCCAGCTGCTGCTGTCACTAATGTCTCTTCCATCTCTGGTAGCCAGGCGCCCGTGTCCGGCCCATATGCCTGCCTCTGCCCAGTGAGGACTTCCCACCGAGGACCAGCTGTGTTGTTAGTGGATGGGGCCGGACGAAAGAACGTAAGACTTTAGAGTTTGGTTGACCTTTGACCTTCAACCCTTCGCTTTCATGCTACTGTATCCTCTCTCTAGTTGGATGTATCAAATAGATTTGATGAAGGAGACCAGGCGAGGCTGGCTGAGGTAGAAATCTCTGTTCATTTCTGATTCCATTCCATGCATTCAATTGGCCGTCCTCCGATTTCTACCTCCACCAGCCTCCCCTGGGCCTTTAACATGATAGCGGATCTTATGGCCGTGTTGATGGTGGAGGCCACCATACTGCATGTCTTTAATATAGCAGCAGATCACCTGGATGTTTCCATGATGGAGACCACTATATGATAGTGGATCACCTGAATGTCTTGATGATGGAGAACCCTTCTCCTCCACGCCTGTAGGGGGCGGTCTCCCCGCGGTGCTGAGGGAGGTGCAGCTGGAGCTGGTGGAGCCTGCTAGGTGCAGGTTCGTCCTCCAGACGGTGAGACCTACCCAGCAGGCCCTGACCGTGGTGTGTGCCGGCCCTGAGAGAGGAGGGAGGGACGCCTGCCAGGTAGAGGACTGACTGACTGATTGATTGATGTATTGATTGATGTATTGATTGATGTATTGATTGATGGATGTATTGGTTGATTGATGTATTGATTGATTGCTGTATTGGTTGATTGATGTATTGATTGATTGATTCATTTGTATTTATTGAAGTGTAATTGCACTTTCTGTTGGTGCCCAGCCCATATGGGCTTAAAGTAAACATGCATTTAAAAGGAAACATTCTGAGTTAAGGTAGACCTCTGTGCTCTGTACTTAACAATTTTAACACTCAGATCACTGGTATTGATCGCCAACGATATTGATAACCTATTGAATCGCACTTTGAAACCTAATCTATGAAACTGACTGACACTCTGGCCACGTACACACATTACCCTGCCAGACCCAGAACCATGGAGAAGATGGACCGCTCTGCTCTCGGGCCTCAGAAGTTCAGTTCTGCCTCTTTTTGCGGAGTTAACAGACTATTATCATCATTTATTAAAAGCCTGAGTCAGCTCTGGCCAGCGGGGTTGGAGGAGTGCTGTGCTGTGCTTACGGCCCTGTTACTCTGCTAGTAGATCTGCTGCTCACTGGGGATCACTCATCTCTCTGTCTCCTCATCAGATCCTGTGTGTGTGTGTGTGTGTGTGTTTGTACTGTATGTATGTGTGTGTGTATGTGTGTGTGTGTGTGTGTGTGTGCATGTGTTTGTACTGTATGCATGTGTGTGTATATGTGTGTACTGTATGTGTGTGTGCGTGTGTGTGTCTGTGTTCCTGTCTCTCTCCCTCCCTCCAGGGGGACTCTGGGGGTCCTCTGGTGTGCCCCAGGCGGGATGGTCGGTGGACCCTGGTGGGGGTCACCTCCTGGGGGAAGGGCTGTGGTCGGAGCTGGGTCAACAACAAGAGCCGCTCCCCAGCCAAGAGAGGCTCTCCTGGGGTCTTCACTGACGTCAGGATGCTCCTGTCCTGGATCAAGAGCCGGCTCAGAGAGGGTTAGTGTTATCCCTGTGTGAAGCAGGCCAAACATGACACACTCTTTGAACAAAGGCCTCAGAAGAGAGAGACACAGAGAGAGAGAGGCAGAGAGAGGCAGGGAGAGAGAGAGAGAGGGAGAGAGAGAAAGAGAGAGAGGGAGAGGGAGAGGGAGAGAGGGGAAGAGAGAGAGAGAGAGAAGGAGAGAGAGAGAAGGAGAGAGAGAGAGAGAGAGGGAGAGGGAGAGGGAGAGAGGGGAAGAGAGAGAGAGAGAGAGAGAGAGAGAAGGAGAGGGAGAGAAGGAGAGAGAGAGCGAGCTCTGCTGGGGCCGAGTTTAAAGGCAGAGACAAATGGTTCAGGAAAGGCTCTTTCAGCTTTTTTTTCCTGTGGGAAAACCCTTGGAAGAACCATTTTAGGTTATACTGGGGCTGCGTTCGTAAATTCGCTCTGGAAATCTGACCAGAACTCATGGAGTGCCTCTTGTCCAATCAAATTACTTCGTCCCTTTATGACGTTGAACCCAGTGTGTGCTGCGGCGGATTTACAAACACAGCCTTCAAACCATTTTGGGTTCCACGTACAGTAGAATTATATAATAGAAGCAATCATCCAACAGGAGTTTTGAATTATCCTTCTAGCGTTTCTGGGATATTTTTAGACTGTGTACAACAACTCTGATTAAATAATTACAGTTTTCTCTAAACCTTTGTTTACATAAAGCTACACTAAAAACACGCTGTAGAGGGCCCATTATCTTCTAACACCACTAGTGTCCTTTCCAGCACTGCTACACTACAGCCTCTAGGGTGATGTAAACACTCCTAACCCAGCCAGCACAGCACTGGAAAAAAACCTCCAACTTATTTCTTCCTTCTTCTAGCATTACGACTGCCAATGGCCCCTGGCTCGAGCATAGATTGCGTTTCCCTGCTATGATTGATGGAAAGATGATTCACTTACTTAGTCAAATGTATTTGTTTTGGATAAAGGCATCTGATAAATGCCAAAAATGTAAATGTAAATGTAAATGCTTGGCTTGGCCCAGCTTGGTTCAGCTCAGCTTGGTTTGGCTCAGGTAGCCTAGAGGTTAGAGAGGCCGGCCAGCAATCGGTAGGTTCGCTGGTTCGATCCAGGAGGGAGCCGGATGTGAGCTGGTGACTGGAGATTTGCTGGCATCATATCTATCTGCTGTTGTGCCCTTGAGCAAGGCACTTAACCCCTAACTGTTCCAGGGGTGGTGAAGATGGCTGACCCTGTGCCCAGAGCTCTGTTCTCCCTGGGGGGAGACGTGTGCACAAACTACATTTGGTTGCCTCAGCACTTGGACTGCACTGCTCTGTTCAATAACAATAAAGTTGCATCTTAAACTCAGTGGTGTGGCAAAGGTATAACTGAAGCAGTGAACACGACCAGTCAAAAGTTTGGACACACCTTCTCATTCAATGGTTTTTCTTTCTTTATGTATTATTTTCTACATTGTAGATTAATACTGAAGACATCAAAACTATGAAAGAACATCAGAACACCAGGTGGCTACTTTGAAGAATCTAAAATCTAAAACATATTCTGGTTTGTTTAACACTTTTTTGTTTACTACATAATTCAATATGTGTTCTTTCATAGTTTTGATGTCTTCAATATTCATCTACAATAACAACATAATAAAAATGAAGAAAACCATTGAATGAGAATGTGTGTCCAAACTTTTGACCGGTACTGTAGGTCTTGAAGCCATGGGAGTGTAACCTCTTACGCCAGACGGGCCCATAATTGGGCCTAAATCCTGCTTTCATTTGATTATTAATTAGATTATTGTTGATGTTATCTCCTCTTCATGTGTAGTGTATTATTCTGAACTATGGTCTGGGTACAGTATATCCACACACAACTTCAAGGTGTCAACTATCAAGTGGCTTAATCCTGCTTTTGCATCTGATCATGAATCATGGTATTTCTAATGTTAGAACAGTTGAGTTGTTAGTTCAGTGTAATTGGGGTCTGGAGGTGGTTCATCTGAAGAGGACAGAGACATTACTAACGCTGCTCTCACGGCCGGTTCTGTTGTTGTGTTTATGCAGATGCTAACCCACACCAACGGTCAATGTCAAGTAAGTCCTCTCTCCTCTCATCATCTCCACCGTGCATTTATTTACATATTTCAAACGGTTCCCAGCAACATCTGCGTCATCTGCTCCAATGTCACCACTCTGTTTTCAATTTGCATACCTGTAGCATCACACACAACATTAGCCTCTACTGGTTGTAATTGTAGGATTTGACCTGTGTGTTTACTGCTAATGATGCTGTGTATGTGTGAGTAACTCAACTGTGTGTGTGTGTGTGCGTGTGCTGTGTGTGTGTGTGTGTGTGTGTGTGTGTGTGTGCATGTGCTGTGTGTGTGTGTGTGTGTGTGCATATGCATGTACATGTGCATGTGCGTGTGTATATGTGTGTGTGTGTGTATGTGCTGTGTGTGTGTGCATGTGCATGTGCTGAATGTGCGTGTGTGTGCGCGTGTGTGCTGTATGTATGCGTGTGTGTGTGTGTGTATGTGTGTGTGTGTGCACACGTGTGCTGTATGTGTGTTGTGCGCTCCTGTGCTGTATGTATGTATGTGTGTGTGTGTGTGTGTGTGTGTGCGTGTGTGTGTGTGTGTGCGTGCGTGCGTGTGTGTGTGTGTGTGTGCTGCAGGGTTGTGCAGTGTGAGAGACGGGGCTGTCAGCGACAGTGAAGGAATCATCAGGAACCCTGCCCTGCCAGGCCGTCACTATAACAACAACGAGTGGGCGTTATATATATGATATATATACTGTATATTATATAGTGACAGTACACTCACACACACACACACACACACACACACACACACTCACACACACACACACACACATGCATGCACACAAGGACGCACGGGAGAGAAGGAGAGACAGGGTAGAGAGGGAGAGAGAGAGGGGGATGCTGGGTGGGAGGGAGAGGCAGGGGAGGGAGAGAGAGAGAGAGGGAGGGAGGGAGAGAAGGGGACAGAGGGAGAGAGAGGCAGTGAGAGAGAGAAGGGGATGGAGGGAAAGAGAGAGGGAGGGAGGGTGACAGGGAGAGAGAGAGAGGGAGGGGGACAGAGGGAGAGAGAGGGAGAGAGGAGGACACTGGGAGGGAGAGACAGGGGAGGGAGGGAGAGAGAGAGGGAGAGAGGGAGGGAGGGAGAGAAGGGGACAGAGAAAGAGAGAGGGAGGGGGACAGAGGGAGAGAGAGAGAGAGAGAGAGAGAGGGAGAAAGGAGGACACTGGGAGGGAGAGACAGGGGAGGGAGGGAGAGAGAGAGAGGGAGAGAGAGAAGGGGATGGAGGGAGAGAGAGAGGGAGGGAGGGTGACAGGGAGAGAGGGAGGGAGACAGAGGGAGAGAGAGAGAGAGAGAGAGAGGGAGGGGGGCAGAGGGAGAGAGGGAGAGCCAAGGGAGGGAGGGAGAGGGGCACGCTGGGAGGGAGAGCTGAATGCCTTCATTGAACGCTCTCGTCTTGAAAACAGTTGACCCTTGACCTTTAGAATCCAGGCCAATGTTTAACCATAATCACCACTTAACTTTAGATAATATATAATAATTAAACATATAGAGTTAAATGGTGATTATGGGTAAACATATGTATGTATAAACTCTAGCAATGTGTGCTTTTCTAATGTTTTCCTCTATGTTGTGTGTGCTCTCTCTCTCTCTCTCTCTCCCTCTCCCTCCCTCTGCCCCCCCTCTCTCTCTTTCTCTCTCTCTCCCTCTCCCTCACTCTACCCCCCCCCCCCCCTCTCTCTCTCTCTCTCTCTCTCTCTCTCCCTCTCCCCCCCTCTGCCCCCCCCTCTCTCTCTTTCTCTCTCGCTCTCCCTCCCTTTATGATCCCCCCCTCCTCTAGAATGTGTTCCTGGTCTATAAACGTTCCGGTAGGCAGACACATCCTGCTGGAATTCCAGGAATTGGAGGTGGAGAACGCCAGCCTGTGCCACAGCGACCAGCTGACGGTGTACGTGGGGGCAGACACACACAGGCCTGTAGGTGAGAGGACAGGGCTGTCTGGGGCAGACACACACAGGCCTGTAGGTGAGAGGACAGGGCTGTCTGGGTTCACTCTGCGGGCCTACAAGACCTACAGTACCAGGCAAAAGTTTGGACACACATTCTCATTCAATGGTTTTCTTCATTTTGATTATTTTCAACATTGTAGATTAATATTAATCTAATTAATATTCAGCAAAACTATGAAAGAACAAATATGGAATTATGTATTAAACAAAAAAGTGTTAAACAAACCAGGTTATGTTTTATGTTTTAGATTCTTCAAAGGTGCCACCTGGTGTTCTGATGTTCTTTCATAGTTTTGATGTCTTCAGTATTCATCTACAATGGAGAAAAGATCAAATACATAAATAAAGAAAAACCGTTGAATGAGAAGGTGTGTCCAAACCTTTGACTGGTACTGTGCACTGCTTCAGTTATACCTTTGCCACACCACTGAGTTTAAGATCCAACTTGGTGGTGGAGGTAGAAATCGGAGGACGGGGCTCGTTCTCAAGCATGGGAGGGAATGAGGAGCGGTGTCAAACACACAGTCAGACTGTCCCCCGGTTGGCCACTCTTCTCCTCTGAGTTTCCATTTCCATTTTACATTTTTGGCATTTAGCAGACGCCTTATTCCAAAGCGACTTACAATCAATACATTTGACTAAGCAAGTGAATCATCAATCCACCAGTCGTAGCAGGAAGAGTAATCCAGCTCAGGCCCGGGGCCATTGGCAGTCTCTGTGGTAGAAGGAAAAACCTTCTTCTATCACCTTCCACACTTGTGAACTCTTAATCAGAATCAGAATCAGATCAGAATCAGAATTATTCACACGTATATTCACACATACAGGAAATTTACTTGGTGTGGTTGGTGCATAAGGCATAAAGACAGAGCAATATAATGAATGAATGAATGAATGAATGAATGAATGAATGAATGAATGGTCTTTATTGTCATTGCTACAGTACAGGTACCAAACAACGAAATTTTGGAAATTTTAATAAAACAACAACAACAATGTAATAAACAACACTATATAAAACAGAAATGGGCAGTAGAGCAATAAGACTGACAATTAGAGTATGTAAAACTAATATAGATTACATTGTCAGTTATATATAAAAATATATGTCAAATTTTAGCTGACGCTTTTATCCAAAGCCACTTCCATAGTCACAGCCAGAGTGGATAGATGTTTCAGTATATATGGTCCCAGCGGGAATCAAACCCGGGAACTAAGCGCTGTTAGCGCCATGCTCTACCAACTGAGCCACAGAGGACCACTGATCTCTGCCTCCATTAATCTCTACTTTCATGTGAGAGAATAAGTGTGTGTGTGTGTGTGTGTGTGTGTGTGTGTGTGTGTATACAATATGTCGACAACAACATCACCATTCTATAGCAGTTGATAGGTGGATCCTGACTGTGGGCTCTGGTCTCTGATTGGCTGTGTGTCTCCTAGGGAGGTTCTGTGGCCACGCCCCCCCTGACCCAGTCCTCATCTCCTCCCACACCGCCACGCTCCACTTCCTGTCTGACGTCAGCGTAACAGGAAGTGGATTTGTTGTCAGATTCCGAGCAGTCCGAGGCGACTCTGTGGCTGGTGAGTAACTGGACATGTCCTCCAGCACCAAAGCTCTACACACACACACACACACACACACACACACACACACACACACACACACACACACACACACACACACACACACACACACACACAAATACACACACACACCCCAGGCTGGTGGAGGCAGAAATCGGAAGAAAGGGTTCATTGAAATGCATAGAATGGAATAAGGTATGGTATCAAATATGTGTTGATACAATTCCTTGTCCTGTTCCATGCATTACAATGAGCTTGTCCTCCACCGACCTCGACTGACACACAGCAACTCCCCCTCACACTCTCACACACTCTCCAACCCTCAGGGACACACTCCCACAGTTGACTTTCACCAGACAAAGTTTCACATCAGAAATCATGTAAAACCAGTTTATGAAGTGTGTGTGTGCATGTTACAAATGAACAAAAAGCTTATTGTCATTGTAAATCCACCAGTTAGGCATTGATGGATGGTTCCTCCTTCAATGGATGGATTGAAAAAGAAGAGAACGCACACCACAGAAAACATGGGCGAGGTGCTGGCGACGGAGCAGAATACTATAGAATGAAGTAGAAGCCACCCACTCTAGTTCCAGATGCAAAAGTGTATTTTAATTTACAACGGTTTCAGCCGTAGCCTTTGTCAAGTCTTACTTGAGGAGAGGGGAGGGGAGGAGAGGAGAGGAGAGGAGAGGAGGAGAGGAAAGGAGAGGAGAGGAGAGGAGAGGAGATGTGAGGAGAGGAGGGGAGGGAAGGGGAGGGGAGAGGAGAGGGGAGGGGAGTAGAGGAGGTGAGGGGAGAGGAGGGGAGAGGAGAGGGGAGGGGAGGAGAGTGGTAAGACTTGACAAAGGCTACGGCCGAAACCGTTGTCAATTAAAATACACTTTTGCATCTGGAACTAGAGTGTGCGGCTTCTACTTCATTCTATAGTCCTCCTCATACTAGAACATAGCACAGCACGGGACCATAACATACTCTAACCCACTACCAAACAGGTTCCACTCTAACTCACTACCAAACAGGTTCACCTGTCAGGGAAAGTCAACTATGATCACCTTTTATCTTCTGGGAATCTTGAATCTCCTTCCACTGATATTAATCAATGATCAATGTGTTTCTCTGGAGTTAAAGACAGGGGATCATCGCGCTCTCTCCTCTCCTTGTGAAGCCGATAAGTACCTTTGTATTCTACACTCACCGGCCACTTTATTAGGTACACCTTTTCAACTGCATGTTATCGCAAATAGCTAAACAGCCAATCATGTGGCAGCAACTTAATGCATTTAGTCATGTAGACATGGTCAAGACGATTTGCTGAAGTACAAACCAAGCATCAGAATGGCACGCACGTGCACACACACACACACACACACACCTCACCTGGTGATA
>NC_137684.1:17072913-17075413 GCF_963989245.1 Nansenia antarctica | reverse complement strand
CTACGCCCTGAGGGTCACGTCGTCAAGGTGACCATGATGTATGTGTTTGCCTGTGTGTGTGTGTGTGTGCTTGCGTGTTTGCTTGCCTGGGTGTGTGTGTATTATACCATTTAGTGAGTTGTTGGGTGGGTTGGAGACCGGGTGGATACCCTGGTGACTGATATCTCCAGCTAATACGTGTGTGTGTGTGTGTGTGTGTGTGTGTGTATGTGTGTGTGTGTGTAGCTGGACTTTGATGACTTTGAGTGGAGGAGTTGAGGCTGCCAGTACGACTCTCTGGCCGTGCTGGGAGACCTGGACGCCCAGGAGGGCTGGGTACACACACACACACCACACACACACACACACACATTCATATTTTTTTTTAATTATTCAACACTAAACTTTTGCTCTTGCGTCTGGTTGAAATATTAATATTACCTGTTGAAATATGAATGACTAAAAAACATTTCGTTGCTCATAGCGAGGAGAATATCTCACACCTTCAGCGACACACACGTACTGAGCTCTTACTGTTATGTAACATTGTCTGAGCCTGTGTCAGTGTTGTGTGTGGTGTGTGTGTGTGTGTTTGTGCACGTTTATCTGGCCACGTGTGTGTGTGTGTGTGTGTGTGTGACTAACACTGAGTAACACTCCTCTTAGTATTTTTTTATTATTTATTTTTGTAACCTTTATTTAACCAGGCAAACATGTAAGAACAAATTCTTATTTGCAAATGCAGCCTGACCAAAAAGCAATGGCTCTTTTGGGGGGGTGGGGGGATGGGAAGCTAGAAATAAAACAAGGTTAAGTAATACAATAAACAATAAAAACAATAAAACAATAAAACACTGGCAAATACAGATGCATTAAAATACTAACAGTCAGAGAGAGGGGAGAGAGACGGAGGAGGTAGGGGTGAGGAAGAGCGGAGGTGAGGGATAGCGGGGGTAGTGAGCAGGGGTACTTAAAATGAGGCAGTGATGGGTTATGGGATGGGTGAGAGACGGTGATCAACAGGTGCATTGATCGACTATGGTTCGCTGCAGGATTTGTTTGAAAGCAGTGAGTGAGGTGAGGGCGGTGAGTTTGAGGGTGTTCTGTAAGGTGTTCCAGTCGTGTGCTGCAGGGAACCGGAAAGCGCTGCGCCCGACTACGGTACGGGCTTTGGGGATGGTGAGTCGGACAAGATCACTGGATCTTAGAACGATGACGGGGCGGTGAGAGAGGTGCAGAAGAATTGAGAGGTAGAAAGGTGTTTTGCAAAGTATGGATTTGTAGATACTATGAAGCCAGTGACAGAGCCGTCTGCTGTGAAGAGATGTCCAGTCTACAAGGGTGTACAGAACACAGTGGTGAGTTGTGAAAGGCGCACTAGTGGCAAAACGAATGGCGGAGTGATGGAGTGTGTCGAGTTTCCTGAGGGCAGACTGAGATGCCATCCTATAGATGGTATCGCCATAGTCAAATATGGGCAGGATGGTCATCTTGACAAGGGTATGTTTGGCTGCACGGGTGAAGGAGGCCTTGTTCCGGTATAAAAAGCTTAGGCGAGCTTTGACTTTTGTCTGCAGGTGCTTTATGTGGGTGGTGAAGGAAAGGGATGAGTCCAGCCAAAGGCCAAGGTATTTGTAACAAGAGACAAACTCCAGCTCGGAACCGTCAACACAGAAGATCTTAGGGGGGCTGCTGACACGAGGTCTCCGGTCGAAAAGAATGCACTTTGGTTTTTTTGGTGTTGAGGAGAAGATGGAGGCGATGAAAAGACTGCTCAATGGAGGTGAGGCTGAGTTGTAGAGTGGAAGCCGCAGAGTGGAGTGAAGGGCCTGCACAATACAAGATGGTGTCGTCAGCATAAAGATGGATCTGGGATTTGCCAGCATCTTTTGCTACATCATTGATGTAGATTGAGAACAACGTTGGTCCCAAGATGGAGCCTTCAGGCACCCCTTTAGAGATGGTGAGATGGTCTGACAAGATATTTTCAGTCTTCACTTGCTGAACTCGGTCAGTTAGATAGCTGGCAAACCAGTTGCAAGAGTTTGTCGAGAGACCAATGTTGGAGAGCCTCTGTAGAAGGACGGAATGGATGACAGAATCAAAGGCCTTAGCTAGGTCGATAAAGGCAGCGATGCAGACCTGCTTGGAGTCCAAGGAAGTGAGAATGTCATCCATAACTTTCAAGGTAGCTGTGATGCACCCGTGGCCAGGCCGGAATCCAGACTGCATGTTGGACAGGATGTTGTTTGAGGCCATGAAGTGGTTGAGCTGTTTGAGAGCCAGCTTCTCCAGGACCTTGGCCAGGCACGGCAAGATGGAGATGGGCCTGTAGAAGTTGGGGTCGGAGCTAGAGCCACCTTTAAAGAGGGGAAAGACCAGCGCGGATTTCCAGTCAGGAGGAAAGACAGACAGCTCAAAAGACATGTTGAATAGCCGTGTGATGGGAGCGGAAATGACAGATGCAGCAGCTTTCAAAAACATGGGTTCGAGCCCATCAAGGCCAGCAGACTTGATTGAG
>NC_137684.1:17022913-17065413 GCF_963989245.1 Nansenia antarctica | reverse complement strand
AAGTCTGTTAGAAATCCTGCACACACACACACACCCACCCACACCCACACACACACACACACACACACACACACACACACACACACACACACACACACACACACACACACACACACACACACACACACACACACATCTGTCACCACTGCCCACCACCATGTCATGCAGGTCCAAGTTTCCAACTGACATCATCTTCCATAATAATAATAATATAACCCCCTCAAAATGTGCTTGGCAGCGTTGGACATCCGCTGTTGTGTGTTGTGTTTCACATAGTTTGAAGAGGCAGACAGACACCAGAGACAACGTCAGGCCCTCTTCCCTAGAACACCCCTGGCCAGTAACAACATGTCTGTAGGCGTTGCTCGGGACCAAAACAACGTTCGTAGATTACATTTTTATTTCAAGGGCTAGGCCTATCATTCCCTGATTGCTAACGATTAAACATCGGTCATTACAACCATCAGGAAGTGTTTTAGAAAGCTTGAATGTTCCATACTGGAGCTTCTAGCTTTACCCTCTGATAGTATAATTGTTTGCTATCTTGCTTATATCTATCAGGTTCTTTCAGTTCTACACAGATCTCTCCGAGGCAGAAGGGCTGTGTTGTGGGGAGTTGTTTTCTGGACAGGGCCCAAAGCGTTCCCCTCTCATGTCCAGGGTTGCCAGATGGGATTGACAATTTCCAGCCTAACCACAGTCTAAAAAAACGCTAAATCCACCAAACACCAGCCCAAAACCTATATGTGACAGCAGACAATGAAAAGAGCTACCTGGGGGCAAAATCATTTTCCTGTCAGAAAACTTACTATTGGGCAGGTTCCCATCTCCTGCCCCCTAAACTGTATGTCTGTTGCCAATGATGTTTGTAAAATGATAAAAACCCTGCACATTGTATGTAGCTACTACGGCGTGCGTTTTAACTTCACACATTTTGTAGCTCTCAGTTTACTGACATGTTGCCTAAATTATATATCATCCAGCCCAACCCGCCCAAATGCTTTTTTTTCCCGGCCCAGTGTGATCAAAGGTAGCCCATTCGGCGGGAACCCTCCCCATCTGGCAACCCTGCTCATGTCAACACAGAAACAGGAAGGGGGGGTGAGGTAATGAAGTGGCGACTCTTACAACAAAAAGACCAAACTTCCCGCCAACTATTAGCGTTGTGTTACACTGCTCTCTGGTGGCGAGAGGTGGAACGGCAGCTTATTAGGCAGCACAGTAGGGAGGTAGGCCACAGGCCTTTCTTAATTGCTAGGGACATGACTCCTCACGTCCGCACTGCGGGAGAATAAGAAAGAGGAGGAAGCTAGATCTAGTTCTCCAATGTGTGTGTTTTCAGTAGGACGCTAGGAGTCATGTTCCTAACAACTGAGAAAAGCGTGGGAAAAAGGTTCCTAAGAGCTTTTAGTGAATTGTAGTAGAACTAGTGACTCACACTTTGAATGAAACGCTAATTGGATGGATAGATGTGTCATCCAGACCCTTCAACTGGAGGTCAACCCTGGACTTGTTTCACATGGTTCTACTTTCACACTGTGGGAATGGAATGGTGGCTAATGAGGTGAAACATGAATAAATGCCACCACAGTAATGAGAGAAGAATATAAATAGACTGACTTATATAGCGCCTTCCAAAGCGCTTTACAACGGCCTCTCATTCACCCATTCACACACCATGGGCTGCAAGCTACCATGCAATGCGCCGGCCCGCTCATTGGGAGCAATTTGGGGTTCAGTGTCTTGCCCATGGACACCTCGACATGTGGCCAGTCGGGGTTCGAACCGCCGATCTGCGATCATTAGACCTTGCGATCATTAGGCAGACTATTTAATGTTCTGACTTTTATTTAGAAAAATGTAAATACATTTCAGCGTTAAGTCAATGACACACTCGCTAGTCAACTAACACAGCTTGTTTTGTGAGCCTGCTAACAATGTAAAGTAGTGTTATAGTTAACTAGTATAGGTAGCAGGGGGGATTACTCACCCAATCCATTGCATTGCAATATTTTGGCTTGACTAGCGAGTTTGTGTGTGTTGTGATTTTCAACAACGTTGAAATGTATTTCCTTTTTTCAAAATAAAAGTCTGAACATTTTGATTGGTTGCTGACTTGCTCCCCCTTTCACCAGCTGCTGTCACATTTATCACGATTTCAAAGGTAAAATCTGCACACTGGACCTTTAAGGCAGTGCTCCACTTCCTCAGAGAGAGAGAGGCTCATTATGAGATCAAGCTGTCCCTCCCCAGATAGACTCGGGGGGGCCTCTGGTGTGCCTGGCGGGGGGGTCCAGTCACGTGGTCCTGGGGGTGAGCAGCCAGATGGAAGCCTGCGGAAGCTTCCGTAAGCCAGCGGTCTTCACCTCAGTACCAGCGCTCAGGGACTGGATCCAGCAGCAGCTCCATGGTAGGGGGGGGGGGGCTCCATCTGACAGCCAGTGTGTGTGTGTGTGAGGGTGTCTGTGTGTGTGTGTGAGAGTGTCTGTGTGATTGTCTGTGTGAGTGTGTGTGTGTGTGTCTGTGTGAGTATGCGTGTGCGTGTGTGTGATTGTCTGTGTGTGTGTATGTGTGTGTGTGTGTGTGTGATTGTCTGTGTGAGTGTCTGTGTGAGTGTGTGTGTGTGTGCGTGCGTGTGTGTGTGTGTGTGAGTGTCTGTGTGAGTGTGTGTGTGTGTGTGTGTGTGTGCGTGCGTGCGTGCGTGCGTGCGTGCGTGTGTGTGTGTGTGTGTGTGTGTGTGCGTGCGTGTGTGTGTGTGTGTGTGTGTGTGTGTGTGAGAGTGTCTGTGTGATTGTCTGTGTGAGTATGTGTGTGCGTGCGTGTGTGTGTGTGTGTGTGTGTGTGTGTGTGTGTGTGTGGTGTTGAATGGATGCCAGTGTGAAAGTATCTCCACTTCTGCTTCCCTCCATTTAGGTTAAATTAAGTGAGAATTTGTTTTTGTTCAGAAGATTTTTTGCAAAAACAATTGATTTCTTTTCACACAGAGTAAACTTCAGTATGGCTGTATGTGTGTACTCTCTGTGTTTCTCTCTGCATCCATTATGACAACATAGAGTTTCTCTACTGTGAATGAATTAATAAATAAAATAAACCCCAATTCTTCCTTCTTCTAGCATTATGACTGCCAATGGCCCCTGGTCCTAGCATAGATAGTTACTTTTTCTTATAATGACTGATGGATAGATGATTCACTTACCGTACTTAGACAAAATAGTTGTTGTTGTTGTTGTAAGTCGCTGTTGATAAAGGTGTCTGCTAAATGCCGAAAATATAAAATGTAAATGTAACAAGGTGGTCTTCCTCTCTGTGTCTCCAGAGGCCTTTCTGTTTGACAGCCAGGACTCTCAGGAGGAGCTCATCCAGGAGGACCTCACCCAGGAGGACCTCACCCAGGAGGACCTCATCCAGGAGGACCTCACCCAGGAGGACCTCACCCAGGAGGACCTCATCCAGGAGGACCTCACCCAGGAGGACCTCACCCAGGAGGACCTCATCCAGGAGGACCTCATCCAGGATGACCTCACCCAGGAGGACCTCTCCCTCACTACGGACGACTACGACTACACACCTGAATCCTCAGGAGACTGTCAGCACGGTTGACATGAGGACACCAACACACACACACACACACACACACACACACACACACACACACACACACATGTTACGTCTGTGTTTACGACAGTTTGGGCTTTACGACATGTGCCGTATTACGTTTTGTGTTAGACTCGTGTTTGATTAAATGGAGTACACGTTCCAACTTGAAGCTCTGAGTTCAGTCTCCATTATTTAACATAACATTGGCGACGAGCGATGGCTGATTGTTCTCTACCAACACCCCCTCCTTTCCTAGCAGTCCCGGCAGAACCACCGATTCCGTGGGGCCGCTGGATTTCCTCTTTCGAAACATATATCCTAGCCGCCGGTTTGGAGGATGTATCAGACAAGAGGAAATGCGCGCTGCTGCGGCACTGCCTGGGAACGGAGGGTCAGCGCGTGTTTGGAACTCTTGGCACTGCGGCGAGATACACAGACGCTGTGGAACTATTGAAGGAACACTTCGCCCCTCCACAAAGCGCTCTTCTCCGCCGCGTCATATTCAGACGAAGACACCAACGAACAGGTGAGACAGTGACACAGTATGTGGCTGATCTGCGGGGCTTGGCGAGCTTATGCAAGTTCGGGGCATTGCAGAACGAGATGATAAGAGACCAACTCATCTTGCACACGAACTGTGACAAGATTAGGGAAAGACTGTTACTGGAAAATGATGAACTTACATTATCAGCAGCTCTGAACATGGCGGTCCAGGTTGAAACAGCTTTAGAATGTGCAGTTAGTTTTTCAGCCTCTCCCAGCTCACCGGCAGAGGGCGCGCACAGCCTACAGGTGCCCCTCCTCCACGTGAGTGCAACCAGCGGCGGGGAGAGCATTTTACTGGCCTCTCGGTCACGCGACCAGCCACACCAGCCGTGTGGGAATTGCGGCTCTTCTGCACACAATTCAAGAGCTCAGACATGCCCAGCCCGTGGTAAAACCTGCTCCAACTGCGGGAGACTAAACCACTTTCACAAGGTCTGCAGGTCTGCCCCAGCTAGAGCTTCCCAGTCACCTACCACAGTCATCCATAATGTCAGCTCAGGAAGAGCGCCATTCAAAACATGCTCGTTGGTGGTTGGTGATGTCACTCTGCCGCTCCTCCTAGACACTGGAGCCACAGTGTCCCTTGTGAACTTGACGACTTATACACAGTTCTTCTCCCATGTGCCCCTGGGGTTGCCCTCCACCACCCTGCGTGGCTATGCCAACTCTAAGATTGACATTGTGGGCTCTTTTCAGCTGCCTGTGAAGTACGGGGAGAGGACACTGCCGGCTTTCAGGTTCAACGTTGCACGCCACGGGACCAACTTGTTAGGCCTCGACCTGTTCAACGCCCTCGGTTTCACCCTGCTAGACACAGCTGGCTCAGAGATTCACACCGTTTCCACCCCCTGGCAGCAACAGTGGCCTGCGCTGTTCAGCGGTGTAGGCTGCCTCGACACTTTTGCCCACCAGCCTCTGTTAGATCCTACAGTGATGCCTGTTATACAGCCCCTCCGCCGCTCCCCCCTGGCTCTCCGCGATGACATCTCCTCTCAACTACAGAGCATGCTCGATAGCGACATCATTGAGCAGGTGAACGCATCGCCTTGGATCTCCAACCTGGTGGTGGCGAAGAAGAAGTCTGGGGGGCTGCGCATCTGCGTGGATCTGAGAGCGGTAAACAAGGCCATCATCCCTGACAAATACCCCCTGCCAACGATAGAGGAGCTCACCGCCCAGTTCTACGGGTCCAGCGTGTTCTCTAAACTGGACCTCCGTCAGGGTTACCTCCAAGTGCCACTACACCCCGAGAGCCGCAACCTCACAGCGTTCATCACTCACAGAGGGGTTTTCCGCTACAAACGCATGGCTTTCGGTTTAAGCTCCGCCCCCAGCTGCTTCCAAAAGATCATGGCCTCCATTTTCGCTGGGATCCCAGGTGTGGCCATCTATCTTGATGACATCGTGGTTCACGGGGCCACCGTCGAGAGCCACGACGAGCGTCTCCACAGTGTGTTCAGTGCATTGGCCAAGCATCACCTGACACTCAATGGTGAGAAGTGTGTATTCGCCGCCCCAGCCATCGACTTTGTGGGGTTCCGCCTCTCAGCTGATGGCACGTACCCGCTGCACTCGAACACCGAGGCCATCCATCATGTCCCGGAGCCCACCACAGCCGCTCAGGTGGCCTCCATTCTAGGCATGACGGCGTACTACCTCCGTTTCCTGCCACAGTACTCGGCCACAACCACACCGCTGCGGAAGCTGTTGAAGCATGACGAGCCCTGGCTCTGGACGTCTGCCTGCTCAGACGCCGTACGCCTCCTGAAGGCCCAACTCACCTCGCCACCGGTCCTGGCGCATTTCGACCTGGCCAGCCCCACTCTTGTCACGTGCGACGCCTCTGCCACAGCCATTGGTGCGGTGATGTCCCAGCTGCAAGGGGGGGTGGAGAGACCGATCGCCTTCGCCTCCCGTGCTCTCAGCCCCACGGAACAGAAGTACTCGGTGGGGGAGCGAGAGGCCCTAGCATGCCTCTGGGCATGTGAGCGCTGGCACATGTACCTCTATGGACGGCTATTCACACTGAGGACAGACCACCAGGCCCTCATCACCCTCCTGGCCACGTCTGGCACCGGTCACAAGCCACTCCGCCTCCACCGCTGGGCCGACCGCCTGCAACAGTACAACTATCGGCTACAGTTCACGCCAGGACGAGACAACGTGGTAGCCGACTTGCTATCACGCGCAATCCCCAGCCCACCCACAGCCCCAACCTTGACCCCCGGACTGGACCAGGCTGAGCATGACCTCGTCCAGCTCCTCCACACACCCCTTCAGGAGACGGTGTCGCTGAAGGAGCTCCGGGATGCCTCAGCCGATGACCCCACCCTCTCTACACTCTCAACCTACATCACGCAGGGGTGGCCGGTAAGAGTACCTGACGAGCTACTCACTTACTCCAGGATCAGGGAGGAGTTGTCGGTTTGGAATGACACCTGTGTCGCTCGCGGGTTCTGCACTGTGGTCCCAGGTGTCCTTCGGGCGCGTATCCTTGCTATGGCGCACGAGGGTCACCTGGGCATAGTCAGGCTCAAACAGAGCTGTCGTGAGGTTGTGTGGTGGCCAGGCATCGACAGGGAACTCGAAACCCTGGTCAAGGATTGCACTGCCTGTCTCCTTAGTGGTAAGACCAGGGCTCCAGCTCCACCCCCGCCCATGCAGCCGTTGGACTGGCCATCTCAACCCTGGGAGCACCTGCAACTGGATATCTGCGGCGAGCTGCATGGGGTACCACATCACCAGCGTTTTCTCGTTGTGACCTACGACCTCCACTCTAAGTGGCCAGAGGTGACACCTGTGGGCTCGGTCACAGCAAAGGTGCTGATCGACATTCTCGACGCTCTGTTTGCGCGTTGGGGCCTGCCCAAGAGGATCACGACTGACAACGGTCCTCAAATGGTTTCCCATGAACTGTCCTCCTATCTAGTGGGTAAAGGGATCCACCACATCCGCACAGCGTTCTACCACCCTGCTGCGAACGGGGGGGTGGAACGGCTGAACCAAACCCTGAAGAATGGCATCAGGGCCCACCTGGCACAAGGGTGCACGCTCACCACCAGCCTCCTCCAGACGCTGTTGCATTATCGGGCCACGCGACACGCCACTACAGGAGTCTCCCCAGCCTCCCTCATGCTGGGGCGGGAGCTCCAGCTGCCTCTCGATAGGCTCCGCCCTATACTAGCTCAGCCCCCGGTCCATCCAGTTCAAGCCACAGTCACCAAACACCAGCGCTTGATGAAGGATCGTTTCGACAGGGCCAGACGTGCTAGGCCACCTGTCATCGCTGTGTCGGACTGGGTCAGGATCCGACGACCTCATCGGGACAACAAACTCCAGTCGTTTTGGTCTGACCCTGTCCAGGTCAGCAAACAGCTTGGCCCGGCCTCGTTTAGGCTCGCCGACGGCACTCGCTGGCATGCTACCCGCCTGCGTAAGGTGCAGCCTCCCCCTGGCCCAGCGCTGAGTGTGGCCTCTTCCACAGTCTTGCCAGCCGCACGGTTGGATGAAGCAGCAACCCCGGCCTACCAGGCTCAGCCCCAAGGCGTGGAGCCGCCACCAGTGGCTGTGGCTGCACCAGAGCCACGTCTGGTTCGAGCACGCAACAGGCCCGAGCACTTGCGTGATTACATGACTGAGTATCACACCTAGGTTGTGTGAGGGGGGGGGGAAATGTTACGTCTGTGTTTACGACAGTTTGGGCTTTACGACATGTGCCGTATTACGTTTTGTGTTAGACTCGTGTTTGATTAAATGGAGTACACGTTCCAACTTGAAGCTCTGAGTTCAGTCTCCATTATTGAACATAACAACACACACACACACACACAAGCACACACACAGGGGAGGACGCGCATCTGTGCAGTCTCACATCGGACGATAGTAGCAACGCGGTTTAACATCATAGCAGTTACAACATGGCCGCTTGAATAAAATCATCCCCCCCAAAAAAGTAACAAATCAAAGTTTATTTGTCATATGTGCAGGATACAGCAGGGTCAACTGTGTAATGAAATGCTTACTTGTGAGCAACCTCTCAACAATGCGGTGAAATATCAGAGTGAAAATAACAATATGCACTGAGTCGGTGGAGGCTGGTGGAGGTAGAAATCGGAGGACGGGCTCATTGTAATGCATGGATGGACCCCTCTGGTGCTCTCCTCCTCTTCAGCTTCAGAACAAGGGTTTGAAGGGTTGGAGACGGAGCGGCACATGGATTAAGTCATATAAGAGGTAGGGCGAGGTCATTTTTCAGTTTTTTTGTTGAAGAAGATAATATCTGGTATGCTTATTTGAATGTTGGTACACTGCAAACCAAATACCGGAGAAACTCGCTCTGAATCAAAACACACGCAAAACAGCTGCTAGTAGCTAAAAAGGAACATCGCTATGAACATCTAACTGCATGTTTAGCACATCACAACATGCTGATAGAACATCAACGTGGCAAAAACACATAACTACACATAATTAGATGATCACACAGTCAAAAAACAAAACGTAAGTTTGTTTACAAGCCATGTATCACTTACCCAGTAGTATGATAGACAATACTCTGAATCCAATTTACAAATTATAAGTATTTAGTGACCCTAAAACGGTTGTTTGTTATATCGAGTGGGTACTTCAACACTTTTGTAATAAGAAAAAAAAAGCGTTTTGGTCATTTGTGCGACATGAGAATTGCCGACATGCGGAACTTCACCAGACTTGTCACATATGGATGTGTGGATGCTGACAGTATGAGGGACACAGCTGACAGAACTGATGAACCAGATCAATCTCAGTTTCTAGCTTCAACCACCTGCAGGTTCCCCCCAGCCCCCTCTCTCCTCCTCCTATAGCTCTGGCTCTTGTTGATTTGCCAATGAGGTTATTTAGAATCTAATCCACCATTTACTGTGGTTCATTTACATTTTACATCAATGTCTGTCAAAACAATGATCATGTGAATTTGTTCATTTCTGCAAATAAAATCAGAATGTAGTTGTTTAGTTGTTTTAATTGTTTTGAGAACATAGAACTTGGTTGTTCCTTCTGACGCACACGCACACGCACACACACACACACACACGCACACGCACACGCACACGCACACACACACACACACACACACACACACACACCATGTAGCCTTAGTGATCTGACAGTGGCATGATTTAGAGCGCTTCACTCAGCTGTGCCGTGTCATAGTGCATTCTTCACTCCTATTGGTCCCCCAGCCCCCCCCCCCCCCGTTACCTTTCCCCCAGCTGGCCAACCCCCCCCCTCCCCATTGGTCCAAAGGTTCGAGTCCAGGGCCAGAGACTCACTCAACTTGTCCCCACTCTCACACCCACACACAGACTCACACTCACTCACTCCCACACACGCACACTCACTCATTCAGCTCTCAATCACACATACAGTACACGCTATGGAACAGTATCTGGTGAGAACACATTTCTCCTTTTTATTTCTCACTTTCCTCCTGTTTCATCCATCTGGAAACATGTCAGTCTGTTTTGAGCCTGTAGTAATGAGGCTCATCATAGTCGTAGTAGTAGTTTCTCTACTGTACATAATTAAATAATAATAATAAAAATAATCTTAATTCTTCCTTCTTCTAACATTGTGACTGCAAATGGCCCTTGGCCCGAGCATAGATTATGTTTTCTTGCTATGACTGATGGATAGATGATTCACTTACTTATACAAATGTATTTGTTGTAAGTCGCTTTGGATAAAGGCGTCTGCTAAATGTAAATGTAAATATCATTGTTGTACTGTGCCAGGGGTCAGTGTTGTGTGGGTCATGGGTGTACCAGGGGTCAGCGTTGTGTGGGTCATGGATGTACCAGGGGTCAGTGTTGTGTGGGTCATGAGTGTACCAGGGGTCAGTGTTGTGTGGGTCATGAGTGTACCAGGGGTCAGTGTTGTGTGAGTCATGGGTGTACCAGGGGTCAGTGTTGTGTCTGAGCTGAGGGTTGTGACCTGCAGACGGCCCCCGTGCTGGTGGGTGTGTCCCTGGTGGTCTTCTCCGTGCTCTACTTCCTCTTCTTCCGAGGAGGCCAGGAGAAGAAGAAGAAGCTTCCCCAGACCCTGCAGGATCCTACCGTCAAATACCAGCTGCCCCTGGTAGAGAAGGAGGTAGGTTCACCCTCAACAGCGTCAGGTTGTCTGTTACAGCTAGTGTATGGTCTTCTAACAGGGAAATACATTATGGACAGCATTTTCATGAACTATCGAGTAAGTAAATGTAGCATACTGTAATACAACCAAATTTTTGTTAGAACTGAATTTTCTAGATCAAAGACAGAAGCCAGTGGGTCAGCCTGTGTAACAGTCAGGCATAGACTTTACAAAACGGGAGCAGGAGGAATGGTATCAAACACACGTGACTGACACCATTCCTCATTCCATCCTATGCATTACAATGAGCCCGGTCCTCTGATTTCTACCTCCACCAGCCTCCCCCAATAACAGTACACAGTTTAATGCAAGGCATTCTCACTCCCCACTCACAGTAGTGAAGACGTGGGACAGGTTGGACAGTTACAATGCTCCCATTTTCAATCTAAATAAATAAATATATGCCATTTAGCTGGCACTTTTATCCAAAGCGACATCCATTGCAGTGAGTGCATATATTTCAGTATATATGGTCTCAGCGGGAACCGACCTCACAACCTAAGCGAGCCACAGAGGACCACACATTTATTTTCACAACATTTTCGCTAAATCTCTGTTTTGATTTCTCCTCAGGAATTGAGTCATGATACTAAGAGGCTTCGCTTTGGTCTCCCATCTCCCACGCATGTCCTTGGACTGCCCGTAGGTACTGACTGTCCACAACACACACACACACACACACACACACACACACACACACACACACACACCCACACACACACACACACACACACACACACACACACACACACACACACACACAAGGCTGGGTCTGAGCTCAAGGAGCAGTGGAGGCTGGTGGAGGTAGAAATCGGATGGATGCATGGAACGGAATCAGGAATGGTATCATGGAATACAATGAGCCCGTCCTTCGATTGTCTACCTCCACCAGCCTCCCCTGTCTCTATTCTACTCTATCCTATTCTTATAGCCTATTCTAAGGTAGGTTGCAAACAAAGAACACCAGGGGTGCAGGTTGATCGGGCTATAAAAAAATAAAAACGATGTTCTATTCAATTCTATTAGATTCTGCACTGCTCTGTTCTACTCTATTTTACCATTATTCAAAAATGTAAATACATTTCAACATTGTTGAAAATCAATGACATTTTTCGGAATAAAATCCTGAACATTTTGATTGGTTGCCGACTTGTTCACCAGCTGCTGTCACATTTATCTAGGCATTTTAAGGACCACAAGGAATCACAAGGAATATAATTATAAAATATAGCACTATCTCTCTAAAACTCTTTCATCTTCCCTCTCCCATACAAATTTTTTTTTTTCCCCTTTCCTAACACCAGGGGAGCCACCCCTCCTAAATTTCGTTGTTTGGTACCTGTACTGTAGCAATGACAAATAAAGTCCATTCCATTCCATTCCATTCCATTCCATACCCTCCCCCTGACCCTCCCCCCCCCCCCTACCCCCCTCCTCCTCCCCCTCCCCCTGCCCCTCTCCCTGCCCCTCCCTAGGCCAGCATGTGTACCTGACTGCCAGGGTGAATGGGAGTCTGGTGGTCCGCGCTTACACCCCCGTCTCCTGTGATGAGGACCAAGGCTTTGTGGACCTGGTGGTAAAGGTACTGTATGACCCCATTCACACACTACACAACATCATCATTTACTACATTTATAATAAAGCGCTTTTCATTTTACAAGAATAATCTCAAAGTGCATCAAATAAAAGATAAGATAGAAAGAAAGTAAGAATAGCCTTCACACCACCCGAATTCTGGCTCCTAGGATGTTATAATGGCATCCTGACCAAGTCATTTATGGTGAATATTGTGTAGTGTGTACGCAGCGTTACTGAAACATCCCGTATGAGTAACACTGCCAGGATTTGAATGTACAACCCACCTGGGTTTGCTTGTGTTCAACCCATATGGTTAAACCAACTAGGTCCCTCAATACATTTCCTGACAAATTCACCCTGAGCCCATGCCCACTTGCAACCAATGAAGCCATATATATTATTCTGTTCCCACTGCGCGTAACCAGGGCGCAACTTCCACAGATAGCGAACACACACTGACACACAAATGAATCCTCAGACGCTGGAGTAAAGTTTAGTTCTTTACTCAACCCTCAGAAACATGAGTGGTCGTTTGGTTATTTTGTAAAACTGTAAATAAACATAAGAGTACAATTACTGTAATGCTCAAAACTATACTGTTACACTTTCAACATCAACAGTATGTAGCCAACATATAATATCAATATAGCAATACAAATAGTTATACTTAAATAATATAAGCTATGTATTTATAAACATATACATTATACATTGTAGTTAAACAAGAAAAGAAAAGGCAACTTACAAGCAAAGCCTTTTCCAGGGCAAGAATGTAAACAAAGAGATTCTCCGGAGCTTTTTCTCTCAACTAGCTGTTGCACGAGCTATCACGTCTGAACAGTGTGCTCACGTCATGTGACTAATGTTCGTCATGTGACTAATCAAAACCGAAACTGAATAAAGGCAGTAACAAATGTAATGTCATAAAATGTCCACTAGATGTCTCTAAAATGAAAACCTAAGAAACCATGACACTCCCCGTCTGGTATGGAGGAAATACCACTATGAACTAACTCAGGGATACTCAGTCCTTTGGCGACATGAGAAGCACTGTCTCAGATATTGGTCTCAAGAACATTTTAGCCGTCCCATGTTTGGTGATCTTCACTTCGATTCTTCTGATCTTCTCGTCCTTGTCAGGGAATGTCTGGCTGACTAGTCCTAAGGGCCAGTCGTTGCGCTTAGCTTGAGCATCTTTGAGAAGGACCAAATCCCCTACTTTGAGGTTCGGACGTTCCTCTTGCCACTTGCTGCGACTCTGTAGTGTCGTGAGGTATTCATGTCTCCATCGGCTCCAGAAAGTATTTGCAAGGTGCTGAACCTGTTTCCACTGCTGTCTGTGGAGGTCCGTATCACTGAAATTTCCCGGAGGAGGAAGTGGAGTGCACATCTTCTGCGTAAGAAGCATAGCTGGTGTTAGAAGAAAAGGAGAGTCTGGATCCATTGAGATGGGGGTGAGAGGTCTGGCGTTGATTATGGCTGTAACCTCTGCCATGAGTCAGGCGAGAAGGGCAAGCCTTGAGCAGCATGGAGTCAAGTATGCGCCTTGATATCCCTATCATCCTTTCCCAGGAGCCCCCCATGTGGGATGAATGAGGTGGGTTGAAGACCCATGAGCAGCCCTCTTCTCCCAGGTACTTTCGAATGCTAGGCATGTTGGGGTCGGTCAGCAGAATGTTCAGCTCTCGGCATGCGCCTGTGAAATTTGTTCCACAATCTGATCTAATCAGTTTGGCAGGTCCTCTTAGACTAAAGAACCTGCGTAGCGCATTGATAAAGCATGATGTGTCCATTGACTCAATCAATTCGATGTGGACAGCGCGCGTACTTAGACATGTGAAAAGAACAGCCCATCTTTTACTGTTTGCCTGTCCTCCTCTTGTGCGTCTTGTGCTTACATGCCAGGGGCCGAAGACGTCCAGTCCCACGTAGGTGAATGGGGGTTCAGTACTCAGGCGATCAACAGGTAGGTCTGCCATCATCTGTTCCGTCACTCTGCCTCTGAGCTTCTTGCAGGTTACACAGTCGTGAAGGATGCCTTTGATCAGTCGTCTTGCTCCCATGATCCAGTACCCTGCAGTGCGGACAGCGCCTTCGGTAAAGACCCGGCCTTGGTGCATCACCCTTTGGTGATGGTGTTCCACAAGTAGCTTTGCGATGTGTTTCCGTCCCGGAATAACAAGAGGGTGTTTTTCCTTGTAGGCGAGATCTGAATGTCTGAGCCGTCCCCCTATTCTCAGGAGGCCTTCTTCGTCGCAATAGGGATTGAGTTTCTTCAGAGGACTACTTCTTGAGATGTCCTTTCCACTTGCTATGCACGCAAGTTCGTCCTTGTAAGCCTCTCCTTGCACGCATTTGATGATGATGAGTTCAGCTTTTGTCAGTTCTTCAGCTGTGCGAGGCTGCTTGCAGTGATGCCATGAACTGCAAGTTTGATCCTGATCTTTGCTGGTAGCCTTACAGGATTCCACGATGTGGATGAGTGAACTTGTTGCTCTCACAAGTCGCTTCCATGAGGAAAAACGCTCGAATCTGTGAGATCCAAGGTGTGTTCTGTCGTTGGGCAGGTTGGTGATGTGTGCCCGCACCTCTATGTCTGAGTCCGGGTTGATGAGGTCAAAGACTTCAGGTGATGATGGTTCCTCTACTTGTAGCAGAAACGTTGGTCCTCTAAGCCAGGTTGTCTCACCTAGCATAGCTGCAGGCACAGAACGTGTGCCAAGGTCAGCTGGGTTATGGCTTGTGGAGATGTAGTGCCACTGGGTTGGTTCAGAAGACCGCCGTATACGCTGCACTCTGTTGCTCACATATACATAGAACCTTCTTGTCTGGTTGCTAATGTATCCTAGGACAACTCGGCTATCTGTATAGAACTTGACAGCATCCAGAGCTATATCTAGCTCGCTTGTGACTAACTCAGCGACATCCACACCCAACACGGCAGCTCCCAACTCCAATCTTGGGATAGTGTGAGCCGACTGTGGAGTTAACTTAGCTTTTCCAAGGACAAATCCTACTTGACATTTTTGCTCAACATCAATTACTTGGAGATAGGCGACTGCTGCAATAGCCTTCACTGAAGCGTCTGAGAACACGTGTAGCTCCTTTCTTATGGCTGTTGAGATTGTAGAAGCAGAATAGGTTCTTGGGATCTCCAACTGCCTGAGGTCTTGAAGAGAGCTTCTCCAAGCGTTCCACTCATCTTCCCTTTCTGGAGGAAGAGGAGAGTCCCAGTCGGAGGCTTCGTTTGTGAGCTCTCGTAACAGGATCTTTCCCTGTATCGTAACTGGTGCAACGAATCCAAGTGGATCGAAGAGGCCGTTGACAGTAGCTAGAACACCCCTACGTGTGAAAGGCTTTGTGGATTCTGCTACTTGAAACGTGAAGACATCTTTCTTCAGATCCCAACTCACTCCAAGGCTCCGTTGAATAGGAGTGGGATCGACATCCAAGTTTAGGTCTTTGAGTCCCTTTGCTCGGTCCTCAGCAGAGAATGCTTCCATAACCTCCTGGCTGTTGGAAGCAACTTTGTGAAGTCGCAGGTTCGACACAGCAAGCATCTCCTGTGTCCGCTTCAGTAGGTCGATGGCTTCACGTGCTGTGGGCCTTGACAGGAGTCCGTCGTCAACGTAGAACTCTCTTTCGATGAACTGTTTGGCGTCAGACCCAAATTCTTCTTCACCATGAGCTGCAGCACGTCTGAGACCATAGATTGCCACCGCAGGAGAGGGACTGTTCCCGAATACGTGAACCTTCATGCGGTACTCACATATGTCGTTCCTAGGATCGTTGTCCTCGTACCACAGAAAGCGGAGAAAGTTCCTGTGGTCTTCTTTCACAACGAAGCTGTGAAACATTTGTTCTATGTCCACAGTGACAGCGATCGGTTCTCGTCTGAATCGCACCAGTACTCCTAAGAGGCTGTTATTTAAGTCCGGACCAGAAAGGAGAACATCGTTCAGTGACACGCCTTTCCATTTTGCACTGGAATCGAAGACGACTCGAATCTGGCCTGGCTTCTGAGGGTGATAAACCCCGAAGATAGGTAAGTACCAACATTCTTGTCCGTTCTCCAATGTAGGAGCCAGCTCAGCATGATCACGGTCGAAGATGTTCTGCATGAACGCGATGAAGTGCCTCTTCATCTCGGGCCTTTTCTCCAGTGTGTTTTGAAGAGAGGTAAGTCGTGTGAGGGCCTGGCCTCGGCTGTGAGGGAGTTGCTGACGTGGTGTTCTGAATGGCAATGGTGCCACCCAGCTGTTGCAGTCATCCATATACATTTCTTTGTCCATGACCTTTAAGAACAGTCTGTCTTCAATAGAGAGTCCAATCTTGTTGTCATCCTCAGACGTGTTGAAGATGGTGCTCCCTAAGTAGCATTCCCGGATACTGTGGGTGCCTTGCTCTGGGGCAATCTGATGTGCTGGCTTCGGAACATATTGCTCCTTCACCTGGATCCTGTTTGGACATGGGCTGAAGAATGAAGGGCGTTGGTTCTCAAGCACATTGGTGCGGTAGCTTTGGATGTCTGAAGGCTTGTGGGCTGCCTCTAGGCAGACTTCTCCTATGATGACCCATCCCAGGTCGAGTCGTTGTGCGTAGGGGGCGTCATGTGGACCGTTCCGTTGCTCCCGCACTTTATGAACTCTAAGGATGTCTCGGCCTAGCAAGAGAAGGATCTGTGCTTTAGAATCCAAAGGTGGTATACCATATGCTATGGGCTTGAGGTGGGAATGATGCAACGCTGCTTCTGGCGTAGGTATCTCAGCTCTTTCGGTGGGAATGTTGTTACACTCTATTAGTGTAGGTAGTGTCACTGTTGTAGCTCCATCCACAGATTCCACCACAAAGCCTGTGGCTCTCCTTCCTGTCATCTGAGTTGTACCTGCACATGTACGAAGTGTGAATGCTGAATCTGACCCCTTGATGTGGAACATATCAAAGAATTCAGACCTTGCAAGCGACCTGTTGCTTTGGTCATCCAGCACAACATATGCTCTGGTTGCTCTCTCTGGGTGTGCTTCTGGGAATATATTCACCAGGCAAATCTTCGAGCAGGATCTGCCGCTTTGACCCTCTCCACAGACTTCTGTGCAATTTGAGGTGACTGCAGATTGGTCTGATCCTCCTTCTCCCTCCCCGCCATCCTCAGATGGGGCTGGAGGCGGAGGTCCTGGATGAAGAGCCGTGGTGTGGCTGTTACTAGGGGTGTAACGGATCACGGATAATCCGTGATCCGTTCGGATCGCCCTCCACGGTTCGGAACGCATGTGTACCGCGGATCAATAGCAAAATCGTTTTTTTTTTTTTTTTTCCTAACACCAGGGGAGCCACCCCTCCTAAATGTCGTTGTTTGGTACCTGTACTGTAGCAATGACAATAAAGACCATTCATTCATTCAAATGTAACCGGTAGAAAAACAATCATGTGCGCTTTATTCTCACTCTCTGCATGCATACTGAGTTGACAACAACATTCATTCACTCATCTCTGTCCCACTTATATCACGTCATATCACCCGCTAAGCAGCCTGGGTGATTGTGTAAACACACAAAAAAAGTACTCTGTTACGTACTCACTCCACGTGAAGCTGGGAATCCACAGCAACAAGTATCATGGCGAGTGCTACGTTGGCGAACTGGAAAGGCCTCCCTCGTCATTGAAATCACATGTATGGGAGCACTTTGGCTTCCCTGTTACTTATAATAATGATGGAAGGAGGGAGGTCGATAAGAAAGTTACGGTGTGTAGGCATATATATGTTGTTATATATAGATGTTATATATATATATGTGATATATATATCAGTTTTGACATCTTGAATGTTGTTTTTTTGTTTCACACATTAAAAGTGGTGTTTTTACAGAATTCAAGGAAAATGTTGTTTTTATTTAAAAAAATATATGTTTTGTGTTGATCCGAAAAATTATCCGATCCGTGACTCAAAATCCGTGACACGATCCGATCCGTGAGTTAGGTGATCCGTTACACCCCTAGCTGTTACTCTCACACTCCATGCACTTGATGGCTGTGGTGCAGTTCTTGGCTAGATGAGTAGTTGTGGAACAACATCTGAAGCAGACACCGTTGTCTTTGAGGAAGGCCTTGCGCTCCTCGAGGGGCTTGCTTCTGAAACCTCTGCAGCGTGTTAGGGGGTGTGGCTTCTTATGGAGAGGGCATAGTTTTTTTATGTCCACTGCTGTTCGGCCTGAACCGTCTCGTGTGTCTTTCTCGTGAGAGACATCTGTCTTATGTGCAGAGACCATGCTCTTACTTTGTCTCTTGAATGGCTGCTCTGACTTCATCTGGGCTGTGTTACTCATCGATAGCCTGAAGCTTGGGTCATTGCGAGCTCGTGCCTCTTTGGTGATGAACTCGCAGAAGAATGTGAATGGGGGAAAAACTACCTGTCGCTCAGCTTTGTATCTGGAACCCTGTGATATCCATTTCTCTTGGATGTTGTAGGGCAACTTGTCTACGATGGGCAAAATGCCGCGTGAAGTGTCCAGATAGCTCAAACCAGGCAGGTAACCTTCGAACATGGCTGCTTCCAACTCTTGGAGAAGGTCACTTAGCTCTCTCAGCTTCACAGGATCTTTATTGCTGATCTTTGGGAAGTTCTCCAGCCTGTCGAAGAGGGACTTTTCAATTACCTCTGGAGACCCGAAGCACTCTTCTAAGCGTTCCCAAGCTTTGCATAGACCCTGAAATGAATGACCTACATGTACTGCTCTTATTCTTTTCACGTGCTTTGCAGATTCACTCCCTAACCACTTAATCATGAGGTCCATCTCTTCATTAGCACTGAGCAGTAGTCCGTCAATGGCGTTCTTGAAGGACGACTTCCAAGCCCAGTAATTTTCTGGGTGATCATCGAACTTGGTGAGACCGGAGGTTACGAGGTCTCTGCGTGCTAGGTACCGAGCCACATCACTGATGTCGGTTGTGTCACCGCTTCCTGTTGGTTTGTATGGTGAACCCTTGGGCCTGCTGGGTGTGGGCTGCTCTGATGTGGGCTGCCCTGATGTCTTTGGCCTACTAGGTCGCAGTGATGGAGAGCTGTGCTCATGCTTCCCGGTGGAGGAGTTCTGTCTCTCGTATGAAACAGTCAGACGCTGTCTGGGTGGTGAGGAGGATCTCAGCCTATGGACTATCGGTTCCAGATTGGCTATAGAGTCCTTAACATCTTCGGCAGATAGTGGTAGCTGTTGCTGTTGTTCTACGTACTGGCGTGTGCGGTCAACAGTGGCATGAATGACAGTTTCGATACCGTTGTTTTCTTCCTCCGCTGCTGCTTCAAGAACATTAGCTTCAGCGATGGCTTCTGCCACTTCTTTCTCATGCAGCAAGTTCTTTAATTTTGCTTCCATTTGGGCTTTTTCAATCATAATCTCTGATTCCATTTTTGCATAGCCAGCACGTGTGCGTGCTACTTCCACTTTGACACGTGCATTGACAGCTGCCCTACTGGCTGTTGATTTAAAAGACCTAGATGTGCTAGAGGCCACTGACCTTGTCTCAGCATTGCTCAACTCTTCCATCATGAATATTGCTGTGTGCTTGGCGTGAGCAAGGATGATGGGGAGCAGTGCTTGCGCTGAAGATCTCTCTTCTTGAGTCGATCCGCCCGCTGAGTGGTTGCTTTTTTACTATTCTGTTCCCACTGCGCGTAACCAGGGCGCAACTTCCACAGATAGCGAACACACACTGACACACAAATGAATCCTCAGACGCTGGAGTAAAGTTTAGTTCTTTACTCAACCCTCAGAAACATGAGTGGTCGTTTGGTTATTTTGTAAAACTGTAAATAAACACAAGAGTACAATTACTGTAATGCTCAAAACTATACTGTTACACTTTCAACATCAACAGTATGTAGCCAACATATAATATCAATATAGCAATACAAATAGTTATACTTAAATAATATAAGCTATGTATTTATAAACATATACATTATACATTGTAGTTAAACAAGAAAAGAAAAGGCAACTTACAAGCAAAGCCTTTTCCAGGGCAAGAATGTAAACAAAGAGATTCTCCGGAGCTTTTTCTCTCAACTAGCTGTTGCACGAGCTATCACGTCTGAACAGTGTGCTCACGTCATGTGACTAATGTTCGTCATGTGACTAATCAAAACCGAAACTGAATAAAGGCAGTAACAAATGTAATGTCATAAAATCCATTTTAACGTCCACTAGATGTCTCTAAAATGAAAACCTAAGAAACCATGACATATATATATATATATACAGTATGTATATAACATATTTGGGGCCAACATGGACATGGACAGGTCACAGAGAACATCTGCTATCGTAACCAGGGAATATAGAATTGCGTTGCCTGTGAGTTACATGAAATTGGAGGCCTACTGTATATCAGTGCGGGGGCTAAGCAGGATAATATAACGGTGGTCTACTGTACGTTCCTCAGGTTTACCACAGAAACACTCACCCAAACTACCCTGAGGGAGGCAAGATGTCCCAGCACCTGAACGCCATGAAGGTTGGGGAGAAGATGGACTTCAAGGGACCCAGTGGACTGCTTGTATACAAAGGAAATGGTACATCTGTGTGTGTGTGTGTGTGTGTGTGTGTGTGCGTGTGCTTGTGTGTGTGTGTGTGCGTATGCTTGTGTGTGTGTGCATTGCTCACTCCCTCTCTCATTCTCTCTGTCCTGCACTTTCTCCTGCCCACATTGCTCATGGCATTACCATTTTACAACCACTAGAGGGCAATGTGATACTGTGTAACGATGTACTCGACTATACAATGTACAATACAATAGATCTACTAAGCTCTTCTCTTGACCTGTACACACACATGTAACTGATACCTTGCATGTACACATATCCAGGGGAGGCTGGTGGAGGTAGAAATCGGAGGACAGGCTCACTTTAATGCATGGAATGAACTGAGAAATAGTACCAAACACATTTGTTTGTTTAATACCAATCCATATTCCGTTCCATGCATTACAATGAGCCTGTCCTCTGATTTCTACCTCCACCAGCCTCCCCTGACACATAGCTGCTCACATTTACACACCTACTGTATAAGGTAAATATACCTTTATATACCTCCTCTTTTTAAGGTACATTTTCGATCCGAGCTGACAAGAAGTCTGAGGCCAAGGTGCGCAAGTTCAAACACCTGGGGATGATCGCTGGAGGAACAGGTACTGTTCAGTAGAGATCTCTGTCCTTTTTAATCTGTCCCCCCCCCCCTCTCCTCTTCTCTCTTCTCCCCTTCAACATTTCCCAAAGTTGTTGACTCTTCTTATCTGAAACATCCCTACTGAACAGGGTGACTTCAGGTAAGCAGATTAGCCTGAAATAAAGCAGTAAGATTTCAAGTCAGCAGTGTCGCAAGTGGTCTTTCTTCAGTGTCATGCATTCCTTTTGCAGCTGTAGTTCCATTATCAGGTGCAAGTCAAGGGAGGCTGGTGGAGGTAGAGATCGGAGGACGGGCTCATCGTAATGCATGGAACACAATGAGGAATAGTATCGTGTGTGTGTGATTCCGACCACTCCTCAGGTCATCCCATGTATTATAATGAGGCTGTCTTCCGATTTCCGCCTCCACCAGCCTTTCCATTGTTCAAGGTTATTGCTGCATATTCTCAGTCACATGACTAAACTCACCTGGTAAACTAAGGGTAGAATAGAAGTACAGCATGGTTATCATTCATATGTGTGTGTGACTGATTTAATCGTGTTGAAATGTGACATCTCCTGTACTATTGTCACTTTTCTTTTACTTGAATACTGTGTCTATTGCCTTATTGTCTTGTGCTGCAATGTCAGGAACTGAAGGCTAAGAATGTTACTCTCGTAAACTTGTGTAATGTGACGTAACAATCAACTTGAAACTTGAGACATCTTCTCTACCAGGGTGTCACAAGGAAAATGTTGATGTATATTTTATTGTGTTATTACTATGCATAATTCATATGCTTTGAGCAGAAGTGTTGGAGCTTATAGAAGCAGCTTATATGTCCTGGTTCTGTTTAAATGGGCTTAAATGTCCTGGTTGTGTTCTCAGGGATTACTCCTATGCTGCAGCTGATCCGCGGCATCACAGCCGACCCAGCAGACGACACCAAGTGCTCCCTCATATTCGCTAACCAGGTCAGTCTACCTAGTCAGTCCACACACACACACACACACACACACACACATACACACACACACACACACACACACACATGCACACGTACGCACACACACACACACACACACACACACACACACACACACACACACTCACACTCACACACATGCACACATTCTCTAGACTAGTCATCTCCCAGCGTCTACCTTTAAGTGACTGTGATGTGTGTGTGTGTGTGTGTGTGTTCTCAGACTGAGAAGGACATCCTAGTGAGAGAGGAGCTGGAGGAGGTGCTGATGCACCACCCTGACCAGCTGAAGCTGTGGTACACCCTGGACAAGCCTCCCAAGGGTGAGACACTGTCCCTTCATCATCACAGCACTATACTACTATACTCTTCTACACTATACTATACTCTACTTTATAAAACGGATGGGTGAAATCAAGCAATCTGATTGGTTCATAGCCGTGGTATATTGAGCGTATACCACAGCTACGATTAGTAGAGCCTCATCACAGTTCGAAATGAATACGCCTGTTTCACGGTCAACATTCCAAATATAACAGACTTTTAATTCAATCTCAAGGACATTTTATCAACTTAAAAAAAAAAAAAAAAAAATATCCTACCCAAAGTAACCATGTAGATTCCCAATATGTGGTCTGTTTATCAAAATAAAGCCTGTTTGAAAATGTGTCGAGACGTTTTCGGAGTGCCCTGCCTGCGTCCACTACAGCCGCGCGTTGACAGTTTTTTAGTGGGTGTACAATCAACGGAGACATCCAAATTAATGTAAATAAATAGATGCAAATAATGAAAATGTGTAAATAAATGCTAAATTCCTATGAAATCTACAATGCTAGTAGCCTAGGTTAATGAAAAAGAATGTTAGTGTTGTTGCTTAGCGACCAACTGCAATAAGAGGAACTATTTTATTTGAGGGGAACTATTTAAGATGATTAATTACGAATAAAAACTATTTGAATTTGAGTGTGCTTTTCTAATTCATATTGACAGTGTTGGTAACCGTTTCGGGCCGAACAACGCCCCTTAGCTGTGATATAATAAGCATATACCACGGCCTGTCGTGAGCTATTGCTTAAATATTATACTATACTATACTATACTATACTCAAGTATATTAGAGTATAGTAGAGTACAGTATAGTAGAGTAGAGTAGAGTAGAGTACTATAATACACTATGCTCTACTTTACCCTACTATACTGTACTGTATTATACTATACTCTACTTTACTTTACTATACTCCACTCTGCTATACTCTATCTATACTATACTGGCACTGACCCTCCATCATCATAGAACTATACTATACTACTATCTACCAACACTACTAAACTAACGTTCCTTTCCTACAGACTGGAAGTACAGCTCAGGGTTCATCACTGCTGACATGATCAGAGACCACCTCCCCCCAGCGGCCGAGGACGTGCTGGTGGTCCTGTGTGGCCCACCCCCCATGGTCCTGAACGCCTGCCTGCCCAACCTCTCCACGCTGGGCTACAAGACAGACAACACCTTCGCCTACTAACCTATACCCAACCTCACCACGCTGGGCTACACAATAGACAACACCTTCCGGTTTCACCAGTTGCTGTCACATACTTTATTAATACATAAAAAAAGAGAAAAAGTTATATGCTGTATCTGTATAAGGCAATAACAATACTCCACTATACTGTTCACCACCATAAGGCCTTAACAGACTTCAATACTCCAACCAGTCATTAGCATGCTGATCCACACCAGCATAATCCACGACATACGTAATCCCCTGCAAGACAAGATAACTCAACTCATCCAGAAATAAATCTACTTTTAAAAAATTGTTCATCTTCCATCCAACCTTGTTACGGCATTTCTCATCTTTCGACACTCTAGGAGTAGAAAATAATCCACCTAAAGCAAATGAACAGTCATTGACATCATAGAGTTAGGTTTTGAGTGAAGGTTTCACAATTCGGTTGTTCAGTCATTAAGTCAATTTCCTATAAAAAGGCAACATATTCAGTCAAATCATAGTCCTGTCACTGTTGGCTCTACATGATGTACAGTAAATGTGTGAACGACAGGAGGCTGGTGGAGGTAGAAATCGGAGGACGGGCTCATTGTAATGCGTGGAACGGAATTAGGAATGGTTTGATACCATACCATATTCCATTCCATGCATTCCTCCGATTTCTACCTCCACTAGCCTCCCCTGTAGAGATGCCTTTACAGTAGTGTGTTAACGTCCATACAGAGAGATACTCAACACAGAGGAGTACAGTCACAGTCAACACTCAATTCCATTTAAACTCAGTCAATTCAGGAAATTAATTCAAGAAGGAATTTAAAAAAGGAAGAAGAAGAAGAAAGAAAAAAAATGCCCAAAACGTATTCCATTAATTTGTTCAACTTTTATTGATAAATTACTTATTTGCAATCATTCAATTGTAATTTCAATGTACCTGACCTCCACAAAGATGTCGGTCCACACCAGTCAACGTTGCTGTACTGAAGGTCAGGGGTCCAGTCCTGAATACGGACCAGTACCAGAATATGGACCAGTACCAGAATACAGCCTCAAAGTAACGGTCTGCAGCCCTCACACTACCCAATCCTTTTGGTCATTCAAAACACACACTCACACACTCGCCGAACACTTTATTAGGACCACCTGTACACCTGTCAAAGCTGGTGGAGGTGGTTTAATGGTGTAGGGAATGTTTTCTTGGAACACTTGTTAATACCAATCAATCATCACTTGAATGCCACAGCCTATTTGAGTGCTGTTGCTGACAATGGAGAATTGAGGATGTTTTGAGAGCAAAGGGAGGCCCTACCCAGTATTAATATAGTTCCTGATGAAGTGTTCGTTGAGTGTATATACAGTAGAAGAAAAACATATAGACCCATAACAATGTAGCACAGTGATACTAAAGTCTAGTGCTGGAGAGCTGCAGTGTGTCTGGGCGTTTATTACAGCTGAGTATAATCCTAAATGATTAATCCCAACTCAATCAATCAATCATTCAATCAATCAACCAATCAATCAACCAACCAATCAACCAACCAATCAATCAATCAATCAATCAACCAACCAATCAACCAATCAACCAATCAACAAATCAACCAATCAACCAATCAACCAATCAACCAATCAACCAATCAACCAATCAACCAATCAACCAATCAACCAATCAACCAATCAACCAATCAACCAACCAATCAATCAACCAACCAATCCATCAATCAACCAACCAACCAATCAATCAATCAATCAGCCAACCAACCAACCAATCAATCAGTCAATTAATCAATCGATCTATCTATCAGTCAGTCAATCATTCAATAAACGTAACGTAATTAGCGGTATCAGGTGTATTACTGCTGAGCTGAGACCAGAGACTGCAGTGCTGCATCTCTCCAGGAGCAAGGTTGAGGAACTCTGATACAACCAGAGGAGGCTGGTGGAGGTAGAAATCGGAGGACGCGCTCATTGTATTGCATGGAATGGAATGAGGAGCGGTATCATACACCTGTGTTTAGAAGCTGTGCTACACCCTGGACAAACCTCCACAGGGTGAGACCGTAGCATTACAACATGACAAAACATGAAGGTACAACATTGTAACGGACGAATGCATATACCTGGCATTTTTGATACCATTCCTCATTGCGTTCCAAGCATTACAATGAGCCCGTCCTGCCATCCTTCTACCTCCACCAACCTCATATGGTTGTTCACATACTGTGCGGTCGCCGGTCAGGTGAACTTGATAAGCAGTGTCAGAGGTTCGTCATCCTTCTTGGTGAGAACGGCCTGGAGCATCCCTGTGGGCGTGTGTAAGTACCGCGACCCTTTCAAGAAGTTCTCGATCAGCGCCCGGTCGATCTTCGTACACTTCCCGATGGCGGCGTCAAAGTTGTTGCTCAGCACGCCGTAGATGTTCCCCTTGTCGTTCTTGCGGCCGAAGAGCAGGAACAGGGCGTAGCAGTCCTTCCCGACGGACGCGCAGAAGTCCACCATCCTCTCCGGCATCGTCCGGTGGCTGGACGCCATCTGGGCCATGTGCATGCTCTCGGTGCACATCTCCGGAGGGTACTCGTCCCAGCCTCCACCCCCGCCACCTCCCCCACCCCCTCCCTCCCTCTCGGGGAGATGCAGGATCTGCACGGCGATCTGGATGCGTGGGTTCTTGGTGGGCTTCTCCAGGACGGCCCAGACCCAGTCGGCCCCCAGGAGGATGCGCTGCTCGGGGGTCATGGCGGTGCAGTTGAAGCTGTCGGTCATGTGGAGGCTGGAGCTCTGACCGATGTAGGTCATGAGGAAGATCTCGTTGAGCGCCGACGGGCTGGGCTGGAACTTGTCCTCAGGATCGACGAAGAGGAGGTACTCCTGGGTGCGCGACGACGCCATGCCCACGCTGTCGTTGAAGAGGGGGACGAAGTCGTTGGTGTTGGGGACCGGGCGGCCCCAGCGGAGGGAGGAGAAGATGGAGGGCCGTTGGGGCGGGGGGGCCGGAGGCTTCTGCTTGCCCAGTCTGAGACCCATGTTGGACAGGAGACCAGCTCAGCTCACAGGGTGGTTTCCCTGATGTACTGGAATGGGAAGGATTACAAAAGTGAGGTCATATAATAAGCGATTAATAATCAGAGGTCCTTATGGGGATAGTTCTTTTCTCAGTACCTCACTATATTCTGTACCTGGACACATTTCTGTCCTTACAAGAATATTTCAGACACTGCTGATACAACAGTGAGTCCATAGTCGTATTGTACTATAACTCCACGTTTTCATCTTCATGGTTTCCCTAATACACCGGAAATGTGGTTACAAAAGGTGCGGTTTATGGTGATGTACAGAGGTATTGTACAAAATATAATTTAATGTTTTCATTGATGTGACTTGAGTGATAACTTGTCATTCATTGCATTCCCTCAGTGAGTTCAAATGAAGTTCAATGTATCACCCTAATCCTATAGAAACAACCTTCTGTCCACCATATGGAAACACTTTTCCCTTTTCACTTTCATCATCTTACTATCAGAATCAGAATCAGAATTGCTTTTACGTACGGGTGCACAGAGTCAAATTCTTAGGTTCAGATTCTTCGACATTGGCATTGCAGCGGAATACAAAATCAACAATAACAGAATAAAGCCGAATACAAAATCAACAACAATTGCAGCAATAGCATGGAGTGTTGCTTTGAGAATTAAAATAACAGTGAATAATCATAATGTAGTGATCGATCGAGTACATTAAAACAATGGATGGTGAGGGAGGCTGAGAGGAGTACTCACCACTACGTGCCTGCGTACGACGCTCGCTGTGTGGACAACGGCGGCTCCTGCCCCTCTCTCCTCTCCAGAGCCCTAGTGAGATACGTGTGCTGCTTGTCAGACAGGCCAACCACCCTACAGTACAGCCGGATCCTCACTTACACACACACACACACACACACACACGCATACACACACACACACACACACACACGCACATACACACACACACACACACACACACACACACACGCACGCACACACACATATATATGCACACACGCACACACACACACACACACACACACACACACACACACACACACACACACACACACACACTCTGCCTGGGGCTTCAACTGTTACCTAGAGTAGACTACCTGGTGGAGGTAGAAATCGGAGGACGGGCTCATTGTAACGCATGGGACACGCAGGTGTGTCCTCCGATTTCTACCTCCTCCAGCCTCCGCTGGTGGACTCCCTGACTCCCAGAGATCATGGCTCATCTTACGGAAGAGATACTCTCTCAAAGCAACGTTCATCTGGAAGCCTCACCTGCCTATGGCCCACCCATGTCAATATCTGTTTAGAAACCTGGAAACCGAACCTGTTTCTGACTGGCTGTACGTGAGCCTGTAGGCTGTATGTAAGTAACAGGTGGGTTTGTTTGTTGTGTGAGTCAACTCCTGTATGTATTTGCATCAAGGGATGTGTCCACTTAGACACCAGACACCGACACTTAGTAAACACAACAAGTTGTAAGGTAGGACATACCCTCACCAAACACTTTATTAGCAACACCTGTACACCTTCTCATTCATGGAGGTGGTGGAACGGTGTGGGGAATGTTTTCCGTTAACACCAATCAATCATCTCTTGAATGGCACAGCCGATTTGAGTATTGTTGCTGACCATGTCATTCCTTCATGGCCACAATTTACCCATTCATACTTCATGGGTAATCATGATATTGCACCATGTCACAAGGACATAAAGTCGTCTCAAACTGGTTTCATGAACATGATATTGAGTTCAGTGTTCTTCAGTGGCCCTTCCCAGTCACCGGATCTGAATCCAATAGAACACCTTTGGGATGTGGTAGAACGGGAGATTCACAGTTTGAAAGTGCACCTGAAAAATCTGCAGTGGTGCAATCATGTCGCCATAGACCAGAATCTCAAAGGAATGTTTCCAACACCTTGTGGAATCAATGCCATGAAGGCTGTTTTAAGAGCAAAGGGAGGCCCTACCCAGTATTAGTATAGCGTTCCTAATAAAGTGTTTGGTGAGCGTATACACATTATCAGATACACAAGGTTATAATATCAATATCACAGGGTCAAATTGCATAGGGGAAACAAGCATTTGGACAAACGCTCAAGTGACTTGTGATAGGACCTTTGACCAAATTCACCAATAATATAAAACTATACTATATATCAAGTTAGAACATGAACACTAAATGCTACACACCGATATAACACGGATATAACACAGAATTGCTTTCATGTACAGTGGATGTCCCCTCTCCCTCTCCCTGTCACTGAAACGCCACCAGGTTAAACAGTGGGTCATCCTAGTCACGCACTTTATAATGACTGTAGGGGAGGCTGGTGGAGGTAGAAATCGGAGGATGGGCTCATTGTAAATGCATGGAACCGGATAAGGAATAGCATCGACCCATGTTTGATACCGACACATGCTTGACACGTGTTTGACGCCATTCCTCATTCCATCCCGCGCATGACAACGATCCCGTCCTCCGATTTCTACCTCCCCCGGCCTCCCCCTGAATGACTTGAGGTAAGGAGACGGGTCAGTGGAAGGTGCTGGTGAAGCCTGCGTTAGGCTTGAGGTATAAGGTCTGTACAGTATTCGTCGATGGCTTGATGGGCTGTGATTGGCTGTGTTAGTGCAGCGCCAAGTCGTAGTTCCGGCGACTAGCCAATAGTCCTCTCTCTCGTTAGTGCCGCCGGTCCCTCTCAGACCGGCCAATGACGTCTCTCGGCTGAGTGATTGACAGCGTCTCAGACCAATGCCGTCTCGGCTAGCCTCATCTCCTTTAGAAGTTCGTCTCGGCTGAGCAAGTACTGAAAGCAGGAGGGGGGCGGGGTTAGCTGGAAGCATTACGCCTGGTTTAACACTAGAACAGCAGTTTTTTTTTTTTTACCTATTATAAGTAATTCTAATAATTCTAATAATATTATAATATTATAATAATAAATAATAATTTATTATAATTTACCTTATTATATTACAATGGAAAGCTGCTATTTACACACAACGACCGCCTTGTAAAGCTAGCTTCATTTGACCCAAGAGTAGGTGAAACAGGCACGGCTGTCCTAGTGTTAACTTCACTTCCTGTCAGTAGAACTTTAGAGCTTTAGGGTGATGTCATAACGTTAAAAGTCAATAACCATGAATGACTAATGTTTGATCAAAGCCTGTTGTGTCAGTGACTGCATAGCAGTGACTGTCAGTGACTGTCAGATAACAGTCAGCAAACATATTGTTAAAACAGTCTCAGCATTGAGCATGAGGTTGATGCAAAACTTAACGACTTTAACATAAAAAATACTTTGTTAACCATTTTGTTATCTGGTTAGTTAATTAATCATGTACAATGACAATCTCTAGTGAGCTTGTTGAAAGAGATATAGTCAGGGTCTAGAGTTACAGAGCAGGAGAGGCTAGTGGAGGTAGAAATCGGAGGACAGGGCTCATTCTAATGAATGGAACGGAATGAGGAATGGTATCAAACACATGTTTGATACCATTCCTCATTCCAGTTGATGCCATTCCATTCCATGCATTACGATGAGCCCTGTCCTCTGATTTCTACCTCCACCAGCCTCCCCTGCTGTATAGAGTCAGGATGAGGCTGGTCTCTACTCACAGTGAGGTTGTTGATGCCTTCAGACATGGCCTCTATCTGCAGGACGGTCCCCTCGGTGACCACCACCTGCAAAGGCAGGCCTCTCATCAAACACTTTATTCTTTATTTTATTTAACCGTCATTTAGCCAGGTTTAGCCAAGTTTAAGTAATTGAGATTAAAAAATCTCAATACATGTATATCTATGGGAACTATGAATATCCATGCACATCTATGGGAACTATGAATATACATGTATATCTATGGGAACTATGAATATACTATACATGTATATCTATGGCTCTAGGACTGTATATCTATGGCTCCCATTACTAATGGGAGACCTGAGCATCGATGACGTCATGCACTGTGGTTCGTCTGCCTTGAATAGAGATGTCAGACCATTGGGACACACACACACACACACACACACACACACACACACACACACGCACACACACACACACAGTTGGGAGTTGACGACTCTGACCCTGGGGCTGTGGTCGCATTGCCTTCGCTTCTCTCTCTCCAAAGTGTGTATCGTTCACTCCCTCTCCTGGTGGTGGCCTAGTGGATAAGTAGCCTTGAGAATCGATGGTTCTCCAGCCTAATGGCCCATAGGAGCAGGAGCCTATCTCCTGTTTCAGTAGTGTGAGGCGGCTTGATGTACAAGTACACCCCCCCTGGACATGACGCTGGTATGTCGCAGGGTCTTACCCCCCAATCCAACCCTTAATGCTGAGTGCCAAGCAGGGATGAATCGGGTACCATTTTAAAAATAGTCTTTGGTATGACTCGGCCAGGGATTGAACTCACAACCTCCCAATCTCAGGGAGGACACTCTAACAGTAAGGCCACTGAGCTTGGATAGTCAAATCTAACAGGGGGGTAGTGGTGGTGGTCTAGTGGATAGTCAGGTCTAACAGTGGGGTAGTGGTGGTGGTCTAGTGGATAGTCAAATCTAACAGGGGGGTAGTGGTGGTGGTCTAGTGGATAGTCAAATCTAACAGTGGGGTAGTGGTGGTCTAGTGGATAGTCAAATCTAACAGGGGGGTAGTGGTGGTGGTCTAGTGGATAGTCAGGTCTAACAGGGGGGTAGTGGTGGTCTATTGGATAGTCAAATCTAACAGGGGGGTAGTGGTGGTGGTCTAGTGGATAGTGAGGTCTAACAGTGGGGTAGTGGGGGTCTAGTGGATAGTCTGTCTGACTGAGTGGTGATCAGAAGGCTGAGTAAGGCACTTAGACCTAAGTTACTCCAGGGAGACTATCCCTGTGATCTGTAATTGTAAGTCACTTTGGATAAAAGCGTCTGTTAAAATGGTAAAAATGACAAATAACAGTAATGAACTGGTGAAAAACATCCGATTGCTTTTATGTCCACCAGGGGGAGGAGTGTGATAGTGGCAGGGGAGGCTGGTGGAGGCAGACATCGGAGGACGGGCTCACTGTAATGCATGGAATCGAATCAGGAATGTTTGACACCATTTGTTTGACACCATTCCTTATTCCGTTCCGTGCATTACAATGAGCCCGTCCTCCGATGTCTACCTCCACCAGCCTCACAGTTCGGAGGGTAGGGAGTTGGACCACGCCCACTGTCACAGGTCAACATCCTGATGAGGAAGGTGTACCTGAGGATGAGCCCCGCCCCCCCAGGTGCATGATGGGATGCTTCTGCTCCAGCATGCATTCCACCATCTTGTTTGTAAAATGGGTCAGTCATGGAGGTCAGAAGCATTGATGAGGGGGTTAGTGGATGGTGCTGGAGGTTACTGATGGTTATCAATGCCCCTGCAGCAGGGTGGGTTAGATCACTGTACTGTTACAACTGTCTCTCTGATTCAAAGTTTCTACTATCATCTAAAAAAACGTTTCATCTATCATCTAAAAAACAATGAAGATTATGGAGATTATTTAATCCTAATTCTGAGATTGGATTGTAAAAATATTTTTTGATCATGATGGTGTATGAAGAATAAAACACTTGTGCGCACACTTTGTTTTTTTATTGATGAATTTGGATAATGCTATTTCCATGACAACAAGGGTGCTTCCTTTATTGAAGCGGTACTGTTAACTATAAAAATACTATAGGAGTCATACGGTACGTATATGAAAATAACAGTGCAAAATCACAATCTGGATTCTGTCAAAATGTGCACAGCAATTATACAATTTCATGTACTTTTGTCTATACTATTATTTAAAATTTACCCACATAAATATTAAATATGTCCCTCCCTATGCAAATATTGCACAAGATCATCACATAATCTGTCTGACAAACAGCAGTATATTCTTTTCTACGGATTAGGAATAAAAGAAAAAAAAGAAAAGAAAAGATAAATACCATTATCTGAATCTCAAAAACACATAAAATGGTGGTGCACATTGTTTACTATAGTTAGTAGTGGCGTTATCCTGATGGGTTAGAGAGGTGAGTGGATGATGTTACATCTCAACAGAACACTGGTGGATCCACAGGGGAACATGGGAATTGTAGTCTCTCCCTATCACTGCTGGATCTACAGGGAAACATGGGAGTTGTAGACCCTTTCCTAGTCACTGGTGGATCCACAGGGGAACATGGGAATTGTAGTCTCTCCCTATCACTGCTGGATCTACAGGGAAACATGGGAGTTGTAGACCCTTTCCTAGTCACTGGTGGATCTACAGGGGAACATGGGAATTGTAGTCTCTTTCTTAGTCACCCTCCACTCTTAATGTCCTGAGAGCTGCTCATGCCCTGCGTCCCAAAGGCTGGGGTTAGGGGGGGGGCGGGGGCGGGTGTTGCTAGGGGTTAAATGATGGCACGTGAGGGGTGGTGGGGGGTGGATGAGCATGGCAGCAGACAGGGTGGGGTGGGTGGGGGGGGTTATTGGCTGCAAGCTGAGTAGTGATGTTGGGTAGCATGACCGTCACCGCGCGGCCATCGCATGACCGCAGCATGACGGTGGCATGACGTTAGAGTGTCATGGGAATGGGGGGGTGGGCGGGGATCAGCTGCCGTCGGCCCCCACCTGCTCCCCCCGCCGGTCCCGGTCCAGGATGGGGCTGAGGCCCCTGAAGCCTGAGTAGGGCCTGTGGGCCCCGTTGGCCTGGGCCTGGGGCAGGGCCCCCCCCTCCAGGGGGCAGATGTAGTCCGTGGAGTCGTCCGTCCGCTTCCTCCGAAGGTGGCCGAAGGTGGAGAAGCTCATCTTCTTAGGCTGGGGGGGAGGGGGAGAGGGGAGACACAGGAGAGGACAGGGGTTAGGGTGCAGACACACACGCATGCAACACGCACATGCGCGCACGCACACAAAACACACACGTACACAAAACACACTCTCTGAAGCCTGGGGCTTCAACTGTTACCTAGAGCTGACACACACACAACACACACACACACACACACACACACCCGCACAACACACACACAACACACACACATCAAAATGGCACAATGGAGGCAGGCGCTGTAGATCAGGCAGGCGGTGACAGATCAGTCTACCGTTAGAAAATAATCCTCTGGCTCACTGGCTGACACACCTCTGTCCCCCCCTCAGCTCTGCCTCTATCCCTCCATCAGCAGTGGACAGATTTAGACCCCCCCCCCACCCCGTCGTAAACACCCAGTGGTCCGTCTATAAATGTTTTCTTTAAGCCTGATTTAGCTTTGAAGTACATTATGCTATCGCTCCATTTTCTTCTCCTCAGCACATTTTCCGCTGAGCTTTAACAGAATTCTACTGCAGGTCTTAAGAGACGCTACTGCCCGTACACACACACACACACACACACACACACACACACACACACGCACACGCACACACGCACACACACACACACACACACGCGCACACACACACACAAGCCTGCTGGCAAAGCTGCCGAGTAGAAGAGCAACCCCGGTCTTAAGCTGATTCAGGTCTGAGCTATCATACTCAGGATTAAGGTGCCTTCTCTGAATAGAGGAGGAGAGAGGGAGGGAGGGAGGGAGGGGGGGAGAAAGAAGGAAGGCGTGGATGGGGGGGTGAGAGAGCGAGAGGGAGAAAGAGAGAAAGAGAAATAGATAGAAAGAGAGAGAGAGAGAGAACAAGAGAGAAAGAGAGGGAGAGATCAAGAACGAAAGAGAGGGAGAGAGGGAAACAGAGAGAGAGAGAGAGAGAGCAAGAAAGAGACAAGAGGTAGAGAGACAGACAGAGAGAGAGAGAGAGTGAGAGACAACGAGAGACAGAGACAGAGACAGAGAGAGAGAGAGAGAGAGAGAGAGAGTGAGAGAGACAACGAGAGACAGAGAGAGAGACAGAGAGAGAGAGAGGCGTGAGGGGTGCCTCCTACCTTGACCTTGGCGGTGGTGCTGAGGGGGGCGTAGCCCGAGGCCTCCATGTACTCCCTCTTCTCCAGCTGCGCCTGGGAGCCCACCAGCATGGAGAAGTGGGTGGCCAGGTGCCTCCTCAGCAGGGTCTTCTGGGGGGGGATGTTCAGCAGCATGGCCAGGGTGTCAGAGTTGAACCTGGGCTCCAGGATCTGGAGGGGGTGGAGGGATGGAGGGGGTGGAGGGATGGAGGGGGTGGAGGGATGGAGGAGGTGGAGGGGGTGGAGGGATGGTTTAGAGGAGAAGAACATTGACATTAAAATGTTTGGCATTTAGCAGATGCCTTAAGAACAAGGCACATACTTTACAGACAAGGACATATACAGCTGGGATGGCATGGAGGTTAACAATACACTTCCTATCCAGGTAGTCCTGTTCTTAATTAATTCTATTAATTCAATTCAAACACACAGACACAAATGCACACACGCGCACACACGGGCACACACACACACACACACACACACACACACACACACACACGCATGCACCCGTGACAAGGCCATGTACATGCCACTGCCCCTGGGGGCATATTTGGCCAGGTCCACTCTCACACACACACACACACACACACACACACTCCCTGTACTTACGATGAGCCCCCCGTGCACGCCGCTGCCCCTCAGGTTGGGGGCGTACTCCGCCAGGTCCACCGAGCGCAGCCACTCCATCACCCGGTGGTTGGACCACTGCACCACCTCCGACGGAGACGTCTTATGCTGACACACACACACACACACACAACACAGTACATGGATGAGAACACACACACAGCTGGAGGGAGAGAGAGAGAGAGAGAGAGAGACAGCCAGCCACCCAGCCAGCCAGCCAGCAAGCCAGCCAGCCAGCCAGCCAGCCAGCCAGCCAGCCAAACAGACAGCCAGACAGACAGACAGCTAGCCAGCCAGCCAGCCAGCGAGACAGACAGCCAGCCAGCCAGACAGCTAGCCAGCCAGCCAGCCAGCCAGACAGACAGACAGAGTATATCCCACCTCGTCCCCAGGCCTCCTCTTCAGACAGTTGGCGCTGAACTTGTTGACGTGCAGAACGTGGATGGCACACTTAATACTGAGGTGGTGCAGCTGGCTGGTCACCTTCAGGAACAGCAGGTCGTTCTGAGGGAGACATGACACCACGCTGCTATCAAAGACCACACATACACAATCACCCAGAACAAAGTGATACAATTATGATCAACGTATCAATAGGCAGGGGAGGCTGGTGGAGGTAGAAATCGGAGGATGGGGCTCATTGTAAATGCATGGAATCAAACCTGTATCTATCTGTCTGTCTGTCTGTCTATCTGTCTGTCTATCTATGTATCTATCTATGTGTCTGTCCGTCTGTCCGTCTGTCTATCTATGTGTCTGTCTGTCTGTCTGTGTGTGTGTCTGTCTGTCTGTCTGTCTGTCTGTCTAGCTATGTAGCTATCTATCTGTCTGTCTCTCTGTCTGTGTGTGCCTGTGTGTTTGATCCCGTTCCTCATTCCGTTCCATTGCATTCCAATGAGCCCGTCCTCCTCCGTCTCCCTCCGCCAGCCCCCCAGGTCCGGTCCGTCCCCATACATACCACTGTGAGGTACTGCAGCATCCTGCCGTCCACCCTGCCGTTGTTGAACTGGTCCTTGTACTGGGGCAGGCCGATGTCATCCAGCCAGCCTGGGAACCAATCACACCACGGCATCACTGTTACCAGGTCTTAGTGTATATATACCGCAAGCGTCAACCTCAGCAGCGCATGTGTGTTTCATTTCGGCGCCCATGTTAACAAGTTAGAGCAGCCACACGTGTCTCAGCCACAACAGTGAGAGCCGCAGCAGTTCCGCCACGCACATGCGCTGCTGAGGTTGATGGGAAATTAGCACTACAATACATACTGTATGGTCTATGTTAAACCATGTGTTGAATAATGACTATTTTGTAGGTATGTATTATATGAATGCGCTTTGTGATCGCCTATACAGTCATTCATTCATTCATCTGTCCATTCATCCAACTCCAGTATTCCTCCATCAATCCATCCCTCTATCCATCCATCCATCCCTACTTCCCTCCCTCCCTCCATCCATCCATGTATCAATCCATTCATCCATCCCTTCATCCTTCCATCGATCAATCCATTCATTCATCCCTTCATCCATCCTTCTACCCATGCATCCATCTATGCATCAATCCATCCATCCTTCCATCCATCCCTCCCTCCCTCCTTCCTTTCCCCCATCCATCTATCCATCCCTCCCTCCCTCCCACCATGCATCCATCCCTCCCTCCCTCCCTCCCTCCATCCCTCCCTCCCTCCCTCCCTCCCTCCCTCCCTCCCTCCCTCCCTCCATCCATCCATCCCTCCTTCCATCCATCCCTCCCTCCCTCCCTCCATCCCTCCATCCATCCGTCCCAGACCCGGTACGTACGTGTGACCCAGATGTGGTCCAGGTTGCAGGACCTGTCTGCCAGCTTGGTGCTGAAGGCCTTGATGGCCAGCTGCAGTTTCTTCTTGTGCAGTCGGTTCTTAATCCCCATCTCCTGTTAACACAACAACACCAGGATTATTAATCCATCTCCTGTTAACACAACAACACCAGGATTATTAACCCCTCTCCTGGTAATCCAGATTAAGAATGCACACACAAAGCCACACACAAGTTGTTAATTACAATTGACGGCCCTTAAATAGGTCCTTCTAGATTGTGAGCAGGCTTGACACATTGATATGACATTTGAAGACTCACAGCCGCATAACAGAGAGAGCAGATAACAACAAAGCAAAGACAGAGGTAGAGTACAGATACACCAGCCTCCCCTGGTCCACCTCCACCAGCCTCCCCTGGTCCACCTCCACCAGCCTCCCCTGGTCCACCTCCACCAGCCTCCCCTGGTCCACCTCCACCAGCCTCCCCTGGTACACCTCCACCAGCCTCCCCTGGTACACCTCCACCAGCCTCCCCTGGTACAGACACACCAGCCTCCCCTGGTACAGACACACCAGCCTCCCCTGGTACAGACACACCAGCCTCCCCTGGTACAGACACACCAGCCTCCCCTGGTACAGACACACCAGCCTCCCCTGGTACAGACACACCAGCCTCCCCTGGTACAGACACACCAGCCTCCCCTGTGGTCTGTGGTACAGTAAGGCCTTAACAATGCCAGAGCAGGTAGAACTAAGTGAGGGTTTGATGGACACATCCAGAGATTGTGTTGGCAGCCAAACGGATGGAGATTGTACGCTGAGTTGTTGTTTTGAGTTGTATATTGTGTGGGCTGTGTCTGTGTGTGTTTGTGTGTGTGTGTGTGTGTGTGTGCGTGTGTGTGTGTGTGTGTGTATATGTGTGTGTGTCGGTGTGTATATGTGTATGTGTGTGTGTGTTTACCTTCTCCAGGGCGCGCGGGGAGGCAGACAGCAGTGTGTGTGTGTGTGTGTGTGTGTGTGTGTGTGTGTGTGTGTGTGTGTGTACCTTCTCCAGGTCGTATGGGGAGGCAGACAGCAGGGTGTGTGTGTGTGTGTGTGTGTGTGTGTGTGTGTGTGTGTGTGTGTACCTTCTCCAGGTCGTGAGGGGAGGCAGACAGCAGGGTGTGTGTGTGTGTGTGTGTGTGTGTGTGTGTGTACCTTCTCCAGGTCATGCGGGGAGGCAGACAGCAGGGTGTGTGTGTGTGTGTGTGTGTGTGTACCTTCTCCAGGTCGTGAGGGGAGGCAGACAGCAGGGTGTGTGTGTGTGTGTGTGTGTGTGTGTGTGTGTGTGTGTGTGTGTGTACCTTCTCCAGGTCGTGAGAGGAGGCAGACAGCAGGGTCTGCCCGGTGCTGACCCAGTGCCTGGCCAGGATAACGTACTGCCCCAGGCCCGACTCCTCCAGCCAGCCACACACCTGCTCCGTGGTCCACTTGGAGAAGGGCGTCTTCAGGTCCCTACGGCGGAGAGAAAGACCGTTTGAGACATTACTACCTGATTTGTTTCAGGTGTTTCAGATGTCTATCTGTCTATTTTTATTTTTAAATGTTATTCTATTATTCAGTTGTCACTTTATTTTGTTGTTGTTGTTGTTTGGGATGTGAGCTGCTGTAATAATCTATCTATCTATCCATCTATCTGTCCATCATCACAGCTGAAATAATCCTCTTTTACCTTTTCAACAACTTTGTTTTGTCTTGTTGATGTTTTCTCTTATGTATGGTGTCATGTTGTTCTACTGCCCTCTACAGCATTGTCCAGGTAAGTGAATCATCTACACATCAGTCTTATGATGACCGATGGATAGATGATTCACTTACTTAGACAAATGTATTTGTTGTAAGTCACTTTGGATAAAGGCGTCTGCAAAATGTCCAAAATGTCCCAAAAATGTAATTAAATTAAATTAAAAAGTGTAATGTAATACAATTGTAATGTAATACAGCAATAAAGTGTCATTGTATAATGTGGGACCTTACCGTGTCGAGACGACCCCTCCACACGAGGCCAGACGGGGGCCGGCCGTGGCCCTCAACCCCCCCCTCTTAAACTCCCCCAGGTCAGGCTCATCTCCCTGCAGGCTGCCGGACTGGGTCCTGCGGATCCTGGACCACAGGAGAGAGAGTAGGGGGTCGGTCAGTGTGTGTGTGTGTGTGTGTGTGTGTGTGTGTGTGTGTGTGTGTGTGTGTATTCACATGAGTGTCTGTGTTTGTGTGTGTGTGTGTGTGAGTGTGAATGTCTGTGTCTGTGTCTGCGTGTCTGTGTTTCCTTCATTCTGTTTTTATGTGTGTGTGTGTCTAGGAAAGTCTGTGTGTGTGTGTGTGTTGGTGAGAGTGTGTGTGTGCGTGTGTGAGTGAGTGACCGCATGTGTGTATGTGAATGTGTGTGCGTGTGTATGTGTGTGTGAGTGTCTGTGTTTGTGCACGTGCGTGAGTGTGCGTGTGTGTATAATTATGTGAGTGCCTGAGTGTGTGTGTGTGTGTGTGTGTGTGTGTGCGCGTGTGTGTGTGGATGTGTGTGTGCAGTACTCACTTCCCCCAGAGTTTCTTGATGCCTCTGTGGTTCTTCTTGTTCTCAGGGGAGACGGGAGACTGCTGACCCGAGTCCACGCCCGAGGACAGGGGTGAAAGGTCAGACAGGGTCAGCTCATCCAGCCTGTCTGGCTTCCCTGGGAGAAGAGAACATCACGGGTGTTACACTCTCACTGTCTCACCTGAACACACCTGCCAGGTAGAGCCGGCGTCTAATGATCACAAGGTTGGCGGTTCGATCCCCGGCTGGCCACGTGTTGAGGTGTCCCTGGGGCAAGATACTAAAACCCAAATTGCTCCCGATGAGCGGGCCGGCGCCTTGCATGGTAGCTTGCCGCCATTTGGTGTGTGAATGGGTGAATAAGTGGCCATTGTAAAGTGCTTTGGATAAAGACGATGATGAAGATGAATGATTCCCGCTGCGACCATACGTATATACTGAAAAATGTAGTTCTGCACTCAGTGCAATGTAAGTCACTTTGGATAAAAGCGTCAGCTGAATGGCGAATATTACATTACTCTGTCATTCATCCATTCAACACGAGCCAAAGCTCTAACATGCTTTTCATGGAAGTGACTCATGCTAAAGGCCTGTAGTGTGTCCTCCATGCAGTACCCACCCACTTCAAAGAGGTCATGCTTTCCTCGAGGTCCTGAGCCAAGAGGTTAGCCAAGCAGGAAGTGAAACAGGAAAGAGCAGTCATTAAAGATGTCTAGTGTACTGTAGCCTGACCGCCTCATCCAGCTTAAACCACACGGAATTCATTTAGTCTTAACTCATTAGTGCTGAGGGTGAATGATGTTGGCCAAATTGCAGCCAAAAAAAACATTATAGCGTGACTTTGGCTGCGTTCCTAAATTCGCTCTGTAAATCTGATCAGCACTCATGGAAAGCCTCTTCAAATTACAAATTACTTGGTCCCTTTATGAAGTTGAACCCAGTGTGTGCTCCGGCGGTCTCAGAGCGAATTTACGAACGCACCCTTTGTTCAGCAAAAATGCAGACATTCTAATGTTTCGTTTGGTAGCCAATCAAAGTATTGTTGCTAGGTAAAATACCACATAGAACACTCGGCACTCTAGGCGGTGAGTGTTCCGCAATCCCTTGGCAGTTGGTGAGTCAATGAACACTAACTACATCTGTGAACGGAAAATAGACTCTTTCCCCAATCGGCGGGAATGGTTGAATACTCCAGAAATCTTATTATAGTAATTATCAGCGAAAAAGATGTCAGTTTGCATTGGTATTTCTTCACAGTGGATGATTTAGTTAAGCCTGTTCATCTGTGTCCGTCTCTGAGCCGCACGCAAACCTCTCTCGCTTGATTCGTCTCAGATGACACGACTTAAGCATCCCTTGAGCTTAGGGATGGAGGGGAGGGGTGCGCAGAACGCTGAGGATGCCAACCGAGGCAGGCATAATCTCAGACGCCTCTGACTCACAGAAAGGGGTCTTAAAGAGCTCCTGGCTGGCGTTAAAGCAGCCCTGTAATCCCCTCGTAAAGACATGGGTTGTGCTGATATGCATGCGCTTTCTGGGAGAGCAGCGATTCCCAACTCCAGTCCTAGGAACCATAGGAATGCACTTTTTTGTTATTACCTTGCTCTAACACACACACCTGATTCGACTAATCAAGGGCTTAGTTGATACGTTGGTTAGTTGAATCAAGTGTGTTGGGGGTGCTGGGTTAGAACCAAAATGTGCAGTAGTCCAGCAGTTCCCTAGGATTTGAGTTGAGAACCCCTGCCCTAAGGTAACTTACAGTAGGGTACAGTAGGGACCAGTAGACTACAGCAGGGTACAGTAGGGTACAGTAGACTACAGCAGGGTACAGTAGACTACAGTAGGGACCAGTAGAGACCAGTAGGGTACAGTATGGTACAGTAGACTACAGTAGGGTACAGTAGAGTACAGTAGGGTACAGTAGAGTACAGTAGGGTACAGTAGACTAGAGTAGACTACAGTAGACTACAGTAGAGTACAGTAGGGTACAGTAGGGTACAGTAGACTACAGTAGGGACCAGTAGACTACAGTAGGGTACATTAGACTACAGTAGACTACAGTAGGGACCAGTAGGGTACAGTAGACTACAGTAGGGTATGGTAGACTACAGTAGGGTACTACAGTACCTAAAGCCGGGGCGCTGGCACTCCGACAGCGGTCTTCAGTCAGAACACAAGCAGCAGCAGCAGCAGCAGCAGAAGAAGAAGAAGAAAGCCACACAGGCAGGAGACAGGGCAGCCAGGAAAGCAGAGGAGAGAGGAGAGGAGAAGAGAAGAGGACAGGAGAAACAGCAGTGGAGCGAGAGGAGGATTAGTTAGTGAGAGACAGAGAGAAAGAGAGAGAACAGAGAAGGAAGTAGAGAGAACAGAGCCGTTCATGCAAAATAAACCTCTCTGGGTGAAGGCAGTTATTGAAACAAGACTTATAAACACTCGTATAGATCATAAATCAGAACTGGTGTGTTATTGTGTTATGTTATAGAAACCAGGGGAGGCTGGTGGAGGTAGAATTCGGAGGACGCGAGCTCATTGTAATGCATGGAACGAAATATCACACATATATACTATTCCTCAATCTCACTCTATTCCTCACTCCATGTATTACAGTGAGCCGTCCTCCAATTTCTACCTCCACCAGCCTCCCACTGGTTTGAAACACGTGTCAGTTGACTCGTGGTTGTTTGATAGAGCGGCGAGCCGCTAGGCGTTAGCGTTGTCGGACAGTGTTAGCGTAAGCGGACAGCGTTGCTTACTCAGGTTGAAGTCGCTGTCCTCGCTCTCGTCCGGGGACAGCTGGACCGGCGGGGAGTACGTCTCTCTGCCCCCGTTCGCCTCCGGTCTGAACAGCTTACCCGGTAACGTCTGGTACTTGTTTATCTCTAGGTGGCGATTCTGTGAGGAGATAAACACTGTTAATATATCAACCAAACATGACTCTCTTTCATAACAGAATCATAAAAACATCATTTGTGACACGTTCTAGTCTTTTG
>NC_137684.1:16997913-17015413 GCF_963989245.1 Nansenia antarctica | reverse complement strand
CTGCAGGGGCTGATGAAATGGGTGTGACAGACAATGACAGCATGCCAGCGTGCGTTAGCCAGCGGAACAGAGAGGTAATGTTGGCACGGCAACGCGCCGCCACTCGGGCGAGGACCTCGACGTCATGGTAACGCTGTGTCCTAATTCCCTACCTCTGTATCTGAAATGTGGACCTCCTCATGGAACCCCATGGATTTAAACAGGAATTAGACCGATCCGTATGCTTTCCGTATGCTTTTAGATCGACGAGGGAAAAGGGGTAGAGAATACGCTATGAAAGTGTACTTCACAAAGTGCAGGGTGTAAACAAAGCTTTAGACAAGCGTCATTATTATGATCACTAGCAAAACAGAGTCAGCGTGGTAGATAATTAACAGTCAATTCAGAACGTTTGTGACAGCAGCTGGTGAAAGCGGGAACAACTCGGCAACCGACCAAATGTTCAGACTTTTATTCTGAAAGATTTAAATAAATGTCAACAAACTCGCTAGTCAAGCCAAAACATTGCAATGCAATGGATTCGGTGAGTAATCCCCACTGTTACCTAGTTAGTGTAGAGTAGTGGGGATTACTCACCGAAACCAAAATGTCTGAACATTTGTCAGTTGCCGACTTGTTCCTGCTTTCACCAGCCGCTGTCATACAGTTTGTTAGCAACCGCTCAGATTAACTTTAACTTTAGCTACCGATCATAACGGTGACGTGTCTCGAAAAATGACGAGTGTCCACTTTTGTTCACATTCTGCAATTTGTGACGAACTGACTATCATAGGGTATCCTCGACCCCCTTTTCCCTCACGGATCTCAAACCACAGGGATCGGTGTAATCATGGGTTTCCACCACGTCCCTCACACCAGTCCATTCCTTCTAAATCCACGTTCCACGAGGAAGCCCACACTACAGGGACAGAGGTAGAGAATTAGGACACACCATGTCGTAGTGGTCCGCATTGGGATACAGGAGCCTTGCTTACATTTGTCTGTCAGCTGTCGCCTATACACCTCCTCTACAGCAGGGGGCAGCACAGGGACAGAGACGGGGATGGAGAAGGGGACGGGGTTAGAGGGAGAGGCTGGTGTTAGGGGGTTATTTTTTGAAGCACATCTCATCTCTCATACATTTACAATGTAAATGTGAAATCCAACTCAATATCATTCAGACATTTACATTTCCATGTTAACCGTTTCTAGTGATATTGCAGTGGGGTATTAGTGTGGTATAGTCTGAACTAGCCAACCTGAAGCAAAAGCCCACGTTGGGATATGACGTCACGCCCGTGAAAACAGAGCAACTTTCATCAAAGATTTCGTAGTGAACAAGAGCGAATGAGAGCGTCCATTCGTTTCACTGTCCTACGGCACCAATCACACTCAACTCACTAGTCTGTCGCATCTCCGTATTTCAAAGTCTCTGGCCGTGTCATCCTACTTGTTTCGCTACAACGTCATATCCCTTTAACACACCCAGCCCTATCAGAGCAGTGTCCCTGACAGAGTCATAGAGCGACCAAGTCATTTGATTGGACAAGAGGCATTCCCCATAAGCAGCTGATCAGATTTCCAGAGCGTATTTACGAACGCACCCTAAAACTAGTCGTGGCACTAAATCACACAGAAACCTTTTTAGTCGAGGATTAGGGATTAGGCGTAGTCTAGTTCCAGGAAACCATGGTGTTAAAGCTAACGTACAGTGATGTGATTGGAGAGGCGAGACGACCTTACCTCTCTCTGCGTTCTCATTGGTGGACGAGCCGTGGGTCATCAGCTGGCTCTGAAGACACTCGATGTCGGCGTCTTTGTTGGCGAGGACCTGCTGGAGGTCTATGATCTCACCCTGTAGGGTCAGACGCACGGTCAACTGAGGGTCTATGGTACACACACACACACACACACACACACAGAAACACGCACGCTAACGCACACACGCTAACGTACGCACACTAACGCAGGCACACACATGCACACGCACGCACGCACAAGCACACACACACACACACACACACACACACACACACACACACACACACACACACACGCAACCACACGCACGTCAATTCAGAATATTTACATATACACACTATTTACAGGGACACAGTAAAGGGACTCAGTGGAGGTGGTATTTATAGGTACAGGAACACACACAGAACACACTGCATGGCCATGATTACCATACATCAGGGGAGGCTGGTGGAGGCTGAACATCGGAGGACGGGCTCGTTGTAATACATGGAACGGAACGCGTTCATTTGTTCATGTGTTCATTTCATAACTTGAGTGAAATGGGTAGAAAACCACCAGCCAGACGTACCAGAGACACTGACAAGACAGTCTCTCAAAGCGTATTCACACAATTATATGCAAAAGTGCTTGCATTCCTGAATCCGTTCCACGCATTTACAATGAGCCCGTCCTCCGATTGTTCTACCTCCGCCAGCCTCCCCCGCCCTGCCCTCCATCTGATGTACAGAGGCACGGTGACAGTAGCCCAGGACAGCATGTTCTGTCGAAGCAGGGCACGAGTGGGCGGAGTGTGGTGTGCATGATTCAAATATTTAAACGTAACTGTCACCAGAGAGATGCTCGGTGGAGAGAAGCCCCCTCAGTGTGAAACACTAGACAATGCAGTCGGACGGGGTTGCGTAACAGCAACACAACGCTCGTTGTCTGAAAAAACACAGTGGCCAGTGTAAGCAATAGTTCAGTGAAGCAATTCATCGTCTTCATTTTGGCTCTACACTCAAAATGTTTGGATGAACTCTTGAACAATTACTGCGAGGTTAAAGTAGACATTCACAGTTTTTATTTGGCATTCGAGTACTTGGTTTCACCATTCAGAAATACCGATAAATAAACACTTTCGTATATGTAGGCTAGTCCCCCTATTTCCAGGTACCCAGAAGTAATGGAACAACTGGCTTGACGGGTGTTTCTGGTTAGTCAGGTGTGTGCTGTCACATCATGTGTGCAGGCACAAGAGAGCTGTCTATGTCTAGTATTGATTCTAGGCTTAGTGTTTGTCTTCTAGTTGGAAGAAACAAATACTTCACCGTCCCATTACTTACGCAGGGCACTGGATATCAGACTATTCAATATCCAATATTCACATCCTCTCAAGCACAAAGGGACTACCCACGCGTAGGAAACACACCCGTCACTTCCACTCAGGGTTACACACAGATCGGACCGATGGACACTGGGACTTAGGTACAGACAGACAGGAAGTGGAGAGAGATGGAGAGAGTGTGGTGATGATGTCACAATCCACACTCCGCAGGGTTAACCGACCGGCTCGTCCGCATGCACACGGAGCGGGGAGGAATCTCACTAAGCCAATATGGACCTGAGGAGAGCCTCGAGGCCTAGGTGTGTGTGTGTGTGTGTGTGTGTGTGTGTGTGTGTGTGTGTGTGTGTGTGTGTGGGCGGCGGTATGTTTAGACGATGTCCCTTATGGAGTCATGCACTTGGTCAGTGAACTCAGATGTGTGTGTGTGTGTGTGTGTGTGTGTGTGTGTGTGCGTGTTACGTCTCCTCTGGATAAGCACTGCGTACCGACAGGCAGATTGACTGAAGATGGAGGAATATAAATCTTTATTCTCTCTCTCTCTCTCTCTCCCTCCCTCTCTCTCTCTCTCTTTCTCCCTCCCCCTCTCTCTCCCTCCTTCTCCCTCCCTCCCTCAGACCGTGCGGGGGTTCATTGGCTAACAGACAGCTGACCAGCGGAGCGAACAGTGTGGCTGCAATATGAGGTCCTGGTGGAACATCTGTCTGATCCGGTCAACATCAAACAAACATTGCTCACTCTGCCTCTGCCTTCACTCAATGTCTCCATCCCTCTCTTTCTCTCTCTTTTTTACCCTGTTCATGTCATTCTCTCTAAGAACACATCCCTCCCACTCTATTCTATATCTATCCCTGTGATCTAAACGCAGGACCCTCGCAAGACCCAAATGGTCTCGCGGCCGCCCATCTTAGCTCGCTAAGCTAAAGCCTAGGCATTCGCTAAGTGTTCGGGTCTTTATCAGACGAGGGTGTTTTCCGAACCACCTCCACTACAGATGTACCTGAACCTGGGAACCTGATTGGATGAATGAGATTCCATGACACCATGAGGGTTAACATGAAGGAGGAGGAGGAAGAGGAGGAGGATTAGGAGGTACAGGAGGAGAGGGAGATGGCGGAGGAGGAGGAAGAAGAACGGGAGGTACCGGAGAAGAGGGGGAACAGGAAGAGGAAGAGGAGGAGGAGAAGGAAGAGGAGCAGGAAGAACCAAAGGTACAGGAGTAGAGTGAGAAGGTAGGGAGAGAGCAACAGGAAGGTGTCAGGTGTCAGGGAGAGGAGGAAGAGGGGGATGAGGAGGAAGAAGAAGAAGAAGAAAGAGAAGAAGAGGAAAGCACCTGTGCGCTCCGCCACCTCTCCTCCCAGTGTAGCTTCTCTACATGTGTGTGCTCCACGGTGAGCTTGAGGCTAGAGAGCTTGGTCATGAGCGACTGGTAACACACATGGAGAGAGTAAGAGATAGACAGCTGGAGGGAGAGAAGAGCCAAAGAGAGAAAGAGATAGATGGGTACAGTAAGCTGGAAGAAAGGAACAACGTTTTTTTTTTTTTTACCTCCAAAACTGGGGTTGCTTTGCCAAGAGCAACAAGGTACTGTACTGTATGACGGAGGCAGTTATGTTTTTAATGAAGGAAATAGAAAAAAAGTAAGAGTGTCAACTGAAGTGGGTGTGGTGTTAAAGTGAGGTATTTTATGCCGTGTGAATAAACTTAACTGAGAGGAAATTAGTTGGTTGTAAAGTCAAAAAGGTGCTGTGGCAGAAATGAAAGGTTTTAACGGGAGGGTGTCAAGTGTTTCTTTTCACCTTTGTGGCCTTTAGTTTCCTCTCGTACTGTGATTTCTCTCCCTCCAGCTCATCCACCTTGCTCTTGAGTTGCCTGAGCTCCTGCAGCAAGCCCTGTCGACATCAGAACACACAGAGAAACCTGTTTTAGTCCAAAAAGAAACATGTCCTTATATGGTCATAAAATCAGCCCCAAACAGTACAACCTCATGCTCATTACCGAGCATTCACGCAGAGTCAGTTCCTCATAGTCATTCAAGGACATGAAAACGCAGGGGCCACTCATGTCTTGGACCAACCGGTTAAAAGAGTTAGAGAGGGGGGAAAAACCCACAAAGTTTGTCCCTCGACAGCCACCACACCGTGCGGTTAGCGCGTGAAAAAAAAGCTACAACCTTGAAAAACTCCCCAGAAACAGCCATCAAACAAACAGCCAGTTTGTAAACCTTTGTGTTGAGTTAATGAGGTGAACCCGTTGTCATGCAAACACACCAACACCACCATGGTGAACACAGTCGGTAATACTGTAGGGGAGCAGGACAACACCCGGGGAGAGAGAGAGAGAGCCAGACAGTTACAGCAGCAAACGTCAAACAGCACGGTTACTGATCCCCACGCTGTAGTCCAGGTGGCACGGCAACCAACCACACTGTAGGGACAAGCTGTTAGTCTGAGTCCAGAGAGAGGGGGGGGGGCATTAGATGGAGAGAGGGGGAGAGAGAGAGACAGAGAGAGAGGTAGGAAGGGGAGAGAGGGAGGCTGGGAGACCGGTCTGCCTACATTCTGTCCTCCACAGCGACAGCACTCCTCCAGGTCAGAGGCGCCACCCAGGCCCACGTCGGGGCCTCGGTCGTGGGCCTCGGGAGCGCCTCTCTCCCCCTGAGCCCCGGAGCTCTCCAGGGCGCGCTTCTCCATGATGCGAGAGGTGATCTCCTCCTGAAACTTACACATCTGCTCCTGCAGCTCGCTAATCAGGTTAACCACACACTGTGGAGAGGGGGGGGGGGGGGGGGGGGGGGAGCACATAGAACAAAGAAGAGAAGAAGAAATCATTTTTAAAAAAATAATTAAAAGATGATTTTTTGGGGGGGTGGGGGGGGCGGTCTTCACTGTGGATGGAAATGGTTATGGGGTTAAGGGAAGTTGGGGGTGGGGGGGGATATGGTGAAATGTTTAGTTTTGGTAAACAACGTTACAGTGGCAGTAGCAGTCACTCTACAACCCCTAACCCAGTGTTTCCCATGAATCACCTAGACTGTGGCGGCACCGCCATAGTCTAATTTGTCCCACCATAGTCTAATTTGTCCCACCATAGTCTAATTTGTCCCTCCATAGTCTAATTTGTTCCGCCATAGTCTAATTTGTCCCACCATAGTCACATAACGAACCGAAAAATATGTTCACACTCAATATTTTTGGGTCCGAGGTCCACCCACCACAGTCTCACAACATCCTGTGGGAAACACTGCTAACCCTTCCTGTAGCTCACGTAGTAGATTAGCTCAATGCGGTGGGTGGGAGGAGCCAACAAAACAGAGATCAAAGAAAAGACAAGAAAAAAGGTTTGGATTAGAGGGTTGCTGACATCACATCTGACATGTCAGTGACGACATGACTAATAACCTGGGAATAAGGAAACACTGAATAACGGCCTGGCAAAACATTGCCCAATGATCTACTTATTAAACACTTATAAGTTTAAAATGTAAGCTTCTAATAGGTGTTCCCCACACCCAAGTGTTACCAAGCTCGGTGAGAAGGTTAAGTACACACAAGAACAGAGAAGAAATCAATTCAAAATCAAATAAAACATCATAAAAAGGATCAAGTTGAAAAGATTATATTCTACATTTGCATTACGTTTTATATTCTGAAAGAAAGAAGGTTTATGATTGGTGGACAGGTTGTGACAGGTATGATGGACATGCTCCAGCTGCTGTGGCAACCCTACGAAAGGCAATGTTGTTATTACAAGAGTTACGGTACCTGTAATCTCTTAATCGCTTTTACCGCTTATTCATATTGACATAAAGAGAAGTCATTATTACCTGGCTGACACAGATGTTCTGTAAGCCAAGGGAGGCTGGTGGAAGGAGACATCGGAGGACGGGCTCATTGTAATGAATGGATTGGAATGAGCAATGGGATCAATGTTGCCCTTTCAGGCGTTTGATACCGTTCCTCATTCCATTCCATTAATTACAATGCTAGCAGGTAGCCTAGAGGTCAGGGAGGTTGGCTAGCAATCGGAAGGTTGCTGGTTCCATCCCCGCCTCAGGAGGGAGCTGCATCTGAGCTGGTGACTGGGGGGTTGCTGGCGTCATATATCAGGTGCCTACCTACCACTGCAGTAGTGCCCTTGAGCAAGGCACTTAACCCCTCCAGGGGTGCTACCTATGCCTGACCCTGTGCCGAGAGCAGAACATTTATTTTGTATCCGTATCACAATGCCCAACGGTTGAATCTACCCCAAAAATAATTCCATCCATGACAACGAGCCTCCGTCCTCCGATTTCAACCTCCACCAGCCTCCCCTGTTGCAGGCCTACTGGTCGGCCTGGGACACGTGTCCTTTAAGGGCGCCACACAACACCCCAACGGCGCCACGTCTTACTCGGCCAAACCGTCACACTCTGCCAGCGTCAACAAAGTCACCTGACCTACTTTACAAACTTCCCAAAGCCTTGTTGACTTTATTTGTCTTCGTGCTGCAATGTCAAGGAACCAAAGCCTAAGAAATCGACTCTCTTACACTTGTGTACTTTGTGACGTAACAATAAAACTTGAAGCATGAAACTTGAAAACATGAAGACTCAGGGTGGTTTGTCCTCTGGCTAAAGGCCTGGCCGGCCTCCCGCGTCGCTGAGAGAGGACTTAAGATTCAGGAGAGAACATCCAGTACCCCCCCCACTAGAATACTAACATGTTGACAGAACAGTTTGTGGTTAATCTTTATTTTAGCAGGGAGCGCCACTGAGACCACGGTCTCTTTAACCAGAGAGCCTAGTATGGATCACATTCTAAGAGTGTTTCGATATGAATCCAGAGACTGATGTCAGTCAAGTTTTGAAACCTCTCAGTGTACGAAACCGTGACAAACTATGGATTACATTCCGAGTGTATTTTGATATGAACAAAGAGATTGATTTCACAGTTTTGAAAATCTCGGACAACAAAAAAGATCTTGCGGACAACTCGGGATGTGTTATGAGTCAAACGTTGTCAGTCGTCATTCTCTGACCAGGGAGGGGAGGGGGGGGGGGGGGGGGGGGGAGGAGGAGGAGGGCAGGGAGGAGGGCAGGCAGGGAGGTCTAATAGACTAATCTGGCCCAGGCTGACAGGTATGTGAGGACTGTGGACGTAGGAAGTTTCATATGACTGTCCCGGTTAACGTTACATTACCGGCTGTTGATTCGAGACACACGTCTGTCTATTCATAGCCCCCCCCCCCCCGGTGGGGTCCCGGGCGGAGGTAACCGCGGTAACCCCGGTGAAAGTGTTGGCGCTGGTGGAATGTTCAAAGTGCATGTCTGCCATTCCTACGGTGTGGAGCCGAACAGCTGTCGCTAAGCTGGGCCCTGTGTGTGTGTTTGTGGATGAAACAAATGCAAGTGTGGGGTGAGGGGGTGTCAGTTACCACGGTGTGTGTGTGTGTGTGTGTGTGTGTGTGTGTGTGTGTGTGTGTGTGTGTGTGTGGATGAAACAAATGCAAGGGAGGTGGGGGGAGGCGGTGTCAGTTACCACGGTGTGTGCGTGCGTGTGTATGTGTACATGTGTGTGTGTGTCTGTCTGTCTGTCTGTGTATGTGTGTCTGTCTATCTGTGTCTGTATGTGTGTGTGTGTGTGTGTGTGTCTGTATGTGTGTGTGTCTGTATGCGTGTGTCTGTGTGTGTCTGTATGTGTGTGTATGTCTCTGTGTGTGTCTATCTGTGTCTGTATGTGTGTGTGTGTGTGTTTGTCTGTCTGTGTATGTGTGTCTGTCTATCTGTGTCTGTATGTGTGTGTGTGTCTCTGTCTGTCTGTATGTGTGTGTGTGTGTGTGTGTGTGTGTGTCTGTGTGCGTGTGTCTATGTGTGTATGTCTATCTGTGTCTGTATGTATGTGTGTGTCGATGTGTCTCTTTGTGTGTGTGTGTGTGTGTGTGTGTGTGTGTGTGTACACCGGACATGGGTTTATGAGACGGGGGGTCAGAGATGTGTGACCCCCCCAGGCTGTGTGCATTACACAGTAAACCAAGAACTCCCTCTCCCCCCTCCACCATCCTCTGTTAAATATCTGTCACTGTCCCCAGGGCATCCCCCCCCCCCACTACCCTCTGGCTGTGACTAACACGGCAGCGTTCCTTTAGGAATCACATCGCGTTTTCCTTTTTCACAATAGACCCTTGCTGACCCTTGCTGCCGATATACTGTGTGTGTGTGTGTGTGTGTGTGTGTTTGTGTGTATGTCATTGTGTGCGTCGGTGTGTGTGTGTGTGCATCCGTGTGTGTGTGGATATGCACGGAAGGGAAGTGTGTGTATGCGTACGCTTGCATGCATGCCTCTGCATGCGTGTGTGGGTGTGTAAACCGTCGATTGCACACACACACACACACACACACACACACACACACACACACACACACACACACAGTTGAGTCACGGGACCGTCTTGAGCGGGCAGCCAAGTCGTGTTGTGAGGTGTCATGTCTCATCTGCTCATCTGTCCGTCAGGGCCTGTCCTGCTGTCTGTCCTCTAGCCCCTCAGTGTGGGCCTGTGTCTCCACTCATTTCCGGCCGAGCTTATCACTCTCTGTTGGGGTGGGGAGGGGGGGGGGGTGACTGGAGGGAGGGGGGAGTGGGGGTGGGCGTATGGGCATGGGCTTGGCTACAGTGTCCACAACACTAAATCATGTTTATATACACATGAAAGAAAGGGGACAGATCATCTGCTGCAGGGGTGGGAAGAGGGGGTGTGGGGGGGAGAGAGACAGAGAGAATGGGAGAAAGAGAGAGAGAGAGTGAGAGAGAGAGAGTGTGTGTGGGGGGGAGGGAGAAAGCAAAGAAAAGAGAGATACAGAACAAGCGAGTGTGTAGAAGACATAAACCAGAGCTTCCTGCGGTGCCAGCCACCCGCAGGTCTGTCCCTGTGTCCCCTGGAGAACAGCCAGGTGTGTCCCTGTCCCCTGTCTGTCCCTGTCCCCTGTCTGTCCCTGTCCCATGTCTGTCCCTGTCCTGTCCCATGTCTGTCCCTGTGTCCCCTGGAGAACAGCCAGGCGTGTCCCTGTCCCATGTCTGTTCCTGTCCTGTCCCATGTCTGTCCCCGTCCCTGTCCTGCTCCATGTCTGTCCCTGTCCTGTCCCATGGCTGTCCCTGTGTCCCCTGGAGAACAGCCAGGTGTGTCCCTGTCCCCTGTCTGTCCCTGTCCTGTCCCATGTCTGTCCCCGTCCCTGTCCTGCTCCATGTCTGTCCCTGTCCTATCCCATGTCTGTCCCTGTGTTCCCTGGAGAACAGCCAGGTGTGTCCCTGTCCCCTGTCTGTCCCTGTCCTGTCCCATGTCTGTCCTGCACCATGTCTGTCCCTGTCCTGTCCCTGTCCCATGTCTGTCCTGCCCCATGTCTGTCCCTGTCCTGTCCCTGTCCCATGTCTGTCCGTGTCCTGTCCCTGTCCCATGTCTGTCCCCGTCCTGTCCCATGTCTGTCCCCGTCCTGTCCCATGTCTGTCCCTGTCCTGCCCCATGTCTGTCCCTGTCCTGTCCCATGTCTGTCCCCGTCCCTGTCCTGCTCCATGTCTGTCCCTGTCCTATCCCATGTCTGTCCCTGTGTTCCCTGGAGAACAGCCAGGTGTGTCCCTGTCCCCTGTCTGTCCCTGTCCTGTCCCATGTCTGTCCTGCACCATGTCTGTCCCTGTCCTGTCCCTGTCCCATGTCTGTCCTGCCCCATGTCTGTCCCTGTCCTGTCCCTGTCCCATGTCTGTCCGTGTCCTGTCCCTGTCCCATGTCTGTCCCCGTCCTGTCCCATGTCTGTCCCCGTCCTGTCCCATGTCTGTCCCTGTCCTGCCCCATGTCTGTCCCTGTTTGTCCCTGGGTCCCTTGGAGAGCAGTCAGGTGTGGGACAATGAACTACACAGCACAAAGGACTGAGTGAGGAGGAAGTGCTGGTCCACTAGACTGGGCTGGGCTGGACTGGGATAGACTGGACTGGGTAGGACTGGGTTAGACTGGACTGGGTAGGACTGGGTTAGACTGGACTGGGCTGCGATTTGGAGTTGGGGTGTAGTGAAGGTTAGGGTTAACAATTGTATACGCTCACTGGTAGCGATACAATGGCCGCCCTGTTCACAGGTATTGGTCAAGTCCTGTTAACCTTAAAGGGACAGCTCACTCACTTATCACCACAGGGAGCCACTGGGGGGCTTGTAGTGTGTCTGTGGTGTGTCTGTGGTGTGTCTGTGGTGTGTCTGAGCAGGCTGGGACATGAGGGACCGTGACTGGCTGCTGGCCAGGGCTGTGACAGACCACAGATGTGTGTGTGTGTGCATGAGTGTTTGGATGTGTGTGTGTTTATGTGTTTTGCGTGGGTATGTGTGGGTGTGTTTGTGCATCTCTTTTTATGTATGTTTATGTGTTTTGTGTGTGAATGTGTGTGTGTGTGTATGTTTATGTGTGTGTATGTGTGTGTGTGTATGTTTATGTGTTTTGTGTGTGTGTGTGTGTGTGTGTGTGTGTGTGTGTGTGTGTGTGTGTGTGTGTGTGTGTGTGTGTGTGAGGGAGGTTTATAGAGAGCCAGTCTGGGGGGTCGTCTAGGCAGGGTGGGGGGGAGTGTTTGATCTCCTCTAGGGACCCCCAGGGCCCTGGATCCCCCCTACTGCTCCTCACAACACACAACTGGGTCGGAACAAGCGTATGTTCACCATAAGAGGGATAAAAAGAAGAAAGGAAGTAATTCTTCCTCCTTCTAGCATTGTAACTGCCAATGGCCCCTGGTCATAGAATAGATTACGTTTTTTTCTGATGACTGATGGATAGATGATTCACTTACTTTCGCTTCGATAAAGCCGTCTGCTAAATGCCCCCCGAACATGTTTCATGTAATGTAATGTGAACTTTCATAATTAAACTCAATGTTCGGAATAATCAAATACTAATCATAGAAATAGAATATGTAGAGAGGACATGCCCATTCAAATCAACATCGAAGGTGGGTGGGTGTACACAAGGTCATATTTTGATGTACCCTACCAGGGTTGCCAGGTGGGATTGACAATTTCCAGCCCAATCATAAAAACCGCCGAATCCACCAAAAACAAGCCCAAAACGTATATACGGCCCAAATGCTATTAATCCAGCCCAACCGCCCAAATGCTCTTTTTTCCCGTCCAGTGTGATCAAAACACTGTAGCCTCCAGTGTGATCAAAACTCTGTAGCCTACTATTACATTTGGCAGTTTTACTTTTACTTTTAGCTAAAACGTTTGCAGGAAAAGTGCTATACAAATAAAAAGTTATTATTATTATTATTATTATTATTATTATTATTATTATTATTATTACTGTCCAGCTTTATTAACAACCAACTAAACTCCACTGACATTGGCATGTTCAGTCAAAGTATTTAAAAGCTTAGTTGCTATGACGCCGCCTCTGAATCCTCAGCTTCTCTCAGTGTTCTACACACACAGCAGCAATGATCACCACGGCAATTATGTATTACAATTCCATGTCGGCCATTTTTTGGTGTACCTGCCAAAGTCACCACGGTCTGAGGGACCATGTTTGTAATAATAATAACTTTTATTTGTGTAGCACTTTTCCTGCAAACGTTGCAAGCAACTCAAAGTGCTTTAATCATTATATCAAATATAACATGTACATTCACTCAGAGTGCCGGAGCGCACACTGGGTTCAACATCATATAGCGACCAAGTAATTTGATTGGACATCAAAACAAGAGGCATTCCATGAGTGCTGATCAGATCCCCAGAGCGTATTTACGAACGCACCCCACGTCTGTTCTACTCATTCTATTTCTATGGCTACAATCAGCCAACACAAATTCACTTTCTCCACTGCTTCTCTATGGCCACACTCAAGGTATACAGTGATATCAGATCCTTCTTGCTAAGTCAACCATATTTTCTCAGTGTTTGACAGCTCCCTCCCCACACACACACACACACACACACACACACACACACACACACACACACAGACACACACACACACACACACCAGCTGACACTCGACACCTCTAGTGGCAACACATTATCGTCTGGGCAACAACTGACGACAACTTATCGTCTGGGGCGACATCAAACACACATTCCTCGCCGGTCCCGTTCCATGTGTGATGTCTGCTCAGTCTCCAAGACAACAGGTGGAACGTAAAAGTAGAGAACAGAAAGAAGAAAAAAACCAGACTGGCATGTTTGAGTTGGAGAGAGGAGGGGGGGTGTTGTTTCACACTGACAAAAGTGACAACGTTGTAACAACATCGTCTCACTCCTCTAAGCTCTAGCAGGATGTACCGCACTGCACAACAGGGGAAGAGGAGGAGGAGGAGGAAGAAGAAGAAGAAGAAGAGGCTGGGGGAGGTAGAAGACCAGAGGAGGCTAGTAGAGGTACAACTCCAGGGGAGGCTGGGGGAGGTAGAACATCAGGGGAGGCTGGTGGAGGTAGAACACCAGGGGAGGCAGATCACCAGGGGAGGCTAGTAGAGGTAGAACACCAGGGGAGGCTGGTGGAGGTAGAACACCAGGGGAGGCTGGTGGAGGTAGAATGCCAGGGGAGGTAGAACACCAGGGGAGGCTGGTGGAGGTAGAACACCAGGGGAGGCTGGTGGAGGTAGAATGCCAGGGGAGGTAGAACACCAGGGGAGGCTGGTGGAGGTAGAACACCAGGGGAGGCTGGGGGAGGTAGAACACCAGGGGAGGCTGGGGGAGGTAGAACATCAGGGGAGGCTGGTGGAGGTAGAACACCAGGGGAGGCAGATCACCAGGGGAGGCTAGTAGAGGTAGAACACCAGGGGAGGCTGGTGGAGGTAGAACACCAGGGGAGGCTGGTGGAGGTAGAACACCAGGGGAGGCTGGTGGAGGTAGAATGCCAGGGGAGGTAGAACACCAGGGGAGGCTGGTGGAGGTAGAACACCAGGGGAGGCTGGTGGAGGTAGAACACCAGGGGAGGTAGAACACCAGGGGAGGCTGGTGGAGGTAGAACACCAGGGGAGGCTGGGGGAGGTAGAACACCAGGGGAGGTAGAACACCAGGGGAGGTAGAACACCAGGGGAGGTAGAACACCAGGGGAGGTAGAACACCAGGGGAGGCTGGGGGAGGATGACAGCAGGGGAGGCTGGGGGTGGTATAAATCGGCTCATTGTGATGCATGGTGCGGAATGCCCAGAGAAGCAAAACACTCTCCTCTTATTCACAACAGGGGTTTTAAAAAAAGCTTTTTGGGAAATTGGGAACCAGGCTCCGACTTTGGCAGTGGTCCCTGGACTCCCCCCTCTCCCCCTCTCTCCCTCTCTCCCTCTCCTCTCTCACAGCGATTGGCTGACAGACATGGTGGTGTCATGATTTATATCAAAGACCATTTTAACTGTCAACTAATAAACTGGTCTTTCGAACATGACTTAGAATGCATCGGTCTGAATGTACAGCTTTCTCGAGAAATGTCTTTTGTGCTCATTGTTGTTTATCGCCCACCTTCTGCTAGCAAGGATTTTTACATTACATTCAAAAAGCTACTTCAAGAGTGTGACTCAAAAACAGAAGTGATTGTACTTGGTGACCTGAATTGTAACTGGCTAGACAAGTCAATTAGGAAACCCCTTAAGCAGCTCACAGACGGTCTGGAGTTTAAACAACTTCTAGATGGCCCAACTAGAATAACTGCATCCTCCCAGACACAGATAGACCTGATCTTCAGCAACAAGCCTGAAAGAGTAGTCAAGACATATAATTTCATTACTGGTCTTTCTGATCATAACCTGACACTACTGTCCAGAAAATTGACTAAGAATCGTTTTAAACATCCATTTAATCCAGTTGAGCAATTAAGGATCCCCCACAAGGAAATGGATAACTTTGAAAGAGCAGTACAACAGATTGGTTGGAATAACATCCTCACTGGGAACAGCGTAGAGGTAGACTCCAAGACACTAGCAATCAAACTACAAAGTCTAGTCAACACATTTACTCAAAAAGTGAAAGGAAAGAAAAAAAACAACTCCCTTCCCTGGTTCAACACCGAGATAGTTAACCTGATAAAAGAAAGAGACTTTGCTTTGAAGAGAGCTTTGGAGAATAAGCCACAGCTAGTCAGTGACAGGCATAGGTTTACCTCCCTCCGGAACAAGGTTACCAAAATGATCAGAAAGGCTAAAGCTAATTTCTTCATTACTATCATCAAAGAGGCAAAGGGAAACACCAAACGGATCTGGGAACAAATCCAAAATGTCATGGGAACCAACCACAGGCCTAGGAAACAGATACAGCTGAAACTGAATGACAACTTAACACAAGATCCAGCCCAAATAGCTGTAGCTTTTAACACATATTTCATTGACTCTGTAAAAGAGATCGCACAGAATTTTCCTCAAATAACCAACAATAATGTTGAACTTGATGAAACCAAGCCCTCTTTCAGCATTCAGCCCATCTCGGCACACAAAACCCAAGTCATCATTTCATCTCTCAAACTCTCAACAGCGAAGGATATCTATGGAATGGACACGACAATGCTGAAATCTCTGAAAGAACACCTAGTCCACCCCATTACACAAATTATCAACCAATCAATACTTGAGGAAACAGTCCCTAGTACCTGGAAAACAGCTATTGTTTCTCCCATCTTCAAGTCAGGTGACCCCCAGGATGTTGGTAACTATAGGCCAATCAGTATTTTACCCATTATCTCCAAGGTCACTGAGAAGTGGGTTACAGAGCAGCTCGTTCACTTTTTAAGCAATAGCCCATTTCCCCTTCATCCAATGCAGTTTGGCTTTAGGACCCTACACTCTACAGAAACGGCCAACTGCTACTTCCTAGAAAAGGTCAAAGGTATGGTTGATAGAGGAGGTGTTGTAGGTGCTGTGTTTTTAGATCTCCGCAAAGCCTTCGACACAGTCAATCACCAGGTCCTTATCACCAAGCTGTCTGCCTTTAACTTCTTGCCATCAGCCCTTAAATGGTTGGACTCATATCTCAGTGACAGAAATCAGCTAGTCCAGATAAACAATCAGCGCTCACCTACCATCATGTCTTGCACCGGGGTACCACAAGGCTCCATACTTGGCCCACTCTTGTTTAGCCTATATATCAACGACCTACCATCTGTCTGCCCAGAAGTGCATGTACAAATGTATGCTGATGACACTGTTTTGTATGTGCATGACAAGAACAAACACCTGGCAGCTGCCAAACTTAGCTCTGCTATGGAAAAGGTCACCAAATGGCTCAACAGCTCTTGCCTCCAGCTCAATGTTAATAAAACTGTAGGAATGTTCTTCTCCAAACAACACAATATGACCACGGCAAACATAACCATTTCAGGGCAAAACATTAGTATAGTTCCGTCGTTCAAATATTTAGGGATCATCATTGATTCAAACCTGACTTTCAAAGAGCACATCAAGAAAGTGTCTGGTAGGGTGAAGTTTGGCCTGGCAAACTTCAGGTACATCAGAAGCTCACTGACCATGAGTGCTGCCAGACTATACATGGACGCATCAATTATGTCGCACCTCACATATTGTTTGACAAGCTGGGGCCATGCATACAGCACTTCCCTAAAGCCATTAGCCACCCTATACAAGCGGACCCTTAAGGTCATGGACCAGAAGCCAAACAGCACACACTACTGTACCATCCTAGATAAATGTAAATACCTTAGCTGGGAAGACACCATCAAATACAAAAACATCTGTCTCATCCATAAAATTCTGCATAACAAAGCTCCTCCCCCGCTTAACTCTTTCATAAACCAGCGTGACCACAGCTTACGGCCCACCAGAAGCACCTCTCGTGGCGACCTTATAGTTCCATTCAGGAAAAGCACCTTCAGTAAGCAATCCTTCTCAGTGATAGCAATAGAAAACTGGAACTCACTACCCAACCAACTCAAAGACATACATACTTACTCCACCTTCACAACACACATGAAAGCCTGGCTGACACAGAACTATACTTGTCCTCATTAATCCCTCTCTGTGCTGCCTCCCCATAATGCCTTTTTTTGTATGTTTTGTTTTGTTTAATGTTTAACTGTTTAACTGTTTGTAAGTGCTTAATGTTGTGTGGCCTGTAATTGTCCTGTGGCTTCTATGTGCTTGAAATGTCGCTGCCCCCATAAGTGTGTATGTGGTGTTTGTTGTAGCCCCTTCAATCACCTCAGCTTGCTTACGTGTGTTTTTTGTCAAGTGTGATGTTGGGGTACCTTGTCTCAGCCACGTGTTCTTAGAATTTTTAAATGTTTTATTTTAACTAATGACGTTACTTTTCAGGATGCCATGTTGCAACTGGCCGGGGACTTCAGCTGAAAATTAGCCGACTAGGCTAACGCTGCCTTTTTTACTATATTTTATATGGTTCATGTATTAGGATTGTCCTCGATATAATAAACTAATAAAACTAAAACTAAAACTAAACTAAACAGCCCATGTATACACCATTTTAGCTGACGCTT
>NC_137684.1:16985413-16992913 GCF_963989245.1 Nansenia antarctica | reverse complement strand
GCTGGGCTCAACGCAATGCATGGTACGGAATGAGGAGTGGTATTGCATTACAATAGAGCACGTCCACCGATGTTTCTACCTCCATCAGCCTCCGTTCCATGGATTACTACGACACACACACACACACACACACACACACACACACACAGACAGACGCTCACGCAGAGACACAGAAACAGACACACACACACAGATAGACACAAATTTCAACCTCCACCAGCCTCCACTGTCTCCTAAGCTGACTGTACTTTGACGTTCTGTGTGAACATGCGTTATAAATATGTTATACACATGTAAGATGTAATGACATTTCTCAGACATGAGTCTAGGAGAGCCTTTTTCCCATGCCAGACCAGCCTTCTACATACCAATACAACAGGCTTTTTTTTATTTATTTTTTTACCATTTGAAGCTAATGAAACCGTTGATAGGCATCAAAGTCTTTTAAAGTTGCACTTTTTTTCCATTGACATTTCGGCCCTACGCAGAACTAAACGATGGGCGAGACTAAATCACAAACAAGAGGGACATGGACTCCCAGCATCAGTGTACCCCCCCCCTCCCCCCATTCCCCTACTGGCTGCACACTCAGGTCTTCAATGGACCTATCGCTAAGCCACGCCCCAAAATAGAAATTGTCCAATCATATCACAGCAAAAGTCACGACAGGCAGAAAACTCGGACAAACAACTCGCTAATATCTGATGGTGAAAAGCTTCTAGACTAAATATTCTTGTCATCTTTAAAAAAACATGTCTATTACTTGCTGTGGTAAATCAGAAAACAGAAATTGTAAGCCGCCATTGTAAGTCATTGAATGTCATTCAGTCACGGTCGGTCAGTCAGTCACTGTCAGTGAAGCGTTGTTTGTTTGTCCGAGTTTTCAAAGGGGGTGTGGCTTAGCGAGAGGTCCATTTAGCTAGTGCACTACTGCTTGTTTACACATACCATATTTATTATACTAGTCTCTAATTATACATCTTACATATATGTGACATACCTCAAGACCTATGCCCTTGTTCTGTGCATATCAATCTGTAAATATCATATCATAATTATTTCATGTATAATCACCTTTTATATGAATGTATTTATACTCAATGTAATACTTCATACTGTAATACCATGAACTGTCTACATTATCATCTTCATCTTCTTTTACACTATCTGGTTACATACCAAATCTGGTTAGATACCAAACTACATTTCGTTGTCTCAGTACTTGTACTCTGTGCAATGACAATAAAGTTGAATCTAATCTAATCTTAAGTCTTTTACTGTTGCACCCATTGACATTTCGGCCCTACGCAGAACTAAAGGATGAACAAGACAAAATCAGGACAGGACAAAATAATGTTTGACAACATCAACAAAGAGCTGTTTGATTCTTCCATCAGGTGTTCCAGAGGTCCTGGCACAGACACAGAGACACGCTGTGATTGGAAGAGTCAGGAGACACAGCTTCAGGGCTCCTCCTCACCCCTCCTCACCCCTCTCCTCACCCTCATCCTCACCCCTCTTAAGTTACTTTCATCTCGTCCCCCTCTCTCCTGAACCCACCACAGCTTAAAAGAAGGGCTTAGATAAATGTGTGTTTAAATGGGTTAATCTAAAACTAAATGCAGTCTGTACTTGGAAAGGAATGTTGCTTCAGTCTTATTTCCCGAAAATAAGTTTCTCCGGGGACCTCTTTTTCTAGTTCCTATGTGGCGGTTCTAGAAGGTTCTATCTTCAGAATCAGAGCGCTGTAATTAGAGCAGGATTATACCGTCTGTCTCTTTACAGAGAAGTGGAGTTCACTACCAGAAATACATCACAAACACACACACAAACACACACACACAAACACACAAAGACACAAAGACAAATACAACACGCACACACACACAAAGACAGACACGTACGTACGTGCACAGGCACGGGCACACACACACACATACAGTCACACAGACAGACAGACAGACACACACACACACACACACACAAACACACACACAAACACACATACACACATACACACACACACACACACACACACACACACAGAGAGACAGACAGACAGACAACCAACAGACAACCAATAGACAGAGAGGGAAGACACCACCGTCATGAGAGGCAGCAGAGCCCACTACCATGAATACATCTTTACCCACTACCAGAAATACATTGAACGCACACACACACACACACACACACACACACGCACACACACACACACACGCACACACACTTAGAAGACACCACCATCATGGGAGGCAGCAGAGCCCACACTACCATGAATACATCTTTACTTAGCAAACCAAAGGCAGCATGCAGTCCTGTCCTGTTATGGAAATCCATATCCTCAAATACACATCCTCAGTGACAGTCACCTTGTCAGAGAGGGGCCGTTACCTTCATCACCAGCGTGTACAAATACACCTGCTAAACTTACCTACTAGGAATAACCCCAATCACAAATACATGACTTCAGAAAAAGCCATGGGGGCAGTATAGTGTGTACTATTATAGAAAGACACATTGTTACAGAGACGTTAAACTCCATAAGAAGTCTGTGGAGTACAACAGTTATGACAACTGACAGACCACATCACCCCCGTGCATAGCCCTCATAAATACATCACGTGTACAAATAGAAAGGCACATTGAGAGACAGCTATGTACACGGTGCCCTATATATACTGTGGCGTAGGCGTCAATAAGATTGGTACAGTTATGATTGTTGACAATAGCACATAAGCCTGCCCAGGTTAAGACTGCTGAAGGTCACCAACCGTGTGCAGTCCACATGCGTCACGCGTCACGGGAAGAGACGTTGTATAAATGTTGCGAATGAGACCACACCTTGGGTTACTAATTGACACACACACCCACACAGACAAACAAACACAGTCACACAGACACACACCCACATGCACAAATGAACGCAATCACACACACCCACACAATCACACACACAGACACACACACGTAACACACTTGCTTTCCAATGAAGGAAACTCTCACAGCGAACCCAACTGGTTTGGTGCCTCCCTTTGTGTTCTTTGGCCAGATCCCATTCTCTCTCCCTCTCTTTCACAAACACACACACACACACACCTACTCTCTCTCACTCACACACACACACACACACACACACACACACACACACACCTACACTCTCACACACACACACACACACACACACACACACACACACACACACACACACACACATACACACACACACACACACATACACACACACACATACACTTATAACACATACCTGTCTCGGCCTAAAGCAAACAGCTCTTTATTTAGGACTAAACCACAATGAGGTCAACCACAGCGGCTAAACAGTTAAATGTGCTGCAGCTTTCCAAGCAGAGCAGGGCTTGTGATTGGCTGTGTTCCGGTTGCAGTACTTCTCAGTGGAGAGGTATGTGTGGTGTTTACATTAAATTTACATTTCTGGCTCTTAGCAGACAGACGCCTTTATCCAAAGTGACTTACAACAAATACGTTTGTCCAAGTAAGTGAATCATCTATCCATCAATCATCGTAAGAAAAAGTAATCTATGTTATGACATGGGGCCATTGGCAGTCATATTGAAGAAGTTTTTAAATTAATAGTAGAGAAACTGTACAGGGGGGTAATGGGGATGAAGAGGTCTTTAGGAGGGACAGTTAAGACGTAGTACACCCCCTGGACATGACGCTGGTATGTCGGAGGGTCTTACCCCCCAATCCAACCCTTAATGCTGGGTGCCAAGCAGGGAGGCATCGGGTAACATTTTAAAAAATAGTCTTTGGCATGACTCGGCCGGGGATCGAACTCACGACCTCCCAATCTCAGGGCAGACTCTCTAACCGCGAGGCCACTGAGCTGGTAGTTTAGTGGTAGTGTGGTAGTATCCCTCAGTGGTACAGTACTGTACTGTGTACTAAGTGTAGTAGAAAGGTGTATCCTCTTACCTGCTGCAGCATCTCCTCAGTAGAGAGCAGCTTGAGGTGGTGCTCCTCTAGAGAACACTCCAGATCTCTGATCTTCTCTCCCTGAGCCTCCACCTGGTCTGTCAGAACACTGACCTGGAGAGAGAGGAGAGGAGAGGTTAGACTAACACACACACATGCACACACACACACACACACACACACACACACACACACACACCTATAGCCAACACACAGACACACAGACACGTCCAGGTCACTCACAACACACACAAAGGATACAATCACTTACAAACCACCCATACAGAGGTCAACCTACAAACAGCCTACTGACACAGAGACACAATCAGCAGACACAACTCACAGAGGACTCGCACATAGAGAGAGGACAAGCGATAGACCACCTACAGACAACACACAAAGACGAGCAACAGACAACACACACACAGAGGACAAGGAACAGACAAGCAACAGCCAACACATAGAGAGGACAAGCAACAGCCAACACATAGAGAGAGAGAGGACAAGCTCACTGAGTTACGACCCAGGAAGTGAATAGACAGGACACTTCCACTCAGACACACTGCAGTGAATCACACAACACCTAAACATAGGAGACGTTCACTCAGAAACAAGACAAACAGGAAACTTTCACTCAGAAACAAGATAGGTTCACTCTCAGTGAACCCTCACTTAGAAACATCCCACGCACAAAGAAACAGGCACACACACACAGACAGAGAGACAGAGAGAGAGAGAGGACACTTTAAGTTACATTTGACCCATAGAGCACTGCTCTACTCACACTCCCAACCCAAGGAACCCACACACACACTCCCAAGAGACAGGACACTTCAAGCACAGATCGAAAACCTCCCACATAGCCCACTGAAACACACACACACACACACACACACACACACACACACACAGAATACCTTCCACATAGCCCACAAAAACATACACAAACACACACACACACACACACACACACACACACAACAATTTCACACAAACACAGACAGAATACCTTCCACAGAAGCCCACAGAAAGCAGAAAAACTTTCACTCAGCAACACCCCAAGAGACACTGACACCTTCACCTAAACACACGACACATTCACTGGCTGTCTCTGACTCTCTCCCACACACACACACACACACACACACACACACACACACACACACACACACACACACACACACACACACACATACACACGCACACACACACACACACACACACACACACACACACACACACACACACAGAAAAAACACTCTCACCTCTTGATCAATAGCTATGCTAATTCCTCTAACAACAACACTGTCCATTCAGGAGCAGTTTCACTTCACTTCACAGGTCCTGTTAAACAGATCAACCGCTCAGAAACTGAAACTCCCTAGTGTTAAACATTACCAAGTCACTTCTTCTCTCTCCACTCCTCAAACGGGGGTTAAAAGAGGTTAAAATTGGGGTTAAAATGTTACCAAAGGGGTTAAAATATTACCAAGTCAGTTCCTCTCTCCACTCCTCCAATGGGGTTAAGTGTTACAAAGTCAGTTCCTCTCCACACTCACTCCTCAATGAGAGGCTTAAACATTACAACATCCCAACCCCACGACACTTCTCACCTAGAGTCCAACTACTACCAGTCAAATGCCAAAAACATAGTGTGAACATATTAAGGCGGTTCTAGTTTCACCTCCCTCTCAACCTGGACTAAACTCCCTGTCAGCAGATGTCGTTTAAACGTTACAGAGACACAACTTACCTCTGACATGGTTCAGTGATCCACAACAAAACACTCGGAAGCTGAACAGAAAGTCACCTCTTTGTCCCCGGGGATAACGTCAAAGCCCCACACACACACACTGACACTCACACACACACACACACACACACACACTCAGCTCCACTCTGGCCATCCCCACGAGGAAACAGGTAACAAGGGAAAAGACAAGCACCTTAGGGGAGGTGCCGGCAGCCAATCAGGTCATCAGTCAACCCGCCCTTTACAGGGTCCCCAGGCGACCAATCGGAGGCCTTGCTTTCTCCAGGAAAAAGGGGGCTAGCTAACAGGAATGTGCTGCCGTACGCGAAAAAAGACACAAGGCTACTTTGGCACGCTGGCGGTGATAAAAAAAAAAGAGCGGGTTTAGAGGTTCAACAAGTTCGCCGCTGACAAGCCTCGACGCGGGCTGCGGATGAACGACACAGGAGGGAGAAAACATGTAAATATACAGCTGTGGAGATAACAGACCTGGAAGCTAACAATTATACGGATCTCAGACGCGGGAGGGCGGCGGGGGGGGGGGGGGGGGCTCGATCGACTCCTGAGGCGAACCTGACCGCAGGACGACTTTTGATCCTGGTGAATTATTCCGTCTGCGTGTTTACAGCAGGGGGGAGGCTGGTGGAGGTAGACGTGGGAGGACAGGGGAGGCTGGTGGAGGTAGACATCGGAGGACAGGGGAGGCTGGTGGAGGTAGACATCGGAGGACAGGGGAGGATGGTGGAGGTAGACACCGCAACCTAAGCGCTGTTAGCGCCGTGCTCTACCAACGGAGCCACAGAGGATCATCCTCATTCCACATCCCTCCTTCTTCCTTCTTCTTCATTCATCCGACTGTTCCTCATTCCATTCTGTGCCTTACGATGACCCCCCCGGCCTCTGATGTCTACCTCCACCAGCCTCCCCCAGCCTCCGATGTCTACATCCATCGGCCTCCCCCATCCTCTGATGTCTACCTCCACCGGCCTCCTCCATCCTCCGATGTCAACCTCCACTAGCCTACCCTGTCCTCCGTTGTCTACCTCCACCAGCCTCCCCTGTCCTCCGATGTCTACCTCCACCAGCCTCCCCTGTCCTCCAATGTCTACCTCCACCAGCCTCCCCTGTCCTCCGATGTCTACCTCCACCAGCCTCCCCTGTCCTCCGATGTCTACCTCCACCAGCCTCCCCTGTCCTCCGATGTCTACCTCCACCAGCCTCCCCTGTCCTCCGATGTCTACCTCCCCCAGCCTCCCCTGTCCTCCGATGTCTACCTCCACCAGCCTCCCCTGTCCTCCGATGTCTACCTCCCCCAGCCTCCCCTGGTGTGTTGACAGTATAGACACAGAGAGAAGCGGTGTCCGGACATGATTGTTTGGGAACAACAGCATGAGGGATGAGGGGGATGTAGAGGAGAGGAGATCTCTCTCTCTCTCTCTCTGTCTTTGCTCCCCCCCTCTCCCTCCCTCCCGCCCTCCCTCTCTCTAACAGACGGGCGTAGAGGTGACCTGGGTCATTGGGACAGGGGTGTCACATGTCTCTGTGTCTCCTGGGTGGCTTCCCAGCTCAACTCACACTCACCTGAGGTGACTCCGGATACAGTGTGTGTGTGTGTGTGTGTGTGTGTGTGGGGGGGGGGGGGGACTGGGAACACTGACTAACTTCTCTTACTCTCTGTCTTTGTCTTTTACACACGCATGCATACCTGCACACACACACACACACACACACACACACACACACACAAGCATAATACACTCTCTCACACACACACACACACACACACACAC
>NC_137684.1:16980413-16982913 GCF_963989245.1 Nansenia antarctica | reverse complement strand
GCCCACGTCTTGCAAAAAAAAGAGAAGCTTGTGTGGGCTACATAGTTTCTATAGCCTACTCAGATTCTAATGCGAATACAGGCTACATTCCCATTAGATTAATGAGTAGGCTATAGAAACTAGACACTAGAGGGCGCCATTAAAGTTTGTGTACTGGGGACAGGTCACGAGGTCCAAAGACATATTACTGAACGGGCCTACCGGGCCCAGGCCCAGGGGCCCCAGAGATCAGGGGGCCCTTTGCATTTCTTGTCGCAGGGATGCCGGTAGAAAATGTCCTACTGTAACTGGGACAAATGAGATTCCTTATATGAACGTAAAAAAACTATTTTGAATATACTTTTGGATGGACTTTAATGATATCGTGGATGATTTTGCACGAAGCAGAGCCAGGAAAAAATGCATTGCATAAGGTAAGACTATTTTATGATTAATTTAGTCTTATAAAGCCATCCTGTGGTTGCTATATATGACACCATAGTGTTGCCAATTGTTTTTGTTTGAAAGCGGTGTATTTTGTTACTGTACATGTACTGTTGTTGGCTTCAATTGAGTGTGACATGCCTGTGTTGTAAATCCTGTGTCGTTGAAATACAGGTGAATTGTTTCTAGTTATTGTGCTGTTGGCTTTGAGTGTTCCTCCGCTGTAAAACCTGTTGAGATGCAGGTGAACGTAGGCTATGTCTTATATGCTGTTGGCATTGTGTTTACTTGCGCTCTAAAAAAAAAAAGTGTTTGCGCTGGGGAGGGGGGGGGGGGGGGGCCTTTCTACATGTCCAGGCCCAGGGGCCCATTTTTTCATGATCCGTCTATGTGTGTGAGACATACATTAAGTGACTAGTCAGCAGTGAGCTGGCGTGTCTGGGTTTGTGTCTGGTCTCGTCGGGGGGCTTAGGATAATCCTGTCTTCACTAGAACTGTGACCAGACTGAAGACCAGCACTTCTCCTCCTCTGATGTCATCAGAAAGCGACGTTTCACTGGCACTGTGACCAGACCAGGGTCGTGTCTGACCAAGATAGCTGCTGCTCCTCTCTGATGTCATCAGAAAGCGCACGTGCGTCTTCACTAGCACTGTGATCAGACCAGGGCCACGGCCCACCAAGACAGCAGCTGCCCAACCCTCGCCTGAGGTCATCAGAAAGCGACGTCTCTTCACACAGGCAACTGCACCTCTGAGGTCATCAGAAAGCGACCTGTCTTCACACAGGCAACTGCACCTCTGAGGTAATCAGAAAGCGACCTGTCTTCACACAGGCAACTGTACCTCTGAGGTCATCAGAAAGCGACCGGTCTTCACACAGGCAACTGCACCTCTGAGGTCATCAGAAAGCGACCTGTCTTCACACAGGCAACTGCACCTCTGAGGTCATCAGAAAGCGACCTGTCTTCACACAGGCAACTGTACCTCTGAGGTCATCAGAAAGCGACCAGTCTTCACACAGACAACTGTACCTCTGAGGTCATCAGAAAGCGACCAGTCTTCACACAGGCAACTGTACCTCTGAGGTCATCAGAAAGCGCCTCAGCAAAAATCCCCTCAGGGTTTCACAACCCATTCCCAGCCTGTTAAGGAGGCGCTGGCTCCTTATTTACATCTCCCACTTTTGGCATTTATCCAAAGCCACTTACAACAACTACATTTGTCTAACTAAGTGAATTATCTATACATCAGTCATCTTAAGCGAAAGAAGTCTATGCTCGGGCCAGGTGCTATTGGCAGTCGCAATGCTAGAAGGCTCACTCATAAAAGGATCTTGCAGGCCGTTACGATGTGTGTGACTGGGTGTTGAGAGGGGAGGACCGTGTGTGAGATGACTGTGTGTCAGTGTGATCTTCACCAGTAAACACTTAACCACGTTGCCCCTCTGTGTTGACTTACGGTACACACAGTGGGGATAATCCTGGAATATACAACAACTCAAACTTGGCCTTAGTGGTGGGTTGGTCATAGTCATAGCATTCTATGGGAGTGACCTCACTGAGTAAAGTATGTGTCATTATTTGGGTGGTGAGGCTGGTGGAGGTAGAAATCGGAGGACGGGCTCATTGTAAGACATGGAACGGAATGGAGGAAGGGTATCAAACACACTTGCATACATGACATTGAGTCCCGCCTGTCCTCCTATTTCCACCTCCCCCAGCCTCCCCCTGGCTGCCAGCCAGCGTGTCTCTCCAGAGAGTGTGTAGGGAGGGTAGAGTGTTTCCTGAGAGGCTCCACACGGATTCATCTGCCGGTGATTAGACTCATTACTGACTGTAAACAAACTGTAAACACAGAGGTGGGCAGAGCCACCAGGGCATCTCTCTGTGACCTCACTTCCTGTCGTCTATAGGGATAAATGGTAAACGGACTGACTTATATAGCGCCTTATTCCAAAGCGCTTTACAACAGCCTCTCATTCCCCCATTCACACACACATTCACACACCAATGGCGGCAATCTACCATGCAAGGCGCCGGCCCGCTCATTGGGAGCAATTTGGGGTTCAGTGTCTTGC
>NC_137684.1:16954803-16972713 GCF_963989245.1 Nansenia antarctica | reverse complement strand
CTTGTTCTTCCTCTGCAGTGGTCTCTCTCTCTCTCTCTCTCTCTCTCTCTCTCTCTCTCTCTCTCTCTCTCTCTCTCTCTCTCTCTCTTTCTGCCCCCCCCTGCCTCGCTGTGCTCAAATTAAGTTAAAGTCACAATGCAAGCCTGAACTGAGCTGAAACAGACTTTGGAGGAGACACACACACACACACAAATACACACATACACACATACACACCTACACACCTACACACCTACACACCTACACACCAACACACCTACACACCTACACACACACACACATCACACATACACACATACACACATATACACATATACACATATACACACACACACACAAACACACACACACACACACACACACACACACATACACTCTTTCATCTGTCTTCTGAATGTCGTTATGTATCCAGATCAATGCAACAACAAACCGCTCCTCCAGGGTCATCCCATAGCTCAGACTGGGAGCCTGAGACACTTCACACCAGGGGAGGCTGGTGGAGGTAGAACACCGGGGAGGCTGGTGGAGGTAGAACACCGGGGGAGGCTGGTGGAGGTAGAACACCGGGGGAGGCTGGTGGAGGTAGAACACCAGGGGAGGCTGGTGGAGGTAGAACACCAGGGGAGGCTGGTGGAGGTAGAACACCGGGGGAGGCTGGTGGAGGTAGAACACCGGGGGAGGCTGGTGGAGGTAGAACACCGGGGAGGCTGGTGGAGGTAGAACACCGGGGGAGGCTGGTGGAGGTAGAACACCGGGGGAGGCTGGTGGAGGTAGAACACCGGGGGAGGCTGGTGGAGGTAGAACACCAGGGGAGGCTGGTGGAGGTAGAACACCAGGGGGGGCTGGTGGAGGTAGAACACCAGGGGAGGCTGGTGGAGGTAGAACACCGGGGGAGGCTGGTGGAGGTAGAACACCGGGGGAGGCTGGTGGAGGTAGAACACCAGGGGAGGCTGGTGGAGGTAGAACACCAGGGGAGGCTGGTGGAGGTAGAACACCAGGGGAGGCTGGTGGAGGTAGAACACCAGGGGAGGCTGGTGGAGGTAGAACACCAGGGGAGGCTGGTGGAGGTAGAAATCGGAGGACGGGGCTCATTGTCATGCACGGGACGGAATGAGACATTTCACCATTACAATGAGCCCGTCCTCCGATTTCTACCTCCACCAGCCTCCCCTGGAACACACACACACACACACACACACTCACACACACACACACTCACACACACACACACACACACTCACACTCACACACACACGTTCACATTGAAAGAGGACATGTTCTGTGTGAACACACACATCTGAACACATTAAACATCAATGGAAAGGAAATCCAACTGGGACCGCATATTCAATATTGTCTGCATTTATGCATCAGTTAAACAGCTCACTGAGATCATATTACGTTGTCATATCAACTGAAGGTGTTCAGGTACAGAGAAGACAGACAGGAAGGTAAGGAGAGAGGGCATGTCAGCAGGGCATGGGCTTGATTCTAACCCATGCCGACATGGGCATGCACTGTAGACCCATCTCCCGATGTGGACCGCTGTGCTAGACCACTGGACCACCCCAGGCCACATGCTAGAGAACATTTAATTCGATTTGATGTCAATTAGAATTCCTCGAATTCTTAGGATTCATCCCCGTAGTTCGGGTTTTTCCATTTTGTTTGTCACCATGACATCCGATGGATGTCCTACAGTCTCGGAGCAGATGGATGACATCATCGCGGGTAAGAGTGATTCAGGTGTTTGTTTGGGATCATTCATTTGATACCGTTCCTCCATTCCGTTCCATGCATGACAATGAGGCCTGTCCTCCGATTTCTACTTCCACCAGCCTCGCCTGTGTTACATATGTATGTAGAGCATGCTGCGACACAGCCTCTTCTACTGGAGGGTCATCAATCATCTCATACAGTCAGCCACTCTCTTTCTCTTCCCCCCCTCTCTTCTCTCTATTCCCCCCCTCTCTTTCCCTCTCTACCCCCCCCTCTTCCTCTCTCTCTTTCTCTCTCCTCTTTACCCCCCACCCTCTCTCTCTCCCCTTCTCTCTCCCCCCCCTCTCTCTCCTCTCTACCCCCACCTCTCTCTCCCCCCCTCTCTACCCCCCCCCCCTCTCTCTCTCCCCCTCCCCTTCTCTCTACCCCCCTCTCTCTCCTCTCTACCCCCACCTCTCTCTCTCCCCCTCCCCTTCTCTGTCCCCCCCCTCTCTCTCCCCCTCCCCCCTCTCTCTCTCCCCCTCCCCTTCTCTCCCCCCCCCCTCTCTCTCCCCCTCCCCTTCTCTCCCCCCCCCCTCTCTCCCCCTCCCCTTCTCTCTCCCCCCTCTCTCTCTCTCCCTCTCCCCCTCTCTCTCTCCCCCTCCCCTTCTCTCTCCCCCCCTCTCTCTCTCCCCCTCTCTCCCCCCCCCTTCTCTCTCTGTCCACAACCACAGTGTGAAGCAGACGTTATGTTTATCAGTGTTGAGTGTTGGAGTCTGGTTCCTCTCAACATGTCTTCCTCCCCGGGCGTTGAGTTTGCTTTTTGGGAGAGGGGGGTGGGGGGTCTATGCTTTGGTGTTAGTTTATATTGTATTTATTGTTAATATTGTTTGTATTGTTCTTGTTGTAAAACACTTTGAGACAATTGTCTATGTAAAAAGAGCTATACAAATACATTTGATTGATTGATTGATTGATTGATTGATTGACTGAGTGTAGCTTTGCCCAGCCTTACCACAGTACTACATGAGTCTAACTAGTCTTAACACCCTATTCCTGGTCTGGATCGCCTCTCTCATCTCACATTCTCTCTGTGGGCATTTCCTGTCTGAGTCATGAACACAAAACTGAGCCACTTGGTCAGAGAGAGAGAGAGAGAGAGAGAGAGAGAGAGAGAGAGAGAGAGAGAGAGAGAGAGAGAGAGAGAGAGAGAGAGAGGCGGAGTGTATGTTACTGGGACAGGGAGAGGGGGATGGGAATGGAGAGGAAGAGGGGGGAGAGGGAGGGAGAGTGAGGGAGATGGAGATGGACAAGGAGAGGGAGAGGGAGAGAGAGAGAAAGAGTGAAGAGAGAGAGAGCGAGCGAGCGAGAGAGAGAGAGAGAGAAATAGAGCGAGAGAGAGAGAGAGAGAGAGAGAGAGAGAGAGAGAGAGAGAGAGGCGACAGTTTGACAGAGTTTGGCTTGGATAAAAACACTGCTCATCCCACATGGTTGGATGATAACATATCTTCTCCTGAGGCCACAGTCTTGAGGCGCATTAACACATTAACGTCATTCAACATGCAAATAAAACAACATAAAAAACTAGTTTTCTGAGCCCCCCTGTGAGAATGTGTTATACATTTGTTCACAGCCCTAAGCCTCTCTCTCTCTCTCTCCCTCCCTCTCTCTCTCTCTCCCTCCCTCTCTCTCTCTCTCCCTCCCTCCCTCCCTCCCGTGATGGACGTCGAGGGACAAGACAACGTTCAGGCGCTGTAGGCACTCAGCCAGGGCTTTAATGCAGCAAGTCACTGCTTGGCTACAATGCAACAGTTGTTTGGCTACAGGCCTATACAATCACTGGTTTAGATTAGATTCAACTTTATTGTCATTGCAGAGTACAAGTACCAGACAATGAAATGCAGTTCAGCATCTAACCAGAAGTGCAAATGGTGATAAGTGTCATTATGGCAGTACGGTAGTTAGAGGTATATAAAGGAATATACAGGAGATATCAGTTTATCGGTTGACAGTTCTATACTCCCTGCATGGTTTAGCTACAGTGCTACAGTGCTACAGTCCCTGCTAGGTTTTGTACTGTAGTGCTCTAATGCTACAGTGCTACAGTCCCTGCTTAGCTAGTGCTACAATGCTACAGTGCTACAATGCTACAATGCTAGTGGTAATATCGGTAATAATTAAAATTAAAAACGTTTTATTTGTATAGCGCTTTTCCTGCAACGTTGCAGCTCAAAGTGCTCCAATCATTATATATAATCATAGTTTAATTATATAGTCATTTAAAGGCAATATTAAAAAATGGGTTTTTAGTTGTTTTTTTGTCTTGACTTGAACATATTTGCTGAGGTTGCATCCCTAATGTAAACTGGCAGTGCATTCCAACGTCAGAAGCGTCAGAAGATCTGAGAGCTCTATTGGGCTGATATGCTAGCAAAAGGTCTTTCAGATATTCTGGTGCTATGCCAGTGAGAGCTTTATAAACAAGCAGAAGGATCTTGAAATCTATTCTGAACTTAACAGGAAGCCAGTGTAGAGTTTCTAAAATAAGAGTTATATGAGCTTGTCTGCTTGTTTTGGTTAAAACTCTTGCTGCTGCATTTTGGACTAATTGCAGCTGGCCACTAGCTTTCTTCGGATGACAAGAAAGGAGACTGTTCCAATAGTCCAAACGGGTAATACCAAAAGCATGTATTAACACTTCTGCATCAGCTTGCCGGAGAAAATGTCTAACTTTTGCAATATTCATTCATTCATTCATTCAATATTCCGTAAATGATAAAAAGCATTTCTAGTGAGAGACTTGATGTGAGGCTCAAAGCTTAAGTCAGAATCTATAATCACACCTAGATTCTTAGCTTCATGTTTGCAGTTTAAAAGCAAGGTTCCCATCGTATTCGACAATTTGTCTTTGTAACCAGGGAGTAGCTAAAGGACTGTAGAATTTAGGAAGGGCTGGTTATCTAACTAACTCGGAGCTAAATCGGCAGTGTAGGAGGATACAGGCAGGGGGCGCCAGCAACCCTTTAGACTAGCAGTACTAGCAGTAGCATTAGCATTAGAATTAGCATTAGCATTAGCATTAGCTAACAGACAACTAAACACACAGTAATGTAGCAAAGATGAACAAACACATTTATTTAGACAAATGATATATACATCCCCGTATATACTCCCTCCCAGCCGGCCACACACACACTCAATCACTCACTCACACGCAGGGCCTGGCCTGGAAAAGGCTTAGAGTCCCGGACTGAAAGGAGCGCGTTGAGGCCTGGTTGGAGCTCGCATGTGCTTCGAGGAAGGCAGCAGACAAAGGGGGGGGGTGACGTAGCAACTCGAAGGGAAAGGGGCTTCTTCGTAGTCCACGACGAGGTGTGAATGGCTCAGGTCCGGTGGTCCACGGTCGGTCGCAATCCACCTCGTGAAGACGACGGCTTTGTCCAGCTTGGGTCTCGCTTGGTCCAACGTTAGCAGCCGGCGGCTGGCAAGGCTGGCTAACGGGGACACAGCTAAACTGGGCTAGCGCTGCCAACTCAACGAACTCCGAACTCCCGCGGTGCTGCGGGTAGCCCGTGATCCACTACTAACAGTCAATGCCAAAGGCAGGTCTCCTCCGACACTCAGAGTCTCCCGTTCTCCTTGTGGACTGTTGAGAGATGTTGAATTGCTGCTGTAAGGTTTGCCCTCTGTCACAGTGGTAAACTCAATAATCACTCTTCAGGTCTTCAGCTTCAGCACGGTGTGCGTTTTACTGACTCCGCCATCTTAGATCGACTTCTCGTTTTCTCTGCTTCTTCTCACTCTCGTTACTCTCATCACTCTGACGCACAGACCACTTCCGTCGCTATATATACACCAACCGAACATACATCCGGTCACGTACGCCAACCATACATCCGGTCACGTACGCCACTCAAAACCACGCCCACTAAACTGGCGCTTACACAATACTAAACAAATCTAAGACAGAACTTATACAATTACAATAACAATACATACACCTTCATGAGAAACGTACATGAATAGTATGGAAAATAATAAAGGAAATAACAGGGGCAAAATAGGGCTGATTCGGGGAAACTAAACTGGCTCTAAATTGTGGGCCTTCATAACAGCCGCCCCATGAAACCCTCGGTTTCATTTAACTAGGGAAGGCACACTGGCTAGGCTGCTCTAGCAGCGTGAGGTAGGAGGTGATAGTGTCCTTCGTAATTTGAGGGAGCTCAATCAGGCGTGCCACAGGTCGGGTGTAAGTGCGACCACCAACGTCCACGATGGCCGTCCGCACCCTTCCATCCGGACCCGGCAGGACCTTGGTCACTCTGCCCGTCTGCCAGGCGGCGCGTGGAAGGGACTGGTCGATCACCAGTACCACGGCACCTTCGGACAAGTTGTCTCTCTCCCTCGTCCACTTCTGCCTGACTTGCAGGGTCGGCAGGTAGTGCAGTATGAACTGCCTCCAAAACTGGTCCGCGAGCACCTGGCTGTGCCTCCACCATCTTCTTCCGGTGAGCTCTGCAGGGTCGTAGACTACCTGAGGCAGTGCAGAGTCTCGCCGCCCCATCAGCAAGAAGTTGGGCGTAATGGGATCCAGATCTGCTACATCACTGGAGGTATAGCCTAGGGGCCGGGAGTTCAAGATGCCCTCAATCTCTGCTAGTACAGTCTCGAGCACCTCATCGGTAGGCACCTTCTGTCCGAGAATGGTACGTAGGACGTTCTTTACCGAGCGAATCTCCCGCTCCCAGGCTCCCCCGAAGTGTGGAGCATTTGGGGGGTTGAACTCAAACTTCACTTGCTGGGAGGCGAGTCTGTCACGGGCCTCCTCAGTCATCGCAGCGTAGCTCGCCCTCAGCTCGGCCTCACCACCGACGAAGTTGGTGCCTCTGTCCGACCGGAGGGTCTTAGGGGTCCCTCGCCTGGAGGTGAACCTCTTGAAGGACATGAGGAAGCTGTCGCTTGTGAGCTGGTGCAGAACTTCAAGGTGCATTGCTCTCGTCGTCAGGCACGTGTAGATGATGCCCCACCGCTTTTCGGAGGCTCGCCGGTTTCGGACTAGGAGTGGCCCGAAACAGTCGACCCCAGTAGAGTGGAACGGAGCCTGTCTCAGTCGCAGCCGGTCCTCGGGCAGATCGGACATCATGGGCTGCGGCGGCGTGGCTCGCCACCTCTGGCAGTCCGAGCAGGACCTTTGATATCTCCGTACCGCCTCCCGTCCATGGAGTATCCAGAATCTCCGTCGTACCTCCGCGAAGACACGCTCTCCACCCGCGTGCTGCACTTTGTCATCATGGTGCTTGATGACCAATCTGGTGACCTGATGCTTAGGGGGAAGCACGATGGGATGCTTCGTGTCTAGGTCTAGATCTTGAGCGCGGCGCAGTCTGCCACCCACGCGAATGAGAACACCGTCGAGCTCTGGAGCTAAGCCGCGGAGTCTACTGTCCGAGGGGATCGGCTTCCCTTTCTCGAGACACTCCAGCTCTCGGGAGAAGGCATCCTGTTGGGCACTCTGCAGCACCAGGAGCTCCGCCGCGGTATAATCTTCGGCGCTGAGCGTAGTATCTAGGGGTAGACCGGCCTTGGAGCAGAACATCCTCTTCTGCAGCTCTTCGAGCGTCTCACACTCCTCTCCCGGAGTAGTCTCAGGGTCTACGACCTGGGTGGCTCCGCAGAACAACGTCTTACGCAGCTCTTTGTCCTCTCTGTCTTCTGCTAACGCCGGCGTGGCTGGCCACTCTGACTCCCGCTCCTGTAGGAAGTCTGGTCCCGTGTGATACAGGTGGGGCTCAGCCAGATCCTGGAGAGTTGCCCCTCTCGTGATGACGTCAGCAGGGTTCCTCTTGGTGTCTACATAACGCCAGCAGTTCACCTCAGTCAACTCCAGAATCTCTGCGACTCGGGTGCCCACGAACACCTTATACCGACATGAGCTGGACTTCAACCACTGGAGGACGGTAGTTGAGTCTGACCACATGGTGACGCTCATCAGAGGTAGCTGGAGCTCGTCGAGCAGGAACCTTCCCAGTTGCGCGCCGTTCAGGGCAGCACACAGCTCCAGTCTTGGGATGGACTGTTGCTTTTTCGGCGCCACTCGGGAACGTGCCAGGACAAACGAGACGTGGACTTCACCTCCAAGCGCTGCCGCTCTGACGTATGCCACGGACCCGTACGCCATCTCCGAGGCGTCGCAGAATACATGTAGCGTGATGACACTCCTCTCTAGGTCCGTGGAGGGAGGGAAGTAGCTCCGCTGCAGCTTGATGTGCTGGAGAGTGGGAAGTTCCTGCTCCCAGGCCTTCCACTTCTCTTCTAGGTGACGAGGCAGAGGATCGTCCCATCCTCGTTCTTGGGCCCACAGCTCCCGGACAAGCACCTTGGCCATCGTCGTGAAGGGAGCGATATATCCCAGTGGGTCGTACTGGCTCGCTAGAGTGCTGTATATCGTTCTCATCGTGACGCGTTGGGGCTTGGCAGGCTTATTGCGATAGCGTAGAGTGTCGGTCTGGAACTGCCAGATAAGTCCGAGCGTCATCTCCTGAGCATCATCTGGTGAGTGAGAGACCCAAGCCTCGCTGCTGGTCGAGGTGGCCTCCTTCGGGAGGTCTCTGATGACTTGCGGGTCGTTGCTGGCCCACTGGCAGATCTCAAATCCACCCTCCTGGAGATGAGCACGCAGGTCCTGGACTAGCTGACGGGCTTCCGTGGCTGTCTTCGAACTGTGGAGGCAGTTGTCCACGTAAAAACTCTTATGGACGGCGTCAAACACTCCAGGAGGTGCCGTCTCCTGCGCGGCGTGAGTCTGTAGCGCATAGGTGGCGCAACAGGGGCTGCAGGTTGTCCCGAAGGGTAGCACCTCCCACTGGTAGATAGAGGGGTCGGGGTCGCTCGGGTCCTCTCTCCAGAGAAACCTCATGAGTGGCTTGTCTTCCTCCAACATCCTGACCTGGTGAAACATTCGCTTAATGTCACCACTGACTGCGATCGGCTGCTGACGGAAGCGCACCAGAACTCCCAAGAGGGCTGGGGTCAAGGTTGGACCAGGGAGAAGATAGTGGTTGAGGTTGAGCTTCCCCACCTGGTAGCTACAGTTGAAGACCACTCGGTTCTTCCCGTTGTGGTGAACATTGTGGTGCGGGAGGTACCAAGACTCGGCACTCTGGTTCGCCTCGGCTGGCTCAAGCTTCTTCACCAGACCGGACTCCGTCAGTTTCTTCATCTCAGTTCTGTAAGAAGCAGCAAGGACCTCGTCCTTCCTCATACGCTTCTCAGTGCTGGTCAGACACTGTAGGACGGTTCGAGGGGATACTCGAAACTCTGGCATGGGTTCTCTTCGGAGTAGTGGTGTGACGTATCTCTTCACGCCCTGGACTTCGATACGCACTGTCTTTGCTTTAAGGAGGTCTATGGCGTAGACGTCCTCCTTTGACCGTACGTAGAGCTTCTCATTCTTGTAGGGCGCAACGTCTAGCGTCCACAGCTTCTGGACGTTGTCTAGTAGCGCCGCATTCATGGAGTCCACACTGGTGTGAAGGCAGTTGATGGTCTGCACTTCTTCGGTGCGGACATGGAGGGATGACGTAGCTCTCCCGTCTCTATCTCTCCACTCGGTAGCGCCTTGGAGGGCCCACCCAAGCGCAGTCTTAACAGCCATCGGGCAGCCTCGCGGTCCTCTCAGCGGAGGACGGAGCGACACGATCAGTGCAGCGTTGTCCGAGCCGATGAGAAGGGTTGGCTCCGCTCCTTCTATCGGATGTAGGTCTACTCGCCGTAGGTGGGAATATCTTGCGCGTAATCTCTCCAGGGGGTAGTCGTAGCGGGAGAGCGCTAGCTGGTCTGCGGTGAAGACATTCTGAAGCCGATATCTATCCGACGGCCGCCCCGCCGGGGAGATAGAGAAGTTGATTCTCGCCCCGGTGACCTCTTTAAGGTCGCGACGTATCGTGCGCAGAGTCAGCTTCTCCTCAGTCCCGTGGAGCCCCAACTGGCGCACTGCCTCCTGGAGGAGGATGGTCCGTTCCGACCCGTCGTCTAGAACGGCGTACGTGTCGTACACAGCGTTGTTGTGGTGCAGTCGGACCTTCACCACCTTCAGTAGGACCTTGGAGCCGCTGCTCTGGGTTGGGTCTAGATAGTAGACAGGTGTTTCCTCTTCCGGTGCGCTACCGGACCTAGGGCTTCTGGTGCCCTCCGTGGACCTGGCGAGGGAGACCTCGTGTAGGATGTTGAGGTGGACCTCCTCACAGCGGTTGCACTTTCTCCTCAAGGTGCAGTTCTTAGCCAGATGGTCGCGCCCACAGTTCCAGCACCTCTTGTTCTCCTCGAGCCACCTCTGCTTGGCCTCGGTACTCAGGTTGTTGAAGTCACTGCACTCATTGAACCAGTGCTCGCTGGTGCAGTACGGACATGGCGGTGGACCTCTCCGTCCCTTTTGAGGGGGTTGAGAGGAATCCTTTCCCTCAGGTCGGGCTTTCCTCTCTCTCCGAGGCTCTTCCTCCGTGTGCAGCACTCCTACTGGGTGTCCTCTGTTCGAGCTCGGCCTGTCCCAGCGGTCTCCCTTCTCCCTCTCCTTCTTCGGCTCAGCGTAACCCATGGCGTCTACGTTGGTGTCATGCACTTCCTCCAGTAGGAACTCCGCGAAGGCAGCCATGCTCAGACCCAACTTCCCGGGGTTACGAACGCGCTGCTGTCGCCGGAACCTCTCCTGCCGGAAGCGTGGGATCTTGCGGAGCAGCCGCTCTACGTTGGAGGTGCTGTTGATCTCGCTGGCGCCAGCTGGGCCCTGCGTCTTCAGCATTCCAACCAAGGTGTGCACGCGGAGCGCGAAGTCATCCAGCGCCCGTTCATCCTTGATGGGGGCCTGCTGTTCGAGGGCTTGCAGTTCAGCAAGGGCGTGGTTCCAGGGACGACCGTAGCGGGCATCCAAGTCGGCGAGCGCTCTGGTGTAAGGTGTCGGTGCGGAGGCATGGGCCAGAACCATGTTGTGGGCTCTGGGGTTCCTCACATGCTGAAGGAGAATCGCATATTTGTAGGACTCTGAGCAGGAGTCGTCCAAGAGCGTGTCTAGGCAGATGCGTAGTTCCACATACTGGCTCCTGTCCTCGTCCTTGAAGAAGGGGAACTTGGGTCCCTCCACCTGGGGAAACATCCTGTAGTGGATGATCGGGGCTGGAGTGACGGTCTGGGTGTCCGGCCTGCATGCATTTTGGTGCACTGGAGGACCTAGGGGTGTGCTACGCTCTTGGGGAATGGCTCCCCTCCCGGGCAGCGACGCTGGCTCCCTCTGGGCCGCGTAGCGGTCGGGTCCCTGGTCCTCTTCCTTCAAGGTGGTCAGCTGGGCCTGTAGTTGGACAGTCATGGCGGGGGTCATGGAGCCATCGGCGGGGGGTTCAGGAGATGGCACTCGAGAGGGCCGTGCGGATGATGCTCTGGAGCTACGGGCCGACGGAGCTCTGCTGATGCACACGTCGCGCATGGTCTGCATCACTTCCGCCATCGTCTCCGCGTGCAGTTGCTCTCTCCCCATCTGGAGGCGCTCGCGCTCGAACTGGATGCGTTCCCTCTCTAACGCCTCCTGGCGCTGTCTCTCCGCCGCACGTTCCGCTCCTTCCATCTGGAGGCGTTCACGCTCGAACTGGAGGCGTTCCCGCTCTAACGCCATCTCGGCCTGTTGGCGCATACATTCTGACAGCGCGGCACTACTCCCTCTGGAGTGCATGCTATCCGCCCCAGAGGCAGAACTGCCCACGGAAACCCTGGACCGGGAGGAAGCCACTGAACGGCAGGAGCTAGGTCTCGAGCGCGCCGTACTGGGAGGCAGATCATTAAGGCTGAGGCCCTCCCTCTTCCGCCCGCAGGCGCTGTCAGACCGGGCCTCTCCTTCCTGCTCTTCCGTTTCTACGGCAAAACCCTGCTGTTCTGCCATCTCATCCTCAGGCTGGTGCTCTTTGATGGCTGTCTCGGTGCTAGCCACCCGCGCGCCGGCGGACACCTCGGCCTCTCCGACCACTGTATCCCGTGGAGTGCGCTCCTCACTACCACTCAGTGAGCTTTCGAGCTCAAGCTCATACTCTTGTAACCTCGGAGGCAACCGCGGGACTCTCTGTGGTCGTGGCTCTGGCTCAGGGGGCGGAGAAGGGGGGGTAACTGTCTTGTCTGGTTGGCTGCGCTCAGCCATGCTATCACTACACAACCTATCCGGCTCGAAGGACCAATTGTAACCAGGGAGTAGCTAAAGGACTGTAGAATTTAGGAAGGGCTGGTTATCTAACTAACTCGGAGCTAAATCGGCAGTGTAGGAGGATACAGGCAGGGGGCGCCAGCAACCCTTTAGACTAGCAGTACTAGCAGTAGCATTAGCATTAGAATTAGCATTAGCATTAGCATTAGCTAACAGACAACTAAACACACAGTAATGTAGCAAAGATGAACAAACACATTTATTTAGACAAATGATATATACATCCCCGTATATACTCCCTCCCAGCCGGCCACACACACACTCAATCACTCACTCACACGCAGGGCCTGGCCTGGAAAAGGCTTAGAGTCCCGGACTGAAAGGAGCGCGTTGAGGCCTGGTTGGAGCTCGCATGTGCTTCGAGGAAGGCAGCAGACAAAGGGGGGGGGTGACGTAGCAACTCGAAGGGAAAGGGGCTTCTTCGTAGTCCACGACGAGGTGTGAATGGCTCAGGTCCGGTGGTCCACGGTCGGTCGCAATCCACCTCGTGAAGACGACGGCTTTGTCCAGCTTGGGTCTCGCTTGGTCCAACGTTAGCAGCCGGCGGCTGGCAAGGCTGGCTAACGGGGACACAGCTAAACTGGGCTAGCGCTGCCAACTCAACGAACTCCGAACTCCCGCGGTGCTGCGGGTAGCCCGTGATCCACTACTAACAGTCAATGCCAAAGGCAGGTCTCCTCCGACACTCAGAGTCTCCCGTTCTCCTTGTGGACTGTTGAGAGATGTTGAATTGCTGCTGTAAGGTTTGCCCTCTGTCACAGTGGTAAACTCAATAATCACTCTTCAGGTCTTCAGCTTCAGCACGGTGTGCGTTTTACTGACTCCGCCATCTTAGATCGACTTCTCGTTTTCTCTGCTTCTTCTCACTCTCGTTACTCTCATCACTCTGACGCACAGACCACTTCCGTCGCTATATATACACCAACCGAACATACATCCGGTCACGTACGCCAACCATACATCCGGTCACGTACGCCACTCAAAACCATGCCCACTAAACTGGCGCTTACACAATACTAAACAAATCTAAGACAGAACTTATACAATTACAATAACAATACATACACCTTCATGAGAAACGTACATGAATAGTATGGAAAATAATAAAGGAAATAACAGGGGCAAAATAGGGCTGATTCGGGGAAACTAAACTGGCTCTAAATTGTGGGCCTTCATAACAGTCTTTTTGTGGTTTTGGTCCAATGACAAGAATCTCAGTTTTGTCCTGATTTAGTTGTAGAAAATGTTTGGACATCCAAAGATGTATATATCTCTGAGACAATTCTCCAGCGAGCTGAGTGCATGTGAATTATCAGGCAATACTGATATGAGCTGAGTCTTTTTGTGGTTTTGGACCAATGACAAGAATCTCAGTTTTGTCCTGATTTAGTTGTAGAAAATGATTGGACCTCCAAAGTTTTATATCTCTGAGACAATTCTCCAGCGAGCTGAGTGCATGTGACAGCTGAGTATCATCAGCATAACTATGAACATGTTTTCTGATGATTCCACCTAATGGGATCATGTACAGGGAGAAAAGCAAGGGACCAAGAATAGACCCCTGTGGGACTCCACATGTGATGTCAACATTATCAGAAGATAATAATACTCATAATAATACATTTTATTTGTGTAGCACTTTTCCTGCAAACGTCGCAGCTCAGTGCTTTAATCAATATATAATCATCATTACATTATTTTTGTGATTTAAAGGCAATGGTAAAAAAAAAAAAATGTGTCATGACTTGAAAATATTTGTTGAGGTTGCATCCCTAATGTAAACTGGCAGTGCATTCCACAATTTGGGTGCATATTGTACCAAATCTCTTCTTTTGTACACAGAGAAAGCCAGCATCAGAAGACCTGAGAGCTCTATTGGGCTGATATGCTAGCAAAAGGTCTTTCAGACCATTATGCCTGATACACACATAAAGATCTTCTAAATCTTAACAGATTTTTATCTGAGAGAGACCCCACACATGAAGATAAAAATCATGGATTGAACAGTTTTGATCGTATTGTGTGGGGTGTGCTCCGATATTCCCAATACAGCACACCACATGCATAAAGATCTGTCCTACAATAGTCTAGAGTCTCGTCCCCCAAGCCAGAAATCTTGTGTGATCAAACGTGATCTAACGTAGTACCCTGACTGACCTGTACGAGGCAGCCATATGCGACAGGGCAAATAAAGTGCCGAAGAATGAAAAGAAGTCAGCTCGCTTCTTGATTAGCGACATTCCATTCCACGTCACAATCGGTATATATATATATATATATTTACGATCGTCGGCCCCAACCATTCGAGCAGATTGTTGGAGAAATTGACACACCTCACAGAACAGGATAATCTTGTAGGATAATCTTTAGAGCCATCTGATAATCGGGCGTTTGCTGTCCTTGGTCGGAAGGGGGGAAATCGGGCCAAAATCTTTATGTGTGTAATATGCATTAGGTAGGGTCACACTCAGGGCTACTACAGTGCTACAGTCACACTCGGGGCTATGCTCGCTGCTGTTCAGCACCTGGCTATTCCTTTGATAGTAACAGCTGGACAATCACCAGGGGAGGGGGAGATCTCTCTCTCTCTCTCTCTCTCTCTCTCTCTCTCTCTCTCTCTCTCTCAAATATGTGAGAATCCTTTAAGTCAATCCCCTAAAACAAAGTTAACTTGAACCCAGACCTAACCACACTGACATTTTCAGAGAAACAGACAGACCGACAGTTAGACAGACAGACAGACAGACAGACAGGCAGGCAGGCAGAAAGCCAGACGGATAGTCAGACAGACGGGTAGACAAGCAGATAGACAGACACAGCAATTCACAGCATAAGGTCTCCTCTCTCGTTCTTCCTGTCAATAACAGTGCTTTATATCACATTTCCCCTGTAGAGAGAGGGGTGGGGGGTGGGCGCGGGGGTGTGGGGTCAGAGATTGGAGGCTATAATTGAGGAGCATGTGTGTTTGATCCTGTTCTGAGCCAGGGGAGGGGGAGTGGGAGAGGGGAAGAAAGCGGGGGGGTTCGAGGACGAGGAGAAGGGGAAGGGAGGGAAGGTTGAGAGAGGGAGAGAGGGAGACGAGGGGAGGGCAGTAAGGGGTAGGGAGAAAAGGAGGGAGTGGAGAGGAAGGGAGAGGAGAGGAGGAGTGGAGGGTGGTGGAGGAGGAGATACAGTGTGACGTGTGAGACCCCTGCTGTACAAACACAGCAGCAACTCATAGAGACGCCAGAAACAGAGCCTGCCATTGGTCAACAGGTTGTTTACCTCAGCACTCTAAACAACAACAACAACAACAACAACAATGACTGAAACCCCTGCGTATCCATAAGGCCGCTCAGGCAACCGCAATGAACAACGCCCCTCTCTCTCTCTCTCTCTCTCTCTCTCTCTCTCTCTCTCTCTCTCTCTCTCTCTCTCTCTCTCTCTCTCTCTCTCTCTCTCTCTCTCAACAGTACAGCATGTGCTTGTCATTTTCCAATTTCCGAAAATACGAACCAAAATATCGAATTCCCTAGCCTGGCCCCTGCATACCTGCGTAAATGTAGTAATGAGACTCACAAACGACCAATACACACATTGCGAGACCTTTCCCCAAAAAACATTCCAGTGAAATGAATTAATTCAGAGAGACAAGCGTGACATTCACATGAATGAATGTCCCTCCTATCTGTCATAACCATCCCACAGTCATCATCCACCCTCCTCTGGGAGCTCTGGACGTGTCACTGCCTCTACGCTCTCTACCACTAAACACATGAAGAAGAACGGACAAATCACTTACCCACGATGCAGCAGTGTGCAGACTGAGTGACCCACCACAACAAAAAGTGTGAAGGGAGTAGAGAGAGAGAGAGAGAGGAAGAGGGGGGGGGAAGAGTGAGTGTGGACTGTAAATAGTAGAGTAAAAGAAGGACAGTGAGTGTTTGAGAGTGTTTGAGACAGAGAGAGACGGAGAGAAATAAGGAGAGGAGGGGAGAGGGTTGTAAGAAAAGAGAGACAGAGAGAAATAGAGAGACAGAGAGAAATAAGGAGGAGAGGAGGGGAGAGGGTTGTGAGAAAAGAGAGGGAGTTAAACAGGAAGTTGATCTCAGCCCCATTAGGAGTCTCTGAGGAACACATTGACTCTTTTAAATACCGCCAACGTGAGAGAGTGGGAGGGAGGCAGGGAGAGAGGGAGGGAGGCAGGGAGAGAGGGAGGGAGGGAGGCAGAGAGAGAATGAGGGAGGCAGGGAGAGAGGGAGGGAGGCAGGGAGAGAATGAGGGAGGCAGGGAGAGAGGGAGGGAGGCAGGGAGAGAATGAGGGAGGCAGGGAGAGAGGGAGGGAGGCAGGGAGAGAAGGAGGGAGGCAGGGAGAGAGGGAGGGAGGGAGGGAGGGAGGGAGGGAGGGGGAGAGAGAGACGGGGACTGGGAGGGAGAGTGTGTGTGTACTGTGTACAGTATGTGTGGATGTGTGTGAATGTATAAATGTGTGGTGTGTGTGTGTGTGTGTGTGTGTGTGTGTGTGTGTGAATGTATAAATGTGTGTGTGTGTGTGTGTGTGTGTGTGAATGTATAAATATGTAGTCTGTGTGTGTATGTGTGTGTGTGTGTGTGTGAGAGAATGTATACATGTGTGGTGTGTGTGTGTGTGTGTGTGTGTGTGAGAGAGAGCTCACACGCCTGCTTGTGTGCTCTGAGGCAAAGAGGAAACACAACATAAGCCCCCGTTCACTCACCCCAGCCCCCCCGAACCCCGATACGACCCAGCAGCACCGAGGAATAGTCCTGTCTCTGTCTCCCTGACACTCCTACTCCCCCCCCGCTCTCCCCCCCCTCTCCCCCCCCTCTCATTAGTTATCAACAATGTAACGTCAGCAAAGAGAGAGAAGAAAAAACAAGATATCAAGCGAAATATTCCAGAAGAGGTTGTTGTCGCTGTTGAACAGACACACAGCTGCCTCTGATAGAATGTTCCATGGAACTGGAGCTCTCTCTGCTACATCTGTGAAGCCTCACGGACAACAGGGTCAGTGACGTGGAAGGAAGGGTTTTCAAATGTCAACATGTTCGATGACATTATATTCCTGGTATTTGATTAAAGCTTTACCTGAAAACAACACCTCTTGACACGAACTACTCTTGATATGAATAATTCACTGCCTCTGTTCTTGGTAAGCGGTTGTTATTTCGAGGAATCCTTATTTTTCTCAGGTACAATTAGAATCTCTTTCTCATTTAGGCTAGTTTTCGGAGAAATGGAACCAAAAAAAAGAGGTACATGGAAAGAAAGAAAGAAATAAAAAAGAAAGAAATAAAGAAATAAAGTGAAGGGGATTGAAATCACATGCTGTTACGTCATATTTAGTCGTCTACCTTTCAGTGCTGTGGGTGAATAAATGCTTCATGTTGTAGCCAATCACAGTACTGTTGCTAGGTAAACCCCACATAAAATGCATGGCACTCTAGGTGGTGAGGGTTCCGGAATGCTTTGGCAGTTGGTGAATGAACATCACATATACGGCTGCGTTCGTAAATACACTCTGAGAGCGCCGGAGCGCACACTGGGTTCAACGTCATAGAGCGACCGAGTCGTTTGATTGGACAAGAGGCATTCCATGAGTGCGGATCAGATTTCCAGAGCGTATTTTACGAAGGCAGCCATAACAACCGACCCCTCGGGTGTGTTTCTCGCCGCTCTACCCACCGAGCCCGTGTCCAGCCAGTCCATGAGCATCTGGGCCGTGGTGGCAGAGACCTGGGTCCTGAGGACCTCCCTCTCCTCCTCCGACGTCTGCAGCTCCAGGGCCAGGCGCAGGTCCTCCGCCAGCTGCACCACCTGCATGGGCCCCACGCTGCCCGGAGACCCCAGCTCATACAGCCCGTTGGAATACTCCGCCGCGGCCTTGGAACCTGGAGGGGAGGGAGGGGGGGTGAGGGGGGGAGGGTAGAGGAGGGGGGGAGGGTAGAGGAGGGGGGGAGGGTAGAGGAGGGGG
>NC_137684.1:16949803-16952303 GCF_963989245.1 Nansenia antarctica | reverse complement strand
GTGGATAGTGAGTTGGACTGGTGATCAGAAGGTCAGGAGTTCAAATCCCATCTGGGAACACCACCACTAGTGTGCAGCACTAAGGCACTTACTCCAGGGAGACTGTCCCTGGAATCTCTAATTGTAAGTCGCTTCGGATAAAAGCATCTGCTAAATGGTAAAGATGGTACAAAAAAAATAAAAGTAAATATCATGAGCAAGACCACTTCTGATATTTAGCATGTACGCAAACAGTTTAGTGTTGCCACAATACCTCTAGTCGTAACCAGCTCCACCTTTGAACACAACAGATAGTCAACATCTTAAAAAACAAGAATGTTTAGGGGTTTATTCCAATAAAATATGCAATGTAATAAATGAGCATTATTATAAACTCAAGAGATTATAGTTTCACTCCATCTCTCCTATAATCCAGCTGTTCCAGTTGTAACCAGTAGAGGGCAGTAGTATTTTCAAGCCCACCACAGCAACCACAGACAGAGCAGACTCCAGTGGAATGAACAAAGGGAATGAACTACAGTCATTACCTGCATTTAAAACTTCAAGAACCATTTCAAGAACCTTTCCTGCACATTACATAACATTTACAAATATGTACAATCATAACAGCATCTCAACAGAACGCTGTTTGGTGATTGGCCCTAATCCCTTGTTGACGACTGGACTACATCTGATTGGCCATCAAAGTAATTGGGTTTTAATTCTCCTCTGTTTGGAGACTGCGAGCAGCCCGAGCGCGTGCCAGTGAGGGATGCGAGGTCATTCTTCATGTTTGAAGTCAACAGCGCCACGACAACGACCTAATTATAAACCTTAGGAGCGCTGTCATGCCGACCAGTCTTATCGGGTTATTGCAATAATTAGCTGACAATCTTTCTTCCTATTATTATTATTTATTTTTATATTAATTTCTTTCAGTTTTAGATCTCGACATGGGTTGTTTATCTAGACCTTGATCAGCCAATTATATTCACATGGCCATGAATATGGAAAGGTTAATACAGAATGATATCTACATATTACTTTGTATTTTATTATATGTTTACATATTTGGGCATTCAGCAGACACCTTTATGCAAAGCAACTTACAAACAAATACATCTGTCTACGTAAGTGAATCAGCTATCCATCAGTCATCATAAGAAAAAGTAATCTATGCAAAAATCTACATCATATCTGAACCTTGCTTATGTAAGAGCTGATGAATGCTTATTGGAGCGATGGTCCCAGTCCAAATGCATCTCTGGTAAGCAAAAAGCTCCCTGGAGAAGTCCACCGTAATATCTATAAAGAGAATCTTCAAAACTATAACTTAGAAATACGAAGAGCCAGACAATAATTTTTCTCTAAGATCATAAACAATTAGCAATAATGCCTGCATCCTTTTCAGAACTGTTGACAGACTAACAAATCCCCCAACACCCATTGCTCAGGACTGTTGACAGACTAACAAATCCCCCAACGCCCATTGCAATTTCACTCGACTAGTAAATGCAATGAGCTTGCATCCTTTTTTAACAATAAAATATAAACCATTAGGCAAGGCATTAGCTCTTCTGTGTCAGGCATTAAAAACATCCCCATTAACAACCCCAAATAGGGCGGACATAACAACCATGTCACAATATAACACCATCGATTACAACACCCTAGATAAAATCATATCACGTCTTAAACCATACAACCTGTGCCTTTGATGTCCTGCCAACAAGCTTTTTAAAAAACATATTTAGCTGCATGGCAGGCGAACTAATACAAATAATCAACACTTCCCTGAAGCCCTGAAAACTGCAGTTATTAAGCCTCTACTAAAAAAGAACGGCCTAGACCCATTTGTACTAAACAACTACAGACCCATATCAAACCTTCCCTGTACAGGAAAAATAATTGAAATGGTTGCCCACCAACAACTTAGCAATTATTTGACCCTAAATGATCTCTTCGATGACTTTCAATCTGAAACAGCCCTAATTAAGGTCCTTAATGACATTCGCGTAAACATTGACTCCGGAAAAATCTCAGTTTTCGTACTACTAGATCTTAGTGCTGCCTTTGACACTGTAGACCACGACATTCTAATAGATAGACTAAAAACCTGGGTAGGACTTCCGGGCACTGCCCTAAACTGGTTTAGATCCTACATACAGGACAGAAACTACTACCGGTATGTCTCCATTGGCAACATTGTATCTGACCAAATTAAAATGACATGAGGGGTTCCCCAAGGGTCAATCCTTGGCCCGCTTCTATTCAATCTCTACATGCTTCCATTGGGACACATCATAAAAAAGAACAACATTGCCTACCACAACTATGCGGATGACAATCAAATCTACATAGCCCTCTCACCGAACAACTATATTCCCATTGACAATTTCTGTAATTGCATTGAGCAAATAAACGCCTGGATGACACAAAACTTCCTCCAACTAAACAAGGACGAAACAGAGATAATTGTATTCGGTGCACCTGACAAAAGATCGAAGGTCAGTCCAAAACT
>NC_137684.1:16944803-16947303 GCF_963989245.1 Nansenia antarctica | reverse complement strand
CCTTCTAGCATTGTGATTGCCAATGGCCATTGGTCGTAACATAGATTTATTTTTCTTATTATGACTAACTTACTTAGACAAATGTATTTGTTGTTGATATCATTCCAATGAGCCCGTCCTCCTATTTCTACCTCCACCAGCCTCCCCTGGCCCGTATACAGTACATTGTTGCCGAGATACTGTAGTCTACAGTCGGGTGCAGTGTACTCTGTTATTGAAATCACATTTACATTTTTTGGCATTTTGCAGACGCCTTTATTCAATGCAACTTACAACAAATACATTTGTCTAGGTAATAATCGTACATTTGTCTAAGTAGTAATTGATGTAATCATCTATCCATCAGTCATCATAATAAAAATAACCCCTATGCTAATCTATGAAATAATAGGCACTATTATAATAAGGCTAAGTCCAGATTTCCACAGCAATATGAATCATGCTTGCTAATATGCAATTACATCACATCACTGCCAGGAGTATTCAGCATTGGTCAGATTATTCTCTGTCTCTGAACACAATAATATGGCATAATCTATTAAGTAACGTCCATCTCGACAACAAGCACCTTCCTATGGGACCATTGTTATGGAAGTGATATTGGACCTTAGGCCCATATTGGCGCTTCTCCATAGAAATACATTGGAGCGCGATTCATGTTAGGAAATAAATTATTACCTGTGGCGTTTGACAGCGGATGATAATAATAATAATAATAATAACGTTTTATTTGTATAGCGCTTTTCCTGCAAACATTGCAGTTCAAAGTGCTTCAATCATTATATAATCATAATTTACTTATTTAGTCATTTAAAGGCAATATTAAAAAGATGGTAGACATATTTAATGTCAAGTTATCTATCCAACATTAGGCTGATTTGTGCATGATAGTCGCGCGTTTTGACCTAGTTCATGTCGCATTTCCCCCCCGACATTCAAATGAACACAAAAATACGTTGAAGATGAATGCATGAATATATGTAATGGTTATGATGACATTTGAGGTATGAGAGATCAACACATTCTCAATCACAAAGAAGGTTATCTTCGTCTTCGTCTTCCTTCAACATTTCCTCCTTAGTGGTGTCCAGGATCTGGGTAACGAACTGCTGACACTCTGGTGTCACTCCTCTGGAACAGCTGTGGTCACCAGTGGTTGCGTTCAGGCCGTATATGCTGGTAGGGCAGCTGTCATGTCTGCAGTCATCATCCTGGCCAGAACCATTTTTGTCTGGTGTGCTCTTTTCCTCTTTAGTCTCCTGCTCACGGTCAGAGCTGCTCGCTGATCTTACGCTCACTGATCTCCTCCCTTTCTCCTCCTCTGACAGAGATGAGGTAGGGACACCTGGCAGCCGCCAGTCCACTGTAGCATCCTGATGGTCTTTAATGCTTCTCAGGGAGGTCCGCGAACGTGAGCTACAAGAGCTTTGAGTCGTAGGTGGATGCAGGGTAGGGTCTTGTGTTGTGGTCAGCTCACAGCCTTTTTCCAGAGTCTGTTGAGCTGAAGAAGGTCGGCTGCCTTTAGACCTTTCAGGTATGACTTGACCACTGCCCTTGCTTTCTTTTTCTTTACCAGTCCAGTTGTCATTTGCTTGTTGTCAGGGTCTCTTGGGTCTGGTGAGTGACCTTTTGTCTTTCGTCCAGAGGTAGGTCTGCTGTGGTTTGGTCCAGAGGTAGGTCTGCTGTGGTTTGGTCCAGAGGTAGGTCTGCTGTGGTTTCGTCCAGAGGTAGGTCTGCTGTGGTTATCATTTGCGTTAGGCATATCAGTTGAGTCGGAGTGTCGTCTTTCCTTTCTCTTTCCAAAACATCCTCCACAGCAAGTGAGGAGGGCAGCCAGCTTACTTCTTTCCCTTGTTCTCATTGTCTTCCTTCAGACCTTCATGCCCTTGGGGGGCATTTGGGTCACTTTGGGTTTGATTCATCTGATCACGTTATGTGAGTCTTCTCATAAAGTCAACTTTCTATACTGTAAAAGCAAGAGGCGATAGTTCTCAAGAGGCGATGCTCTGAAATGACCTGTTTTTTAGAATGCAACAGCTATGATGTTCTTTTTAATTATTGATGACATCATAATAGGCCTATTGCATCATAATAGCTGTCACTGGCTGAGTTTGTAAATTTGCTCTGGAAATCTGATGGATGGAATGCCTCTTGTCCAATCAAATTACTTGGTCCCGCTATGACATTGAACCCAGTGTGCGCTCCAGTGCAGTCGGTTTGTTTATCAACTTATATTTACCCAAAGTGAATGCATGTAACAACCCTAATCCAATCTGATGTTTATGAATTGACCGTATAACACAACAACAAAATCTAGTGGGGAGTCAATGTGAAAGTACAATGTAATCCAATCATCATCCAATGTGATGACATTACATTTACATTTGAGACATTTAGCAGACGCCTTTATCCAAAGCGACTTATAACAAGTTTAGACATTTTATCAAGTGAATCATCGATACATCAGTCATCATAACAAAAACACATCTATGCTAGGACC
>NC_137684.1:16934803-16939803 GCF_963989245.1 Nansenia antarctica | reverse complement strand
CCCGTAGCACTGTCACCCTACACCTCCAATAACATAGTGTTGGAATACATCGTGTCATGTCTGTTAAAAAACTATTCTGTGCTCTGGTTTTCTATGGTGAGTTTCTTGTTGTTAAAGTGAAAATGTTCATAAATAAGAAGTAAAACAAAAACAAGGGATCAAATCACAGATTGTTCTGTGAGAACAATACAATGCGTTAGTGGTAAACACTGTACGTTAGGATAACACACAAGGATACATTTATCTACGACGACGACAATGGTTATGAAGAGATAACGTCCTGTTTCCTGTTTACAACTTCCTGTTATCTCTAATCACAGACCCACACACCATCCTCTTAATCACGCCTTTAGTTTATGTAGAAACACTGACACACCTTTTCCCAGTGACAACCGCCCCCCCCCCCCCCCGCGCCCCCGCAGAACAAGTTTATCAACCTGACGGCTTCTTCAAACTGCTGCGCCCTTCTGTGCCGACAGCAGGACAAGACGTACCGTCAAGTGTTCTTACCGATCAAAGGATCAAATTACTCATCAAATGACTGATGACAAAGCATTAAATAATGACAGGTCCCCAAACAGGGACCACTTACACGTATCTATTTTTTACTTTTGCCTGCTCGCGGCTCTGTCAGTATTGATTGATTGACTGATTGACTGAACATTTTCATTGTGTGAAGCGCATTGAGTTGCATCTTGTAAGAAATGCGCTATACAAATAAAATTTGATTTGATTTGATTTGATCTAGGACGTTCTAGTTCAGGCCCACAGCCTCTCCTGAGTCTCTGTAGCATCCGGCTTTTCCCACAGAAGTCCCCTCACAGACACAAAGATTCTCTTTGAAGTTGATCACGTTTGTACGAAGTGCTCAGACTCAGACTGTACCTTGTTTTTCTCATCTGATTTGATCAGCTTCCAGTCTGACAGTGTGGTCTCTCCTGCTGTCTCTGTCCCTCTCACAACAACAAGAACAGCATTCCCATAGAATACCCTCGTCTGCAGAGATATAGATGTGTACTGTTCTTCTCTTTCCATTCAAATACCTGGTCTGCTCTGCTCTGGGTAAACCATTGACTGCCCACCGACACACACACACAGACACAGACACAGACACACACACACACACACAGACACACACACACACACAGACACAGACACAGACACAGACACAGACACAGACACACACACACACACACACACACACACAGACACAGACACAGACACAGACACAGACACAGACACAGACAGACACAGACACAGACACAGACACAGACACACACAGACACACACACACCCAGACAAACACACACACACACACACACACACACACACACACACAGACACACCCAGACAAACAGACACACAAATCCAGCCCACTGCAGTCCAAGCATATTTCCACATCAGAAACCCAAAACTTCAACAATGTTTGGCTAAAACCCCCAGAATGCCCCACACAGCAGGTTGGGAACAATGTGTGTAGCTGACCGGGGGAGGATGACTTCAAAGACTTTTCATGAAACTCCTACAGAAAGTCTTCATAGACCACATCAGGCTTCTGCTGGATAACCTAAACTGTTTCCCAGGCTCCATGTTGGCACTAATAGGAACAAGGGGAGGCTGGTGGAGGTAGAAATCAGAGAACAGAGCTCATTGTAATGCATGGAACAGAATCAGGTATGGTAATGGTCCTCTCATTTTTGAACAATGAAAAATCCTCCAGAAATCCTCCAAAAAGCCTACACTGAAATGGAGCTGCCAGTGTCGGTGCATTCTTGTGGTTGTGTAGGAAGGAACTCTCTGGAGGGTGAAACTACAAACCTCTCCGACTCTGAGGAAAACCACTTTCCTAATAACCCTGGGTGGCAGCAGAGAAAGGCTGGTGGAGGTAGAAAAATCAGAGGACAGACTCAATATAACGCATGGAATGGAATGGGGAATGAATGGTACACCATCCTCTAGTCTGTCCTCCGATTCCTGCAGTACCTCCACCAGCCTCTCTCTGGGTGAACAGAGACCTGAACTAGACCTGAACTAGACCTGAACTAGACATGAACTAGACCTGAACTAGACCTGAACTAGACCTGACCTAGACCTGACCTAGACCCGAACTAGACCTGACCTAGACCTGAACTAGACCTGAACTAGACCTGAACTAGACTTGGAATACATGGGGCAGACTTTCCTTACGCCCCTAGAAATTATTTAACAACCCCCCCCCCCCCCCCCTAATGTATTGACTCAAATTAAACCAAATACTGCAACCAAACACAGACAGCGACAGTACAGTTGTATCAATAAGCAGACACAAATCAATTTATGAAACCGGGTCAGTGAAATAATGTGATCTGCGTTCTCTGTCATGACATGCACTGTCATAACCGCTCGAAGTACACGAATATCAGCTGTCACCACACACCCTGTCACGCATTAATGCTTCCTTAACTCCACAGAGATCAGGTTGAGTCTGTTACAGTCTCATATTGCGTCAGTCAACCTTTTCTTTTTTGTTGCTGATCAAATCAAAACAAAAACAACTTACAAGAACATGACACGAAAGATTCCATTACGACTTGTCAACTGTCTGTATCATGTGACTAAATCACACTTGGAACATTTCCACTGAGGATGCTTTTCAGTCTAGGATAAGTCTTAATCTGCATCTATGAAAACAGCCCCATATCTATTCAAAACAATATCTATTCAAAACTCTAATTACTTTAGTTGAAGTGGTTCTCGGCCTGTATTAGCTAGTTGAATCTAATCTAATCTAATCTAATCTAATCTAATCTAATCTAGTACATAACAAACATAACACGTACATATTTCACATGAATCCACTGCACCTTGTGTGTCCTGATGGATGTCTGGATGGCTGCTGAACCGTGCCTCTCTTTGTCTGCTAAGTCACTCCTGTCCTGCCCTGTCCCCCTTCCTGTTTGGCCACACACACACACACACACACACACACACACGCACACACACACACACGTGCACAACACGCTGACTGACAGAGCCACCCACAGTGTGGGGAGCGAGAGCTAACTGCAGAGCTAGAGAGAGAGGTTGAGGGAGAGAGGTTGAGAGGCTGAGAGGCTGTAGAGGCTGAGAGGCTGTAGAGGCTGAGAGGCTGAGAGGCTGAGAGAATGAGAGGCTGAGAGGCTGAGAGAATGAGAGGCTGAGGGAGGCTTAGAGGCTGAGAGGCTGTAGAGAATGAGAGGCTGAGAGAATGAGAGGCTGAGAGAATGAGAGGCTGAGAGAATGAGAGGCTGAGAGAATGAGAGGCTGAGAGAATGAGAGGCTGAGAGGCTGTAGAGGCTGAGAGGCTGTAGAGGCTGTAGATAATGAGAGGCTGTAGAGGCTGTAGAGAATGAGAGGCTGAGAGAATGAGAGGCTGAGGAAGGCTGAGAGGCTGAGAGAATGAGAGGTTGAGAGGCTGTAGAGAATGAGAGGCTGAGAGGCTGTAGAGAATGAGAGAATGAGAGGCTGAGAGGATGTAGAGGCTGAGAGGCTGTAGAGAATGAGAGGTTGAGAGGCTGTAGAGAATGAGAGGCTGAGAGAATGAGAGGCTGAGAGAATGAGAGGCTGAGAGAATGAGAGGCTGAGAGAATGAGAGGCTGAGAGAATGAGAGGCTGAGAGACTGAGAGGCTGTAGAGGCTGTAGAGAATGAGAGGCTGAGAGAATGAGAGGCTGAGAGGCTGACTAGCTGAGTGCTTCTGCCACTATCAGTAAAATGATTAGCAGCATCAGGCCCATCACATGGCGGTCTGGCTCCTAAGCACATTACTGATACATCAACTACTCTGGATCCGGTTCCTGCACATCATCACAAGTCACAATACAGACAAAAGTGTGAGTGTGTGAGTGTGTGAGTGTGTGAGTGAGTGTGTGTGTGTGTGTGTGCATGTGCATACAAGCTTGTGTGTGTGTGTGTGTGTGTGTGTGTGCGTGCGTGTGCATGCGTGTGAGTACATGCAAGCTTGCGTGTGTGTGTGTGTGTGTGTGTAAGTGAGAGTGTGAGTGTGCATGTGCATATAATGCTTGCATGTGTGTCTGTGTGTGTGTGAGTGAGTGAGTCTGTGTGCGTGCGCGTGTGAGTGCATGCATGCTTCCGTGTGTCTGTGTGTATGTGTGTGTGTGTGTGTGAGAGTGAGAGTGTGCATGTGCATACATGCTTGCGTGTGTGTGTGTGTGTGTGTGTGTGCGTGCATGCGTGCGTGTGTCACCTACCACCAAGTGTGATAAGGAGTCCAGGGGCTTGCTTATGAAATGGAGAGAACTTAGAACTCAGAACTCACATAGAACCTAGAACTCGCCCTAGGTCTCTAAGCAACAATCGGAACATTCCAACCAAGAAGGAAAAATCTGACCCTCTTAAAAAAGAAAAAAAAAGAAGCAGGCTACTTGAAAATTTCCACAACTTTAATCCTTGAAAATAAATTCCCAGATCATTTCACTGCGGTTTATTTTTCCCCTCCATACACAGATTGAGACGCTATAAAAAGAAAACATTGCGGAGCTCACGGCTGGCTAAGAGGGACCGGGGGAGATTAATAAGTGGTCAGACCCTCCGTGTCCTTCTGTACCCTGCCTCGGAGTGTTTACGGTTCAACAGCAATTAGAGCGAGGCTCTCAGGCGGTCACGGAGAGTGGTCGCGAACTGCGATCGCCGTCACACTGGCCTGTCAGGACATCGCCCCTGGGTGAGCAGCAGGGAGAGGCAGGTGGAGGTAGAAATCGGAGGACGGGCTCAATATAACGCATGGAATGGAATGAGGAACGGTACAACGTCCTACAGTCCGGCCTCTGATTTTTACAGCACCTCCACCAGCCCAGAAATAGACTTGAACTAGACCTGAACTAGACCTGAACTAGACCTGAACTAGACCTGAACTAGACCTGAGGTAGACCTGAACTAGAGTTGAACGAGACAGAATATGTGACAAGTACTCAAGTAGGGCAAGGTGCAGATTGTAAGCTTTCAAATGATGTGTCATACATT
>NC_137684.1:16927303-16929803 GCF_963989245.1 Nansenia antarctica | reverse complement strand
GGCTAATACTTTGGGGGAGGCTGTGGCTCAGGAGGTAGAAGCAGCGTCTAATGATCGCAAGGTCGGCAGTTCGGCGGTTCGAACCCCGGCTGGGTCACTCTCTTATGTGGTCACTCTAGTTACGCTATGTGGTTACCCTGGTTACGCTGTCGCCCCCGACTGTCACTCTCTCGTGTCGGTCAGCAATCAGCCACACATCCCAGCTGAGAGGCTACGTCGAGCTAGCATGACATCACCTCACACACGCTGTATGCTCGAGGGAGGCCGATGGAGGTAGAAATGGGAGGACGGGCTTATTGTAAATGCATGGGATGGAATGAAACAAAACACATAGTATTTGATACTGTTCCTCATTCTGTTCCATGCATTATAATGAGCCCCCGACCTCCGATTTCTACCTCCACCGGCCTCCCCTGGTGCGTTCCTCTCAGTGACAGGTAGGGGGAATAAAGCCTCAGAGACGCTGTAAAACACAACAGTAAAACATAAGCTGCTATAAAAACTACCTTGTTATTAGTGTACATGAGAGGCCCTGAGAGGGAGCAGTGTGTGTGTGTGTGTGTGTGTGTGTGTGTGTGTGTGTGTGTGTGTGTGTGTGTGTACGTGTGTGCAGTACATGTGTCTGTGTTTGTGTGTTTGTTTGTGTGTGTACAGCATATGTGTTCATGTGTGTGTGCGTTTGTGTGTGTGTGCATGTGCATGTGTGCTGTATATGTATTTGTGTGTGTGTGCAGTATATGTGTTTGTGTGTGTGTGTGTGTGTGTGTATGTGCGCGCGTGCATGTATGTGGCCCGCTGTAACCACGCAGAGTTCAGTTTTTACTACCTCAGGAAAGCAGGAAAACATTTTAATCACAGGGTCTGTCAAAAGAATTCCCCACAAAACCACCCCCCCCCCCCCGGAGGTGCATAGCCGTGTGGCAACGATACGGCAAATAATCTTCCATTTTCAAACACAAACATTTTTCAGATGTATGATATGTATACATACATCAACTTTAAATGCTTCCTAACACCCTCAGACCCACAGCAAAGCCAGCATGGGTCTTAAAAGGTTACAGGAGCAAAAAACAGATGAAGGTTTCGTCACACACACACACACACACACACACACACACACACACACACACACACACACACACCAGCAGGCACAGAAAGCAGCATCAGCAGAGAGGAGAGAAGACCAATAAAAGCAGCATGTCAACACAGCTTAATATGTCAACATCACAGACAGAGAGAGAGAGGGGGGGGGTGAGGGAGATGAGTGAGAGAGAGAGTGAGAGAGAAAGAGATATAGATAGAGAGAGGAGGGGATGTGTGGGAGAGAGAGAGAGAGAGAGAGGGGGGGGGACAGAGAGAGAGAAAGAGAGAAAGATAGACAGAACAAGCAAGCGGGGGAGAGAGAGAGAGAGAGAGGGACATAGAGAGAGAGAAAGGGGGACAGAGAGAGAGGAAGAGAGAAAGAGAGACAGAACAAGCAAGTGGGAGAGAGAGTGAGAGAACGAACAAGCAAGCAAGAGAGAGAGAGAGAGAGAGAGAGAGAGAGAGAGAGGGTGACCAGCTGACAGCTGAAACCCTCCTATCAGAGTCCTCCTTCACACTGACAGGATGACCCACCTGAGGGGTCCTGACCCCCACCTGACCCCCCAACAGGCCTCTGTGTGTCCCACCGCCCTGTCAGTCCACAGGTGGCAAGGTAGGTAGGCCCGTCAGAACACACTGACATGTGTGTGTGTGTGTGTGAGGCACCTGCTGCGTCTGCGTGTGTGAAAGGTGATCTGTTGCATCACGTACAAGGCCTCTTTGTTCCAGAGCTGGCAGCAGGCCTAACACACACACACACACACACACACACTCACACACGTGCACACAAATACGCACACCTACAGTAAAACACACACACGTGTGGGTGTATGTGCGCGCACATGCACTCATGCACACACACTCGTAGGTACCTCCCCCTCCCCCTCACGAACGCACACACACCCAACCAGTTGTGCACATCCCTCGTCCGTCCTGAAGCAGAACGCAGGGATCAGAGTTGGGTTACATCGTGGCACAGTGTTAACCCACACACACACACACACACACACACACACACACGGAGCAGTGTTGGGTTACATCGTGGCACGGTGTTAGCCCACGAGCTAGCTCGACCGGAACAAAAGCCGGGTCAGGTGACAGGGTGACATTACACTGTGGGTCTCGGATCCGTCGGGAAAACACTGGGAGTCCGCTGGACTGACTGATGCTTACAGCACTATGGACTGCACTTATAGAGTGTATATAGCGCCTTATTCCAAAGCGCTTTACAACGGCCTCTCCTTCACCCATTCACACACACATTCACACACCAATGGCGGCAAGCTACCATGCAAGGCTCCGGCCCGCACATTGGGAGCAATTTTGGGGTTCAGTGTCTAGTGATTTCCAGCAATGTGGGGTTCAGTCACTGTGGAAGCTAAGGGCCATTGTTGTGATGAGGAACTTCATGATGAGC
>NC_137684.1:16904803-16922303 GCF_963989245.1 Nansenia antarctica | reverse complement strand
ATGATCCTCACAGCTCTGCCCAGCATCCCTGCCCCCCCCCCCCACCCCACCCCTCCTTACAGCTCTGCCAAGCATCCCTGCCCCCCCCCCCACCCCACCCCTCCTCACCGCTCTGCCCAGCATCCCTGCCCCCCTGTCCCCCCCCACCCCTCCTCACCGCTCTGCCCAGCATCCCTGCCCCCCTGTCCCCCCCCACCCCTCCTCACCGCTCTGCCCAGCATCCCTGCCCCCCTGTCCCCCCCCACCCCTCCTCACCGCTCTGCCCAGCATCCCTGCCCCCCTGTCCCCCCCCACCCCTCCTCACAGCTCTGCCCAGCATCCCTGCCCCCCCCCCCCCGACCCTGCCCCCCCCTTCGTCCCTCCTCACCGCTCTGCCCAGCATCCCTGCCCCCCCGTCCCCCCCACCATTCTTAACCCAGCTCTGTCCAGCATCCCTACCTGCCCCCCCCCCCCCGACCCTGCCCCCCCCTTCGTCCCTCCTCACCGCTCTGCCCAGCATCCCTGCCCCCCCCCCCCCCCCCCGCCCTGCCTGCCTCCCAGCCCAACACACTCATCATTACCGAGGGGAAATGTGTTGCACTCTGGCACAGCGATAGGACCAACTACTACTTCTTTATTTTGTGTAGGTGTGTGTGTGTGTGTGTGTGTGTGTGTGTGTGTTTGTGTGTGTGTGTGTGTGTGTTTGTGCGTGCGTGTGCGTTTGTGTGTGCGTGTGATTGTGCGTGCGTGCGAGTGAGTACGGACACAGAGTGTGTTATTGTGATACATCTGATATTATAAAACACTATCTTCTAATAAAGCAATTCATTGGTTGACAGCTGTTGTATATTTTCCCGTAAACCCGCGGCAAACGCCTCCTCACCGTTCCATCTGAATTATCACTGCAACAATCACCACCCGCTGGCAACTCAACAACACTCACTTTATCTTCCATGTAAATAACGGCGCAGTTTTGAGATCTTGCTTGATGCAGCACATCAGATGTGATGCATTACCAGGGCTAGGAGCCCCGTTGAGAGTTACAATGGGCTTTTCTTCTTTTTCTCTTCACTTTTCACTAAACTACTGTAGCTCAAGAGGGAGAGGGACCCAAGGCATGCACCCTATCATTCCTCTGTATGGCTTTATTCCTTGTATGTATGTGTGTGTGTGTGTGTGTGCGTGTGTCTGTGTGAGTACAGTGTGTGTGTGTGTGTGTGTGTGTGTGTGTGTGTGTGTGAGTACAGTGTCTGTGTCTGTGTCTGTGTATGAGAGCCAGTAAACAGAACATTTGTTGATGGACAAGCACCAGTGTGTAACTAACTTACCATCATTTGCAGTGTGTGTGTGTGTGTGTGTGTGTGTGTGTGTGCGTGTGTCTGTGTGAGTACAGTGTGTGTGTGTGTGTGTGTGTGTGTGTGTGTGTGTGAGTACAGTGTCTGTGTCTGTGTCTGTGTATGAGAGCCAGTAAACAGAACATTCGTTGATGGACAAGCACCAGTGTGTAACTAACTTACCATCATTTGCAGAGGCAGGAGAACGTGATCCTGATTACTTACTTTGATGCTTCCACATCTAACCAACACAACATAAGTGAAAACACCATCATCTCCTTCCTAGTGATTTCTCAAGCTCTCCTCAGACTAACACCCCCATCTCCTCCTCCTCCTCCTCCTCCTCCTAATAGTAAATGGACTGACTTATACAGCGCCTTATTCCAAAGGCTTTACGATGGCCTCTCATTCACACGTAACACACGCCCACTCATTGGGAGCAATTTGGGGTTCAGTGTCTTGCCCAAGGACACCTCGACATGAGACCAGCCAGGGTTCGAACTGCCGAACCTCCTGCACCACAGCCGCCGCCCCTCCCTCCTCCTCCTCTTCCTCCTCCTCCACCACCTCCACATCCTCCTCCTCCTCTCTCCCTTCCGCTGAGACGTCTATGTGAAGAGGATTACCTCTCTACTGTACGTGGCTCACAGAGGCCCGGTCGTGTTTGTTGACAGAATAATTATCCCAACCTAGCGTTGTGACGATGACTAGTCCTGTTTGGTATTAAACACACCGCTTTGATCATGTGACCGTAATGCCATGATCTGACTGCTGCTTGTGTGTGTGTGTGTGTGTGTGTGTGTGTGTGTGTGTGTGTGTGCGTGTGTGTGTGAATGTGTGTGCCTATGTGAGTACAGTGTGTGTGTGTGTGTGTGTGTGTGTGTGTGTGTGTGTGTGTGCGTGTGTGTGTGTGTGTGTGTGTGTGCGTGCCTGCCAATGTGAGTACAGTGTATGTGTGTGTGTGTGTGTGTGTGCGTGTGCGTGCGTGTGTGAGCACGCTTAATCTTACACATGTGGAAATTACACTGAAATGTGGTAACTATAATACAGGGTATTATAGGATGTTCTGTAATGGTTATGTTATATATAAAATTAAATGACACTGTTTGTGATGTTCTGTATTTGCTATGCCTATACATACAGTACAGGATGTTTGCCAACTAGGTTTGCCTGTATGTTGTGAAAAGAAAGAATTGTTTACAGTTAAAACAGTATTTGATTCCACTCCATAAGCTCAATTGTTGAGACCGATTGTTGAGAAACCGGTTAACTGCTTCTCATGCAGTCATGCAGTCTTTCCTAAGTCAAACCGATTTGAACTGTGCCTTTGTGAACTATGCTGCTTTGGAAGAACACAGGAAAGAGAATAAAGACCTTTTACTGGTCTACAAGATGTCACGTCTCCTCTCTTTCAACTCAACGACCCTCATGTCCATATTCAAGACCCTCGAGTTTCTCTCTTTGCTGGGCGCCTTTCTTCTGTGTCTGAAGGCAAGCAGCTGTGCTGGGGAGCGCAGCATTGATATTCTCAAAATTAGCATTCGGTATCATTCACACAGCAAGGCATATCTGACTGCTTGTCATGCAGCCCATAATTGATAGTCTGCAATTACACCCCATGTGTTCCACTGTGAGATTAACACCAAGTGTCACGCTCATACAGGCAATAACAATATGCAACATCATTTTTCAATCGCAGAGCCTACTGTGAGTAACCCAACAACAGCCATATAATATTCCTACTCAATTCCACTCATAACTCACAGACCAATGCATCTTTTACGTGGTTTACAGTTGGTCTCCAAAGCCTTTATTCCATAGCAGTCTTATAATCACTAGGCCTATCATATAAATGTTTGACTTTAACATTAACTTTAAGAAATAATGCAATTACCTAAGTAAGTAAAGGTGAGAAAACAAAGTGAGAACAAATAAACCACTTTATTATTAGAATCAGCCACACAAAGCATATCCTTGTAGGCATGCCAACAAGGCACTTAATAACATGTTATACCAGTGCGCTCACTTTGAACCAGCCTATTGTAATAATACATCACACCTGGAAAGCCAAGACACTTCAGGTGTTGAAATCGCAGAAAAAACAGCACTACAGTAGTACTCTTGTGGTCTTGTTCAGACAGGTTATTTTGTGCAATACCGTTGTATGATCACCTTTACCTCTCATTCACCTGTTTGGTATGCAAATCACTAAACGCATGATCATACTACTGGTTAACACTGCAGCCTAAACTGCTGCGATCTGGGTATATTAAAAAGTAATTAGAGCTTAAGCTTGGCAATTAATGAATTTAGCACATTGGGGGGGTATATTATGGACACAACTTGATTATTTAGTAAAAAAGCACACTCATTTCTTACATTTTTGGTTGATATGAAATGTACCCCTAATTATAGAATGACTCACATAGGGTTTGACTCGGTAGACATTTTTTGCCAACATATAATTAATTATTTAGACACACTGTTAAGTAGATAAATAACTCAAACTTAAGGAGAACACACTTTTCTCAGTGCCATAACTTACAGTCTCGCATAAAAAAGTCCCTTTATGCTGCGATTATCCTCCGTTTCGGACAGCTGTGTCTTTCTGCTACAAGTCCTAAAGTGAGGTTGATCACCCTCCTCCTGGGTGAGGATGACAGCGATGGCTGGTCCGTCAGAGATGGGACGCGCTTGTCAGAGATGCGCCGTGTGCCGCGCCGCGCTGCGTCTGCACCCCCCTCATTACAGAGAGACAGGGTTGCCAGATGGGGCGAGTGACCGCCGAATGCGCTACTTTTGGTCACACTGAGCCGGAAAAAAAGCATTTGGGCGGGTTGGGCAGGGCTGGATAAATAGGCAAGGCAAGGCAAGGCAAGGCAAGTTTATTTGTATAGCACATTTTATACAACAGGGGCAATTCGAAGTGCTTTACATGCATTATTTAAAAATACAGCAAGAGGAGCATAAGAAAATAAAAATGACAATGAATAAAAGCAAATATAAGAAGTAAATAGATAAAACATTTAAAAAGACAATAGCATTTAGGCGGTATCAAAATGTCAGTGCCTGAAAGTTACAAAATACGTGAAGTTAAAAAAAACACACACCCTAGTAGCTACATAGCCTACACTGTGCAGTTTTTTTTTTATTATTATTAATTTTACAAACATCATTGGCAACAGACGTACAGTTTAGGGGGCAGGAGATGGGCATTAGTAATAGTAATTAGCGGTTTTCTGACAATAGGTTTTGGGGCTTGGTTTTTGGTGGATTTAGCGGTTTTTAGACTGTGGTTAGGCTGGAAATGGTCATTTCCATCTGGCAACCCTGTTTTCACCAATCATGTTATCCCAGGGGCGTGGCCAGGGGCGTGGCTGTGGACCACACGTGTTTCTAGATAAAGTACATCAACAAAGGCGACCTCGCAGCGTAAATGCGATTCTGTCGTTTTCTAGACCCTGTACGAGCCGTAATCGCACACACCTCCCAATGTAGTCCTATTGAAGTTCAACTTTACGCGGAAATGTAGGGTGCATTTGTGACTTTAGCCCTCAGCATTTATAGTCTAGCAGGAAGGGCCCTCAGATTTTGAGATAGAACAAATGACAACAATGATTTTTGGTGAGTTTGGAAGAGTCTTTGCCAGTCGCAAGAGAATTTGCGCTACTCCTATATGGAAAGAAGAAAATGGAAAATGGATTGATGTGCACAAACCTGGATGAACTGAGGTTCATCATTGCATCAACATCAGATACAGCCTCTGCAAATCTGCCGCCAACAGAGGATGCATTTCAGCAGCATGTGCAGAGAGCAATGTTCCAGACAGCGGTATGGTGTCACAGCCACATGCCCAAACCCCTGTTATGGAGTCCTATGGGCCAGGGGGGGATGATCAGAGATGGGGCCATTCAACCTGTCCTTTTTACAAACCCCCCAGCACCTACAGAAGTGAGAGACATCACTCACTTATATTGCAAAGATGCAAAGTGTGGAGAGAGTGGAAAGTGCCAGTGCCTCTCTGTTGGCCTTCCCTGTACAGAGTTCTGCACCTGCTGTGCAGAATGTCAAAATGTGTCCCCTAATGTTTGAGGACTTTATTTAATTGTTCTTTGAATTAAGGTTCCAGTTTTAATAAAAACCTGTACTATTTACACCTATGTTTTAGAGGCTTGCAATTTAGAACTAATAAACTTTATTTTATTTGGTTACTCTTATTCTGACTATTTGGTGATGTAGTTCAGCCACCTGGTATTTCCCTCTCCAAATATGATGACCATCAGAGTGAGCATTCTTAACTTATAGGCTATTATGCCACTTATCCCCTATTCGGAATTGGACTGTATCAGAGAAGAGGTAGGCCTATGTCTAAAGAAATCTCATTTGCAATAGAACTGTATGAGATATTTCCATACAACTACTGGTTAGTGTTCAATAGCACCCTAGACAATTCAGTAATGATATATGTTTCAGGGATTTCTGTTTTTCTGATAAATGAGAGAAAAGTGATGGAGTCCTATGTTCCTGTCACCAAAAAGTACAATTTCCGTCTAAACTAAAGCTAAGTTTACAGGACTATAATTCAGTATTTATTTAGGTAAATAGTTGTCTGACTATTTGGTGATGTAGGACAACCACCTGGTTCATACCTCAGCAAATCTGAAGAGGAAAGGAGTGATCATTCTCAATGGGCTTTTTTGTCACCTTCCCCATATTCGGCCTGGTCTAATTTGGGTCTTTTTCAGGGATTGGGGTAGCTCTAAAGAACAACCAAAAACCAATTGTCCCCAAATCCTTTTTTTGACAACAATCAATTTCATTAATGGGAGACCCTAAAGATAAGAAAAAATCATTGTTGTCATTTGTTCTACCTCGGGTAGGGGTATCTCGAAAACTAAAGCCTTTTTTGAGGACTTGCTGCTAGACTATTTATTACCTGTGGACATCATTACTCTTAGGTGCACTTAAGGCCACCAGTGGAAGTCACGGTTTTTTCTCACCTGGTGGAGATTGACCCCTAGTTGATACCTAGCTGAGATTGACCCCTAGTTCTAGTGAACAGACTGTGTACGATAATTTACACATAACCGATACTGTTCATTCCATCTTCCAGTCGGTGCTGCAGTTCTCTCTGGGCGACAGCGCCACCTCGTGGTAACAGATGAGACAAACATTTTAATATAATTAGGCCTACATTACTTTACGAACATCTCCCGTTGTGTTCGGTCCTGAGTGCATCCATTTACCACAAAGATCATAACAGCAGCGTCCTCACATTTCATCACAGAAAACAAGTCCTCTCCACACTTACACTATTTTCTCTCAGAAAGGTGCCATGTTTGCTTCAGTTACTACTAACAGTAACAACATTGTTTTTATTGTGCACAGATGCTGCAGAGGCTGCTTACCATAGGCTCAGGGGAATGTCAGGTTGTGTTCCATCAGTCTGCAGCGCTCACACTGTTTACAATACAGAGCTCTGGTGTGTGTTTTTCATTAGGGTCAGGTAACAAACTGCACCATTAAAAAAATGTGATGATTAAGCCAAATGCACTGTTGTGTGTCTGTGTGTTTGTGTTTGTGTGTGAGCGTGTGTGTGTGTGTGCGTGTATCTGTGTGTGTGTGAGCGTGTGTGTGTGTGTGTGCGTGTATCTGTGTGTGTGTGTGTGTGTGTCTGTGTGTGTGTGTGTGTCTGTGTATGTGTGTGTGTGTGTCTGTGTGTGTGTGTGTGTGTGTGTGTGTTTGTCTGTGTGCCTCTGTGTACAGAACAGCCCTCTCTGCTTTGTGTTCAAATACAGTGTCATATTAGTAAGGTCTTTATTGGGACTCAACAGATTTGCATAGATAGATGGTCATACATTTCTCATCTTAACATTCAGCAATTTTGATTGATCATTATTTTTTGCCTGAGACATGGTTCAGCAGGTAGAGCTGGCGTCTAATGATCACAAGTTTGGTGGTTCGATCCCAGGCTCCACATGTCGAGGTGTCCTTGGGCAAGACACTGATCCGCACTGTAAAGCGCTTTGGAATAAGGCACTGTATAAGTGCATTGTCCTCTTGGTCTAATGGTAGATGCTGGAAGACCCAGATTCGAACCCCACCTGTCACATAAAGGTAGAAGGTGACTGACTTCCATTCTGCAACAGATAGGGTTCGAACCTGGGTCTTCCACCTGGAAGACACAAGCATCTACCATTAGACCAAGAGGACCATAGGCGACACTGAGTTTATGTGTCTCAGGCAAGGCTTCACAAGGTTACAAATCACCTCCACTACATTTCCATGCACAGAGCTCCTTCAGAGTAGGACAGGACGGGATTATTGCCCTCAGACAGAAATTAAGTCAATCAGACCTTTTCAATGCGCTTTATTATTGTGATATGACAGCAAATTGCATTTTGTGAAAATATGTGACTCAAGCAAACATATTGCAGTCCTACCTCGTCTTAAGTGGCATACAACACCTTCTGTGTTTTTCTATCATGGCAATCTGTTATGCAGAACCAGCCCGCGTTCATGCAGTACAGTACGGTTCGCCCCCCCCCCCCTTCCCTGTAGCCAGTAAGCCCCCACCCCCACTCCCCTCTCAGGTGGAAGACACGGGCGTCTTCCTTGCGGTGTCCACCTTATAGATGGCCTGGTACCCGTCGTCCCAGGCGTACAGCATCCTGTCCCTGGGGTGGTAGTGCATGCTGGTGTGGCTGGTGTACCTCTTGGGGAAGAACAGCGCCGGCGTCTCCTCTCCGTGGATGCTGTCGTGGATGTCGTAGAGGCACTGCACGCTGGAGCGTCCGCCCGAGCGGGAGTTGTACGCCACGTACAGCGTGCCGCAGATCACGAAGGCCGCCTCGGCGTCGCGGCTCTTGCAGGTGGTGTCCCAGGTGTGCTCCACGGCCAGGGAGGCGTCCATCTTGGTCAGCACCAGGTTTCCCCCCCCGAAGTCGGGGTCGGCGTGGACGGCCCACAGGCCCAGCTCGTCCACGACCAGCGCCACGTAGGTGTCGGGCGTCAGGGCGTAGGCGGGCATCCGGCCCGCGCCGGGGAGGAGCATGCTGTCGGTGACCGTGCGGTTGGCGAGGTGGACCTTCAGGATCCGGTTGGTGGTGTCGGCCTTGGGGGGGGGGGGGGAGAGAGGAGAGGAAAGGTGAAAGGGGAGGAGAGGGGGCGAGGAGAGAAGAGTGGAGGGGAGGTGACCAACCTGGTGACCAACTACAAGAAATGTCTGACCTCTGTTTGCCAACAAGGGTTTCTGCAAATAAATGTCTAACTTTTATATAATGTGTTTTTCTGGATTTTGTTTTTAATATTCTGTTTATAAACCTAATTTCTTTGTCAGTTGGCAAACTTACAAAATCGGCAGGGGATCAAATACTTATTTCCCCCACTGTACAAACATTTTCCTGTATGTATCACGTGGAGGCCCCTGACTGTTTGTGCTATCGGGCAACTTTCCTTTTGGCATGACAACAAAAGAGTCTTGGTGCGGACCATGCCAAACAAGATATCCCATCCTCGGACAACCTGCAGTAAACACAGACCTCAGCAGACATCCAACACCGTCGCTGCGCTACCTTGCTTCAAGTTTCACGTTTCAAGGTTATTTTTACATCTCATTATACGAGTATAAAAGAGTAAAAGTCTTAGGCTTCAGTTCCTCGACACTGCAGCAACAAGAGAAATAAAGTTTCAATAGTTATATAAAAACAAAAACAAACAAGCAAATAAGGCAAGATAAATAAAGTGTCAGTAGTAATAAGAGACAAGTGAAACAGATAAGACAAGTGACAATATTTGTAAGAGACAAATAAGACAAGACACAAATTGTGCGATACAATAGTGGTAGAACAACATATATTATACAAATAATAGAAATAGCTAATAATAAATAATATTAAAGTATCGCACTCGGCTACCTTGTGGTAGTACGCCAGCTCAGTGGCCTTGCGGTTAGAGTGTCTGCCCTGTGATTGGGAGTTTGGGAGTTTGATCCCGGGCCAAGTCATACCAAAGACTATAAAAATGGTACACGATGCCTCCCTGCTTGGCACTCAGCTTGGGGGTAAGACCCTGCGACATACCAGCGTCATGTCCAGAGTGTACCTGTCCTGTACATCAAGCCGCCTCACACTACGCAAACAGGAGATCTAGGCTCTTGCCCCCTAAAGGCCCCTAAGGAACCACGGTTCTCAAGGCTACTTACTTACTTACTTACCTGGTGGTAGTAGACGAAGCCGTTGTAGACCACGTGCCCCGCCCCCTGCCAGGGGAAGGGCAGCCTGATTGGCCGTTCCCTCTGGGGGGAGGAGCCTCCCGTCTCGGTGAAGGTCTTCAGAGAGCTGAACTCCAGCATGGTGTTGTTCCTGACCCCGCTGAAGAGGTAGATCTTAGCGGAGCCTTTACTGGGGTCCTTCAGCCAGGCACCGTAGGGGTCAGCGGCCTTCTTCACGATCTTCAGGGACTTGATGCCCGTCAGGACCGTGTCGCAGGCTGCCAGACCGGGGGGGGACAGGGGGGGGGTAGGGACAATACGATTTACATATGACGTCTCAGGATAGAATGAAACGCATTCACAGACACACACACCCTCCCCACCCCGTTACACACGCCCTCCCCCTACACACACGACATCCCCACCTGTCCCCTATAGACACACACCTGTCCCCTGTGTAAACCCACCTGTCCCCTGTGTCCACTTGGCCTTCTTCTTGAGCTCTGTGAGCTGCGCGTCCCTCAGCTGCTGCTCCGCCAGGGCCTGCTCCACCTCGATGTGAGGCAGGTTGGGGATCTTGTTCTCCAGGTACTCCACGTCCCGCTCCACCCTGTCCACCCGCACGGCCACGCTGTCCACCTGCAGCCTCACCTCCGCCCTGCTCACCTCTGTCCTGGCCAGGTGACCCTTGACCTCCGTGGAGAGGTCGTAGATCTTCTGGTCCACCCTCTGGGTGTCCTGCTCACACTTGTTCAGACGCTCCTGTAACGGAGAAGGAGTTATGCATGTTATAACAGGCTGACTGTGTTATGACTGTCTTATGACAGGCTGACTGTGTTATGACTGTCTTATGACAGGCTGACTGTGTTATGACTGTGTTATGACTGTGTTATGACTGTGTTATGACTGTGTTATGACTGTGTTATGACTGTGTTATAACAGGCTGACTATGTTATGACTATGTTATAACAGGCTGACTATGTTATGACTATGTTATAACAGGCTGACTATGTTATGACTATGTTATAACAGGCTGACTATGTTATGACTGTGTTATAACAGGCTGACTATGTTATGACAGGCTGACTGTGTTGTGACTGTGTTATAACAGGCTGACTATGTTATGACTGTGTTATGACTGTGTTATGACTGTGTTATAACAGGCTGACTATGTTATGACTGTGTTATGACTATGTTATAACAGGCTGACTATGTTATGACTGTGTTATAACAGGCTGACTATGTTATGACTGTGTTATAACAGGCTGACTATGTTATGACTATGTTATAACAGGCTGACTGTGTTATGACTGTGGTATGACTGAGTTATAACAGGCTGACCATGTTATGACTGTGTTATGACTGTGTTATGACTGTGTTATGACTGTGTTATGACTGTGTTATGACTGTGTTATGACTATGTTATGACTGTGTTATGACTGTGTTATGACTGTGTTATTACTATGTTATGACTGTGTTATGACTGTGTTATGACTGTGTTATGACTGTGTTATGACTATGTTATGACTATGTTATGACTGTGTTATGACTGTTATGACTGTGTTATGACTGTGTTATGACTATGTTATGACTATGTTATGACTGTGTTATGACTGTGTTATGACTATGTTATGACTGAGTTATGACTGTGTTATGACTGTGTTATGACTGTGTTATGACTGTGGTATGACTGTGTTATGACCATGTTATGACTGTGTTATGACTGTGTTATGACTGTGTTATGACTATGTTATGACTGTGTTATGACTGTGTTATGACTGTGGTATGACAGGCTGACTATGTTATGACTGTGTTATGACTGTGTTTTGACTGTGTTATGACTGTGTTATGACAGGCTGACTGTGTTATGACTATGTTATAACAGGCTGACTGTGTTATGAATGATGAATGAATGAATGAATGAATGAATGGTCTTTATTGTCATTGATATAGTACAGGTACCAAACAACGAAATTTGGGAGGGGTGGCTCCCCTGGTGCTAGGGAAAAAAAAACTAAAAAAACAAGAAGGGAAAGGAGCTGGTTTACATAAATAAAGGCTATGTACACTATCCACTATACTATACTATACAAATAAAACACTGTGCTGTACTCTATGCTATGCTATACCTATTCTAACATTTCCTATTCTCTGAACCTTATGTACCCTAGGGTTGTCATATTGCACATAGTGTTATTGCACATTCATTTAAAGTGTCGCAGTTTGCAGGTTTGAAATGTACACATTTGTGTTTCAGTATTACACTTGATTTCAATCTAGTAGCTGCCATGACGTGTTATAACAGGCTGACTGTGTTATGACTGTGGTATGACAGGCTGACTATGTTATGACTGTGACTTCATTATTAGTAGTAGGTCGCCTAGAGGTTAGGTTAGAGAGGCTGGCTAGCAACCAGAAGGGAATGCTTATGTTGTTTAAGTTGTTATGTAGTATGATGGATTATTATTTGTCTATTTGTGTTCTTGTCAATAGGGTGGATTTCTCTTTTAATTGTGTTAAAGTGTGTAGGTTGAAAAGTTTAAAATGCATATGCTGAAATGACCTTATGAACTCGGGAATTTAGACACAGACTACATGGCACCATTTGGAGGTAATCAAGTGTGTGGGATGCCCTCACCTTTGCAACAGGTGAACAGGACAGGCTGGGAAGGGCAGGGAAAAGGTCAGGGAGCTTGGGGTGAATCAGTGGTCAAAGAGGTAATCAGTGTTTATGATGCCCAGTAAGTAAATAATTAGAAGGCCTTGTAATGTATAGGAAAATAGTTGATCACTGATCAAAGAGTTTTATAAAAACAGGCCTATGAATCTTGTGAAAAAATGTGCATCTGAGGAGGGGTCACTATGAGAAGGTATACAGATCTGTGTGGAGGGCTGGTCTGGGAGATCTTTTGCAAATGACCTCAGCCTTTGTTCTTAATAAAGGTTCATCTTGTATCATCTTCAGCTCCAGTTTCTTTGATTATTTATTATTGATTAATTAAGTGTTATAGTTTAATGAATTAGAGTAAAAGATTTTCCACGACAGTAGTCAAATAAAATCTAAAATCATCTCTCCTAACATTAGTTAAATGCTAAAATATCATAAACAAGTTACTCAAATTGAATTTAATCCAATGAGTGCAATGGCAATAGCTCAAACTTTTGTTTGTATATATAACATTGTCTTTACAGGGTCCCTCGTTTGAATAGGAGTCAATTTGAGTCAATTACACATCCGGGGATTGAACCAGCGACCTTTTGGTTACTGGCTAGCTTCTCTGACCTCAATAACATTGTTGTGTGGGTGTGGGTGTGCGTTGATTTTGATGGGCGTAGAAAGCAAACCCTCCTAAGATACAAATCAGTACCTCATACTGAGGTTTATTTATTTATTTACTTTATGTATCCAGGTTAGCCTCACTGAGATCTGAGACATGGGCAGCATGTGTTCTACATCTGGAGACACGTGTGTGTGTGTGTGTGTGTCTGTGTGTGTGTGTGTGTGTGTGTGTGTGTGTCTGTGTGTCTGTGTGTCTGTCTGTGTGTATATGTGTGTGTGTATGTGTTTGTGTATGTGTGTGTGTGTGTGTGTTTCAAGTTTCAATTGTATTTGTTACGTTACATTACACAAGTGTAACAGAGTAAAATTCTAAGGCTTAAGGCGGATCCTGATATTGCACAGACGTAGGGCATAATAAATCAAGCATAATTCAAGATAAAGTGTCAGTAATACAGGACATAAGAGACAAAAATGAATAGGCATAGTACAAGATAAGGTGGCAATAGTGCAGGTAAGACAAGACAGGTTGCACTAGAGGTGTGTGTGTGTGTGTGTGTGTGTGTGTGTGTGTGTGTGTGTGTGTGTGTGTGTGTGTGCGTGCGTGCGTGCGTGCGTGCGTGCGTGCGTGCGTGCATGCATGTGTGTTTGTGTACATTCAACAGCTCCTGGTTTAGTGTTAGTACTAGACAGTGTTTAACTTACTGTGATGTGGTGACACGTGTTGCATGTCTTCACAGGAGAGGCTGGTAGAGGTCGAAATCCGAGGACGGGCTTATGGTTACAGTATGCATGTACTGTATGTAATAGACTGAGGAATGGTGTTTGATACCATACTTCATTCCATTCCATGCATTACAATGAGCCCGTCCTCCGATTTCTACCTCCACCAGCCTCCCGTGTGCTAAGATCCATGCAAGTATACTATAACAAGTGAACAACAGAGTTTTTGCATCCTCATTATTAGTGTTCTCTCTTACCTCAAGCTGCACGATTCTCCTCTCAAAGTACTGCACCATAAACGCATCCTGGGTGGACCTCTGAGCCAACCCCGTCCCCACGGCAACCACCAGCACCATCAACAACCAGGTAAACATCACTATAAACTAGTTTCTTAATGATTTATTATAACGACTGTATTCTCAAACACAACCTCGAGATTGTCCCCACTCTGTCTTGTTTAGTGTTTTGTGGATTCCAATAAAAGCTAGACTAGACGTAGCTTAGCTTTCCCTCTTGGCTAAAAACTAAGTTGTGTTCCTGTTGAGTTGTGACTGGAGGGCTTCCAGTGGAATCTGGCCGTTGTTGTATGGGAGAAGGTTCCAGAATCCAGATCCAACTCAATCAAGACCTCCCGAGAGAGTGAGAGTGAGAACAAAGGAGAGGGAGGGAGAGAGATAGAGTGTGGGTGTGTGTATGTGTGAGAGAGAGAGAGAGAGAAACATAGGGGTTGTGGGTGTGTGAGAGAGAGATGGAGAGAGAGACAGAGAGAGAGGGGGGGGATAGAGTGTGCATGTGTGTGAGAGAGAGAGAGAGAGAGAGAGAGAGAGAGAGAGAGAGAGAGATAGGGGGGGTGTGTGTGGGTGTGTGAGAGAGAGATGGAGAGACAGAAAGAGAGAGAGAGAGGGAGACAGAGACAGAAAGTCTCTGAGAGAGAGAGAGAGGGAGACAGAGAGAGAGGGAGTTCCCCTCTTACTTGTTGCCTTTCCAGCTCTAATATTCTCCAGATGGCCCCTATGACACGTCCTCAGTCCTGAAGAACCAGAGACTGCTGCATCAAAACATCCAAATCATGTTTATCGTAAACAGTACCAATGTGAGGGTGATCTCATAATTGTTGTTTTGTCAGTACTATTTAACACAGCGGAGGCTGTTGGAGGTAGAAATCAGAGGACGGGGTAATTGTAATGCAGGGGATTACAATGAGGCCTTCCTCCAATTTCTACCTCCACCAGCCTCCCTTGCCTTAGACAGGGATGACACATAAACATAATGAAGGATCAGCTGATAAGCGCAGCTCAACGTTGACCGTTCCTGCACGCAACCCCTCTGTCATACATAGATCTGACCAGCAGATGGCGCCAGGTTCTCTTCAGCAACACTGACATTCCTACGGACCGTCCCATTTCCTCTTGAGAAGCCTGCCTGCCAGCTGTAACACTGTATCCAGTGAGTTGACCATACAGTATGTGTCTCTGGCATACTGATGAAGCGTCTCTATGCACTGCCCGTCTGTGAATACATAGTACATGGTAAGTGGACTGCATTTATATAAAAAAGGCTTTTTCCAAATAGCTTTACAACGGCCTCTCATTCACATATTCACACACACATTCACACACCAATGGCGACAAGCTACCATGCAAGGCGCCGGCCCGCTCATTGGGAGCAATTTTGGGGTTCAGTGTCTTGCCGAAAGACACCTCAACAGGTGGAGCCGGGGATCTAACCACGATCTAATGCGATCATTAGACGACGGCTCCACCTCCTGAGCCACAGCAGCCCCAAGTGCCACTTTCTATCATTCATTCGTTGGGAAACGTCAGCATCTTTTATTAATAATAGCTTGAGTATGGACAGATACAATTAAACATGGACACATTGAGGAATAAAGGGTCAGATGCATTGTGCACCATCATGCTTGTGCTTATGTCCTTGACTCCTTGTGCTAATTTTCGGAATCCCTTCCCTTGTTCGAATTTCAAAATAAGATAGTAATAGGATATATATATATATATATATATATATATATATATATATATTTTGAGCATTTGGAATAGGTCTAATATACACTGATTCCTGACTCGTTCTCTGTTTTTGAACCTCGTCACATGGGGGGTATTCCATCAACGTCGCTAAAGGAAAATCTAGGCTTATTTTTTCAAGTCTCACGAGACTTGTCAAAACATTCAGGCTTATAAGTCTCACGAGACTCATCAAAAATAAACCTGGATTTTCCTTTAGCGACGTTGATGGAATACCACTCTGGTACTCCCCCCCCCCCCCCCCCCCACACACACACACACGCAGTCGCATACGCATACATAACTAATGCGCATCACAACACAATGGCTTCCCTACATCTAACGATCAATCATGCATGTGCTGTGCTCCGCTGTATAACGGATCGTCGCCGGGCTGCGGGGTTTCCGTGGCGAACGTGAGCGGTGATAAAGGACACCTCACATGGTTTCCGCATTAACCTTGATGTTCCAGCGGCCCAGGCACTTACGGTGGGCCTCAGGTGGCGGTTTAGCCTCGATCGGTTTGTGTGTATGTGTTCCCCTTTGTCAGTGAGTGTCACTGGGTCGTGATCAGTTACTGTGTAGGGAGGTAAATAACCGCACGACAACCACACGACAACCAACAGTTGGCATGACAACAGTCGACATGTCAGCGTGAGACGCTTGCAGTTCAGCCGTGCTCCGCTCCACTCCAGCAGGTGGTCAAGGTACTCTGTAAATAATGGATTAATTAGACTCTCTTGTAGTCTGTTACCCAGGGGAGGCTATGGAGGTAGAAATCGGAGGATGGGTTCGTTGTAATGCATGAAATGGAATGAGGAATGGTGTCAAACGCACACACACACACACACACACACACACATACACACACACACACACACACACACACACACACACACACACACACACACACACACATACCCATTCACACTCTCACAAACACACACACACACACACACACACACAGAGAGACACACACACAAACACCCCCCCACACGCACACATCTTTTCTCTTAATTTTTGATGCAAGAAAATGATAAATAAAATACAAGAAATTGAACTCTACCTGAGGTGTCAAACTAGCAGCAACACCGTCAGTGAGAGCAGGGTCACAGTGAGCAAGCAGCAAGGTCTCCTTCATTTGTCTCCTCCAAATATCAAACAACACATTAGTAATTTCCGCAATCTGTGTCAGGTCGACCCACGCCACCCCCCCCCCCCCCCCCTCTCTCTCTCTGTCTTCCTCTCTCTCTCTGTCTTCCTCTCTGTCTTCCTCTCTCTCTCTGTCTTCCTCTCTGTCTTCCTCTCTTTCTCTATCCTATTTCCATAATTCCTTCACATCTTTGTTTTCCACAGCGTTATTCCTATCTCTCTCCCATCGGTGTGAGCTAGCATACCAAACTGTATAATGATGCCATTCTCTGGAGCATCAAAGGCCATTATTCAGGAATTCCCAATGGAGAGACATACATCCCTCTACTCTAACAGTCACTTTGTGAGAAGAACTTTGAGTCGGAGAGTGCCGTGCGTGCGTGCGTGTGTGTGTGTGTGTGTGTGTGTGTGTGTGCGTGGACAGTGAGAGGGCAGAGAACCCTGTATGTGTGAGTGTGTGAGTGAGTGTGAGTGTGTGTGTGTGTGTGTGTGTGTGTGTGTGTGTGTATCCATCCAGTAGCCTCTCTCAACCATCTTTAGAGCATATGTGAAAGCGAGTTCCTGAGCAGAGGAAACAGCAGTGAAGGACAGCGCTAATGCTAGCGCTAATGCATCAGTCAGTGAATAGTTAATGAGGAACACTAACGACCCTCTGCGTACACAGCATTCTAGCCTCTGCTTATCTGCACAATTAACACCGTAACGCACGGCAACCCTACCAGTGGCCAATTAGAACTCTGAAACATTCATTAATAATACATCACAAAGTGGAATGATACAGTTCTTACTCTGTGTGTTCTTT
>NC_137684.1:16879803-16894803 GCF_963989245.1 Nansenia antarctica | reverse complement strand
CTCATTCTTGTCAGTGCAGATCAAGGAGAGGAGGATAAAGGAGAGGAGAGAAGGAGAGGAGAGAAGGAAACGAGGAGACAATGAGAGGAGGATGAAAGAGGAAGATGAAGCAGAGGAAGATGGAGGAGAGGAGGCAAGGAGAGGTCTAGAAGGAGAGGAGGATGAAGAGGACGAGAAAGACAAGAAGATGAAGGAGATGAAGACAAGGAGAGGTCTAGAAGGAGAGGACGTCACTTTAGACTATGGAGACCCACCCTCAGGCGTGTTGGGCAGGAGTGCCCACGAAGTGAAACCTAACATCAGTTAACCTTTGACCTTCTCCTGTCGTCTTGATGGTGGTGGTGCGGACCCCCCTCTAGGGCGCCACCGGGTGCCTAGGTCAGGGGGAAGGCGGGGTCTTCAGAGAGTTCTGGCTTCCGTCGGTGGTTCCTTGACCCACCCACTGGAGAGGACAGACAGGAAACAGGAAACAGGAAACAGAGTCAGAGGTTGTCCGCTGTAGGGGGAGGAGCCAGGATCATATGAAACAGAAGCCTCGATTCAAGAAATTGCAGATAATTGCAGTGTGTGTGTGTGTGTCTGAGTCTGTGTGTGTGCGTGCGTGCGTGTGTGTGTCTGTGTGTGTGTGTGTGTGTGTAAGTTTGTGCATATGTATGTGTGTGTGTGTGCGTGCGTGTGTGCGTGCATGTGTGTCTGTGTCTGTGTGTGTGTGTATGTTTTTGCATATGAGTGTGTGTGTGTGTTTAGCATCAAAATCCAGTCACACTGTCCATAAAATGAACAGCTTGTGGACTAACTTCCAGCTAACTTCCCCAATACAGCATCAAACTTCTTCACCCCCAACGGGGCTACCTTTACCTGTCATTGACTCAACTTACGCCCAGAATCAGAGAACAGCTTGGTTATATAAGGACTAAAAAACAACAGACAGCTGACTGGCAGAGAGAGAGGGAGAGAGAGAGAGGGGGAGAGGGAGAGAGGGAGAGAGGGAGAGAGAGAGAGGGAGAGAGGGAGAGAGGGAGAGAGAGAGAGAGAGAGGGAGAGAGAGAGAGAGGAATGGAGGGAGGGAGGAAGAGAGAGAGAGAGAGAGAGAGAGGAAATAGTCGGAGGTGTAATGTAATTTCAGCAAACAGAGGGAGTAAGAGGGGGCTGTCCCAGAATGCCCTGGAAAAAGATTCTAATTTATTTTTGAAAAAAAACGAAGAAGAAAAAAACGAAGAAAATAGTTTGTCTCGGTGCCACCCGCCCCTGTGGATGATATCGCACCGCCGTGAAAAAACCCACACCGGCCCACTGATTAAATCTTCTCTGTGTGTTAGCCTCAGACGCCCTCTGAATTGGATCCTACTGTAGGCTGGGGGAGACTGGGGGAGGGAGGGAGGAATCGGAGGATGGGCTCATTGTATATGCATGGGATGGAATGAGGAATGGTATTAAACACGTCAATATACCACCCCCCCCGTCCTCCGATTTCTACCTCCACCAGCCTCCCCTGGAGTCTAGTCAGCTTCATCATCCAGTCGTAGGAGGAGTGAGGAAGCCTCGGCAGCCTTTTGTCTGATTGTGTTCCTAAACATTTTATAACAGCCTTAGAGCAGCACAAGGGAAGGGACCAAGGCGAGAGCACATTGGAAATGGTGTGTGTGGGTGTTTGTGTAGGTATGTGTGTGTGAGTGTGTGTGTGTGTGTGTGTGTGTGTGTCTGTCTGTCTGTCTGTCGGTGTATGTGTGTGTGTGTAGGGGGGAGGGAGAATTTATGAGTGTGTGTGTGTGTATGTGTGTGTGTGTGTGTGTGTTTGTATGTATGTATGTCTGTCTGTCTGTCTGTCGGTGTGTGTGTGTGTGGGGGGGGGGGGGGGGGGGGAGTTTATGTGTGTGCATAGAGAGTAGAACCTCAGCTCAAGAGGCCAGGGTTGTGAATTATTGATGTGTATGTGGTGTTGAGGGTCAGTAAGTCTTGCACTAAGACTCACTAAAACACCCATTCTTTAAAAGCTTGAGGCGAAACAAAGAAAGATATGTGTGGGTGTCTCTGTCTGTGCTTTTTTATGTGTGTTTATGTGTGTGTGTGTGTCTGTGTGTGTGTGTGTGTGTGTGTGTGTGTGCGTGCGTGCGTGAGTATATGCTTGCGTGTGCGTGTCTACATGTGTGTGTGTGTGTGTGTCTCTTTCTCTATGTGTGTGTGCGCGTGCATGTGCGCACGTGTCTGCATGTGTGTGTGTGTGTGTGTGTCTATTTCTCTTTGTGTGTCGCTAATGCCTTCGCCAGCCTTGTCCCCAAAGAACAACATCTCACAGCCTTTGAAAATAACACAAATAAGCCATTATCCTGTTCTTGGGCTGTCAACGAGGCTTCAACTCTGAGCTAATAGCCTGCGCTGTTACAGAGCGTCGCCACAGGCCCTGCAGCCATGATGACAACACGTCATTTATACTACGTCTACATCATATCAATGGACCGCGTGTCAAAACAATTACGTTTAACTCGACCAGGAACTCTTTGAACCCTGCTTTTAAGGCCACATCCACACAGAGACAGAACCGAGTTTTCCGTGAACACAAAGTCGTCTCAAGAAATATGTGCGTCCAAACGAAACCACTGAAAATGCTGTAACACTGCCACCAATTACACCAAAAACAGAGAAGAAGAATGGAGCATGCGCAAAACTTGTGCGATGAAAAATAACGAATGCAACAACCCTGTAAGGCGCCATTGTTGTTGTTGGCTGGGGTAGCGCATGCGGGTTAAGGGAGAGGTGGGGCCATGGCGTCATCGGCTTGTAAAGACGGAAATGCAAGGGTGGCGTCTTCAGATTTGTTCACTCTGGGACCCGGTTTCAAAAAATTGCGTATTCAGGCTCCCAGAACGCGGTTCCGTGTGGACGAAACGTCCATACGATAAACTTTTGATTTCATCTGTAAATTAGGTGTCCTCAAGATTCTTCTGGGTTTGTTTTGACAATTAAAGACACAGGTGAAAAAAGCAGCATCTGCACACTCAAATCTGTGCAGAAATCGTTGTTTATTACGAGCTTTTTCGGTCATGCCCGAACTAATTTTGCACAGATTTGAGCGTGCGGATGCTGCTTTTTTCACTCTATTTGATACTCTTAAGTCTGATCACGGATGAGCGGTTCACTATTACAATTAAAGTATTGATGTGAGTGATGTAACTGTGATCTCAACAAGCTAGAAGTACCGGCGTGAGTGAGAGCTAGAGGTCGATCCAAAGCCATAGAGGTGGAAACTCTTCCACTCTTCTCCCACGGAGCACACACACACACACACACACACATGATCAGATACATGCTGAAGGCCTACGCTGCTTTTTTTAGGTACCACCCAAGCTTTGATCTGTCAACTTCAAATGCCACGAATGTGTGCAGACACACACAGTCACACACACACACACTAGGGATGCACCGAAGGTTCGGCCACCGAATGTACAGTGGAACAGGGAACCAGCGCTTGCTGTTTCATTATCCAGAATGACAAGTTGAGCCTATACTAGCGTTAGTAAGTGCTACTTTTAATGTATTATTTGCAAAATGATCAGTTTTGAAGCCTATCAGGGTTTTCAATCGCTGAAAAGTTCTATTGATCAGACAGTCAACAATAGGTTTTGGACTGACATGGTACTAATGTCATTGACAAGGAGTAACAAACTTTCTCTGTCATAACACCTCTTTTTCTGCCAAGACAAACCCTGAGTAGACGTTTTTTGATGACACGATCAAACGTTGAAAGATGCAATGCTGTCCTTATGTATTTATGTTCAGTTTTTGTGCTTTGTTGGTATAGCCTAATGTCTGCTGGAATGTTCAATAAAAGTGATCAATAAAAGTAAAAAAAAAATCAATCTTTGAAAAGCATGAATAAAAAGGCAAATGTATTTAATTTATGCAATGGTACAAAAATAAATGAAAAACTGCCGGTTCGTATTCTGTATTCTGTATTCTGTATTCTGTATTCGGCCAAATGTTTCCTTAAATTCGGCTTTGGCTTTGGCCAATAATTTTTTATTCGGTGCATCCCTTATACACACACACACACACACACACACACACACACACACACACTTGTGCTTATGCATGCACTTGTACATTGAGCCACGCATGTGTGCACACAGACACGCACGTGCGCACACACAAACACACCTGTGCACGCATGCATGCACACAAATACACACTGACACACACACACATGTACACACAGACACACACACACACAGACACAGACACATACCTCTACGAGTGGGTGCCAGTGTGCGATGGGCTTGCGGGGATAGGACAGCATCTCGTTCCAGTGGTCTCGCCCCAGGTTCTCTGCCTCGTTACCGACCCGACACACCCCGATGACCTCGTTGTGTCCTACGCTGTGAGACAGGGAGGGAAACGTACCGTCACTTCAAACACCAGCATCGTCGGAAAAATAGCCCCCCCTTCATTCATGTTCTTATTGGACAATAACATACAGTAGGCCTATACCAGAGTGGTGTGTTAGAAGAGTGATGCAAGTGTACGTGAGTGGACAGGGCTAACAACACTCCAGACATGGGGGAATTGCAGGCGGAAAGAAATAAGCAGCTTCGGCCTCCGAAACAAATCCTCATTATGTTGAGGATATTCTTGTCAGGGGAGGCTGGTGGCGGTAGAAATCGGAGGACGGGCTCATGGTAATGCACGGAAGGGAACGTCAAAACTGTATCAAACACAGTTCCTCCTTCCGTTCCATGCGTTACAATGAGCCTGTCCCTCCGCTGTCTGCCTCCAGCCTCCCTTGGGCCTTGTACATTTCTCGGTCTGCGAACCATCTCCTTGGTGCACTGATTATAATGGCGTTCAGCAGATGATGTCATACGTCTCCTGAAATATTTACCGGGAGCCGCTTTGGGAGGCAGACTCCTGTACACTGTGTTCACCATCTAATCATCATGTTTATTATTTTATGTCCATCCAACACTTTTTGTTTTTGTCTTGTCTCCAGAGCCAGAGTTTTAGGCTCTCTGCAAACAGACTGCCACCTGCTTGCTTTCCAAGCCCTTGTTTTAGTCACACTTTGTTAACCACTTTGGGGGGTTGTCGTCCAAGGCCGGCGGTAGCTATGGGCGGTGGGGGGCTCAGCCCCCCTCAAATGTGCGTCTTGCCCCAGGCGGTGGCTAGGACCGGTGGGGGGCTCAGCCCAATCAAAAGTGAAGATTGACACACTCGCTAGTCAACTCGCACAGCTTGTTTTGTGAGCCTGCTAACAATGAAAGTAGTGTTATAGTTAACTAGGTAGCAGTGGGGATTACTCACCGAATCCATTGCATTTCAATATTTTGGCTTGACTAGCGAGTGTGTGTTGTGATTTTCAACAACATTGAAATTGTATTTCTGTGTTTCAAAATAAAAGTCTGAACCTTTTGATTTGTTGCCGTTGATTTGTTGCTCCTTTCACCAGACTGTGTCACATTAATTTTTTCAGAATTGTTGATATTCCAGGGGTGTGTTTGAATGTTTAATCTCATATTTGTATTTACTGTAGGTCCATGCATATATTATGTCTATCTATATACTGTAGGTTCATATACTATATCTATCTATATACTTTAGGTCCATATACTATGTCTATCGATTTAGAGCTGCCACCTCTAGCTCTCACTACATGCGTCCGTATGGGTAGTAGATCAGATTACTTTAGGACTCTTTACGAGTCTCCTGACCTACTGTAGTTCATGACTGCTATGAATTTACTATAGTAAAGCCACCTCAAACGTTCTGTATTTGCAGAAAGCCAAACATGACAATGCTGTCAAAGGGGACACCACAGTACAGTAAGTGTTTTTTCAAGACATGAAGGAAGTCTCCTCACCGGTCGTAATCCATGACAGCTATGAGCAGGCTGATCTGGTCGATGTTCTCGTGAGGGACGTCGAACACGATGGCTTCGTTGTAGACGGGGTTCAGGGTGTTCCTCTTGGTGGAGGTCTTCCTCTTCTTCAGCCTGCGACCCTCACACATGAGAGACACCTTCACGTAGGGGTCTGAGGAGAGGAAGGGTGGCAGGTTGGAGAGGGTTAACATCAGGACAGCCGTGCTTATATCACCTACTCTTAGCGCCGCCTCGAGGGTCAAATGACCATAGTCTTTAGAATGGGAAGCTGCTACTTACACACAAAGACCACTAGTTGGCGCGTCTTGTAAATTAGCCTGCCTCCTACACAGAAAAACTGCTAAATAGCTTTAGACTAGCTTATCCTGATTGATGATTGAAAATGTAACGATACTGCTAGATACGCACATATCTAGGCAAAGTCATGAAAGGAGGGTCCTGAAATTTGATCGAGTGCAAAGGTATACTTTTGTTTTTACTCACTTGGTCAAATGACCCCACCCATGGCTGTTCTAGTGTTGCCAAGACAGGCACAACTAAGAGGTGATGTAAACATGTTAAAAACCAATATAAATATTTGAAAGTATGCATGAAATGATAGTGATAGTCTACAACTTAATTCACACTGGGCATCTGAGGAGAGTAGGGTGAGCAGGGTCAACTCAAAGGGGGGGACCGATGTTATTAGGTGTTACCTCAGGTTGATACAGGGGGAGAGGGTGAGCCCAAGGCAGACATACAGTACTGCAGGTGTCACGAAGAGGTGATACGCTACCACCTCAGCAGTCTGGGAAAACTGATAACATTAGTCATGCTGTCTGCCCATAGGACCATGTGATGAATGAGAATAGAACGGCAAATCAATATCCCACGGCTGTCACATCACATTAGAACAGCTGATGAGTTTGTTATGGTTCTCCAGCATTGAGACAAGCGGATCCGCAAATGTTTTCCCTCCTCCTATGCCGTCAGTGGCTAGAAGGCACTTTCAATAGAGATGCTCCGCTGAACTAAGGTCTGTAGTGTGTGTTTTGTGTTTTGAATGAATGAATGAATGGTCTTTATTGTCATTGATATAGTACAGGTACCAAACAACGACATTTGGGAGGGGGGGCTCCCCTGGTGCTAGGAAAAAAAAATAAAAATAAAAATGACACAAATGTTAAGCTTTTTGGTTTTTAGCCCCCCCATCACTGCCTTTTTTTTGTGTGTTAGCGGAGGCTACAGTTAGCTGAAGTTAGTAGTGGCTATTTGAACCACTCTGACCCATGGATTAAAGTTTATCCTGGCCCATAGAATACTTTCAAAGGAACCATCTGACTGTACCTTGAAACATCTTGAACCATCCGACCCTTTAATGCACCAGCCCAGTGGCCTTGCGGTTAGAGTGTCCACCCTGAGATCGGGAGGTCGTGAGTTCGATCCCTGGCCGAGTCGTACCAAAGACTAGAAAAATGGTACCTGATGCCTCACTGCTTAGGCACTCAGCATTAAGGGTTGGATTGGGGGTAAGACCCTGCGACATACCCGCGTCATGTCCAGGGGGTGTGTACATCAAGCTGCCTCACACTACTGAAACAGGAAATAGGCTCCTGCTCCTTTGGGCCATTAGGCTGGTGAACCATGGGTTCTCAAGGCTGCTTCTGCCTACCTGAGGCTCCAGTGATGTCCATGGCCTTGAGGTTCCTGGCCTTGATCATGGTGATGGTGAGCCTCCCGGCCGTGGGCAGGTAACACAAGGAGAACATGAGGTCTCCCAGGTCAACGTTGTCCTGCCAAACAAACATCATACACATTTCATTTAGCTGACACTTTTATCCTGTATATTCTGTATACAGCCCATAACTCTATATACCTATATGTATATACCTCTAAACTAAACTGATGTTTACAATACTGGCTCTGCACATACTGTATATTGCATATGCATAGTCACCTATCACTACCATTCTTGTTCTATTTATGTTGTGCCCTTATATCACTGTTTGCACTTTTGGTTGGACGCTAAACTGCATTTCGTTGTATAGTACTTGTACTCTGCGATGACAATGAAGTTGAATCTAATCAAATCTAATTTAATCCAAAGCAATTTACATTGCAGTGAGTGAATCTTTCATACATGTCCACCTTCCATTAGACATCAGACAGGCTGAATCAGTGAAAATGTTCAAAACTAAGTTAAAGACCCACCTGTTTTCTGTTGTCTATGTGCCATAGGCTGTGTATCTGTGCTGTGTAATTATGTTGTGTTTTTAAATTGAAATAGTTGTTTTTAATTTGTTTAAAATTGTTGTTTTTACCTATTGTAAAGCACTTTGATGTAAAGTGCTATACAAATAAAGTTATTATTATTATTATTATTATTATTATTATTATTATTATTATTATTATGTTTATATATGGACCCAGTGGGAATCCAACACCACAACCTAAGTGTTTTAAGCACCATACCAACTGAACCACAGAGGACCAGGCCACACAAAACATTACTCCACATTTCATTTGACTTTACTGTTTTACTGAACTTTTAGTTATCCAGGGAAGAGACCAAGCTCTCTTGGTGCACCCTGCCCACACAATATGACTACAACTACAAAACAACACATTTAATATGCAACAGTAAAATACACTACTCTATCCGAACGCCTTCAGCACTGAGTCCAGGTTATCTACCCTTCTACCCTGTACCTTTACCTTCCCACACAGAGTTTACAAGCGTTGGTTTGACCCATGGCAACATTGGTAGCATCTGAATGTCTGGGGTTGTATTCATTCAGAGATGGTGATCACAGTGATCACAGTGGCAGATAGAAATGTAATGTATACAACTAACAACTAATATAGCATGTTCTAAACAGCACATTTCTTTATTTTATTTTATTTGTTTTTCAGATTTTATCCCTTTTCACCCAATTTGGTATCCAATTGAACCCAAACAATTATCCCCTGCCTATTGCGTAGGATCCGCCGCACAACCCCGTGGCCGGCAGTCCCAGAGGAGGCCGCCAGGCAGACTATCTGACTGGCTCCTCGAGCCCAGCACCGTTATTCCGGCACCCCGGGGGCGCTGTTGCGCGACGGATCCTTGTCCGGAAATATTCCTATACCTCCCTCGGGAGCGGCCGCTCAATATGCCGCTCCCTGTGTGTGCCCCGGCCATATCCGGGTCTGGCGAGCTGGGATTTGATCCCAGTCCCCGGTGGGCAGCTTGCACTAGTGGCTAGTGCTTAGACCGCTACACCACCGCGGGGCACTCTACACAGCACATTTCTATCTGAACCAGGGGAGGCTGGTGGAGGTAGGAATCTGAGGACGGGCTCGTTGTAATGTATGAGACGGAATGTTGAAACTGCATCAAACACCGTTCTGGATTCCATCCCATGCTTTACAACGAGCCCATCCTCCCTGATCCAAACATTTAGTAAAGTCTCCTGAATAAGCCTCTGGTCTTAATGGTAAATGGACTGACTTATATAGCGGCTTATTCCAAAGCGCTTTACAACGGCCTCTCATTCATCCTTTCACACACACATTCACACACCAATGGTGGCAAGATACTATGCAAGGCGCCAGACTGCTCGATGGGAGCAATTTGGGGTTCAGTGTCTTGCTTCGTGTCCACAATGTGCCGACCATGCGGTCATTAGACGCCGGTTCTACCTCCTGAGCCACAACCGCCCCTCTTTCTAAACCAAACGTCTGAACGTTCAGTAAAGTCTCCTGAAGTCGTCCTCTGGTTTTTCTAAACCATGTCCTCCCTGACCTGACACCATACTGTTCCGGTTTAGAGATGCTGCTAAGAGTTCCCATTAGCGCACAGCTAGCCGCTAACATCTATTCACACGACAAGAACCCGGCCAATTATCACCTCTGGAAATAGCCTGGAAGCAGGAAGTGATCCGTTTGGTAATTGTGAGACAACAACACGCAGGGTTAGGTTTAGGGGAACGTCGAGAGGCTCTCACACAGACGGTACCTACACCTCACAGTGTGTGTGCCCCCCCCCCCGCTCCATCAGAACTGTCTGTGTGTGTGTGTGTGTGTGTGTGTGTGTGTGTGTGTGTGTGTGTGTGTGTGTGTGTGTGTGTGTGTGTGTGTGTGTGTGTGTGTGTGTGCGTGAGTGTGTGCATGTGTGCGTGCATGTGTGCATGCGTGTGTGTGAGTGCCTCTTTGGGCTTGTTAGTGCCAGGCAGGGAGATCACACACACCTCACGCTGTGATATAGGAACACCTCAAGAACTCTCTCTCTCAACATATTATGGATTTGGCACCTAATAAAATACTTTGACAGAAATGTAAGTTATACAGTGTGTGTGTGTGTGTGTGTGTGTGTTAATTCTTTAAGGGACTAGTTTCTCAGTCATCTAAGTCCTACTTTCGGAGGAAAGTGTCTTTTTTAATTAAAATGTTTTATAGTTTAAGGGTAGATAATAATGTCTGTAGGTCAGGTGAGACAGTGTCACCAACAGCGTCTGTGCAGCACTCAGCAGCAGGGTTTGACAGATGTGACACACACACACACACACACACACACACACACACACACACACACACACACACAAAGATGTGGAGCCAGATAAGCACCGTCTCACAGCTCTGTCTGCACCCTGACATCTCAGTCATCAGTGTGTATGCCCCCTGCGTTAGAACTGCTGCCCTTGTGTGTGTGTGTGTGTGTGTGTGTGCTCTCCTTTGTGTGTATGTGTGTGTGTGTGTGTGTGTCTGTGTGTGTGTGTGTCTCTGAGTGTGTGTGTGTGTGTGTGCTCTCCTTTGTGTGTGTGTGTGTGTGTGCGCGTGTGCGTGCGTGCATGTGTGTGTGTGCTCTCATATGTATGTGTGTACGTATGCGTGTGTGTTCTTGTCCGTGTCTGTGTCTGTGCCTGTGTGTGTGGCTGTGCTTGCCTGTATATGTGTGTGTGTGTGTGGGGGGGGGTGTCTCTGTCCTGTAAGAACTCATCATCCTCCCTGGGTCTGACAGGTCCACAGCCGCAGGGCCCCTGCAGGCACCCTGGGAAGCCCCGTTATTCTGCCTCAACAGGAAAGGTCACTGCTGCTCTCTGCTGAGATCCAGTCATTTTATGGCCTGCCCTGCCCTGCCTTACCCAGCTCCTTACAGCCCTGCCTTACGGCCAAGCTCCACCATGGCCATCGAGCGTTGCGTCAAATATGCGTTGCGTCCGAAATTGGGATCAAATGCATTGTAATCAATGAAAGGTGCTCCACCTGCTGCGTTGCGTCAGCATTGCGTTGCGTCCGATGGCTGTGTCAAAAGTAGACATTCAAAAAAGTTAGATTTTTGACGGTGGACGCAGACGTCACAATGAGACGTATATTTGCCCCACGTGGGGCGTGAGATGTATATTTACAATTGTAGTTGTTGGTTATAATTGTATAGCCTATTGGTTGTTTTCTGGTGTTGTTTTAATGTTTTGCTCTGTTTGTAGTGCACTTGATATTATGATATATATATGATATATTTTTTATCAGCTGTTAGATCACCACAGCGGTTAATAGAGATAATACCAGATTGAAAATGCTTGTAGCCAACTACTCAGCTATTGCGAATTGCTATTCACGCGAGTCAGCTGTCAATCACCACAGGTGCTTGAAAGCTTGTTGCAGGAATGGACGACGAACGGCTGATCCTTGAGGTCGAAAAATATAATTTTGTATATGCGACAAATGACAGATTGTACCATGATGCCCAGGTGAAGGACCGAGCATGGGGTGAGATCGGGTCCACACTTAAAAAATGACAGTGGAGCTAGAGTAGAACGTTGACGTTGACGCAACGCAGTAGGTGGAGCTTGGACAACGGGAAGTTGACGCAACGCCGATGGCGAGTTGACGCAACGCAGCAGGTGGAGCTTGGCCGTTACCCTACCCAGCTCCATACAGCCCTGCCCTACCCTACCCAGCTCCTTACAGCCCTGCCTTACCCTACCCAGCTCCTTACAGCCCTGCCCTACCCTGCCCTGCCCTACCCAGCTCCTTACAGCCCTGCCCTACCCTACCCAGCTCTCTACAGCCCTGCCTTACCCTACCCAGCTCCTTACAGCCCTGCCTTACCCTACCCAGCTCCTTACAGCCCTGCCTTACCCTACCCAGCTCCTTACAGCCCTGCCTTACCCTACCCAGCTCCTTACAGCCCTGCCCTGCCTTACCCTACCCAGCTCCTTACAGCCCTGCCTTACCCTACCCAGCTCCTTACAGCCCTGCCCTGCCCTACCCAGCTCCTTACAGCCCTGCCCTGCCCCACCCAGCTCCTTACAGCCCTGCCATACCCTACCCAGCTCCTTACAGCCCTGCCTTACCCTACCCAGCTCCTTACAGCCCTGCCTTACCCAGCTCCTTACAGCCCTGCCCTACCCTGCTCCTTCAGCTCTACCAGGAGGAACTGAAGCCTATGAATGTTACCCTGTTATACTTGATTCTGTGTGTGTGTCTGTCTGTGCACCCGTGTATGTATGTGTGTGTGTTTGTGTGTTTGTGTGTATGTGTGTGTGTGTGAGTGTGTGTATGCGTGTCTGTATATGTGTGTGTGTGTGTGTGTGTGTGTGTGTGTCCAGGGCTCTCTCTGTCTCCCTGTGAAGGCCGTAACAAGCCCATCGTCATCACAAAGGGACTGCATGTGGAGTTACTCTCCTACCCTGCGGCCTCCCTGTCCTCCAGAGAGGGGGGGGCTTTATTACAGACTAACCTCAATGTGTTCTGATGCACAGACCAGCACTGCACAGTGTTCCCACTACTCTACACAACAACTCCAGACAATACAACTGAATTTATTGCGTATTTATTGCATAATAGGTCCCTGAGACATGCCTGTGTTAAGTCCTGTTAAATCATTTCCACGGTCTTTATAGAAGACGTCAGTCGCTTGGAGCCCTGGGAACAAGATCCTTTGGATTTCCACAGTTGGCCTTTCCAGTGTGTGGGCGTGTCTGTGTGTGTGTGTGTGTGTGTGTGCGTGTAGGTGTGTGTGAGTGTGGGTGTCTGTCTGCACTTGCGCCCCTCCCCCCCCCCCATATGACCTCCAATTTGTTGACTTTCTGACGTTTGTACGATGGCGAACTATGGAGACACTAGCAACGCTATTCATCAAATGTTTGGGTTTCCTAACAGATTCTGGTGTAACTGAAGCACTTTACAACAATTGTATTGACACAAAGCGCTAGTCAGCTATTCATGCTTCCCATCCACTGAGCTCGCTAGTCAACTAAAGCACTTGGATGATAAGAAGCTCTCACCCTTGCTCTCAACCGACTCCTATAGCTCTGTTTGGCCTCTTAATGAACAAGGGGTGGGGTACAGGAGGACCAGGGGGGTAGAGGAAGACCAGGGTGGGGTTAGAGGAGAACCAGGGGGGGTTAAGGAGGCTAAAAGCGCAGAGTTTTACACACTGAATAGGCCTGGAGTAAGCCCTGTTCAAGCCCAGGAGTGACTGTTGATGAGCAACCGTCCTTGGGCAAAAATCTCTGCTCTAGAAAACAGGCTATTGTCTATTGTTCAAGATCAAAGTACAGTAATAATATTGCATGCTGAGGGATGCGCTACATTAGTCTTTGATTTGTAGGAACCAGTAGCCTACAAGTCTCTATAAATACCTCAAAGGCGTCGCTAATTACCTTTATGTTTATCTCGTTCTCTCTCTCACACTCCGCCTCCGTAGAGATCAATGGAGCGGGTTGCTAAGGACCCGCGGTAACGTATGAATCAGCGGAGGCTGGCGGAGGTGTAGACCAGAGGTACGGCTCATTGTGATGCGTGGAGCAACAATGAGGCCTCTGTCACCGCTCCTCGTTCAGCTCCGTGTGTTACAATGAGCTCGGCCTCTGTTTTCCACCTCCACCGGCCTCCGTTTTCCACCTCCACCAGCCTCCGTTTTCCACGTCCACCGACCTCCGTTTTCCACCTCCACCAGCCTCCGTTTTCCACCTCCACCGGCCTCCGTTTTCCACCTCCACCGGCCTCCGTTTTTCCACCTCCACCGACCTCCGTTTTCTACCTCTACTGGCCTCTATTTTCCACATCCACGACCTCCGTTTTCTACCTCTACTGGCCTCTGTATTCCACCTCCACCGGCCTCCGTTTTCCACCTCCACCAGCCTCCGTTTTCCACCTCCACCGACCTCCGATTTCTACCTCCACCGACCTCCACTTTCCACCTCCACCGGCCTCCCTTTTCCACGTCCACCGACCTCCGTTTTCTACCTCTACTGGCCTCCATTTTCCACATCCACCGGCCTCTGTTTTCCACCTCCACCGGCCCACGTTTTCCACCTCCACCGGCCTCCCCTGCTATACATATAGTTATTCATTCCGTTCATTCCGGGGCTTCTCTCTACATGCATTGTAATGAATGTCCTGCAGGAAACGCAAATTACTTTCTTTTCGTTTCTTATTGGCTGGTTGGTTTCATAAGACATGGCCATTCATTATTCAGGGTGGGGAAAGGTCAGGCAGATGGTTCATCGCAGGCATGGAAACTCCAGAAGTAGCGCCTCCTTTCAGGTATCAATAAGGCTTTTCCCTGGCCGCTTACAAGGATGAATCTGCAACAACCTGCTGTACCGGTTACTGCATTAGGATGCAGCCATGAGTCTCTGGCCTTTGTCTATAATCAGTGACAATGTAATCACAGTAATGAGTGAATCCATCGTGGCTGCCAAGACTGACCGTAGGGGCCGGGCTGATCCCCTGACCTCTGACCTTTGAACTCTTCACACAGCTGACCCTCAGGGCGTGGCCCGCGGCATGATGAGGTCGCCGTCGTAGGCTGGTGTGTAGTCTGTCATTGACACGTGGCTGCCTCATTACACACACATACATGTGCACACACACACATGTACACACACACACACGTACACGTGTGTGCATGCACGCACACACACACACACACACACACACACACACACACACACAGCCCAGATATTACGGGCATAACCCAACACACACACTCACACACACACACACACACACACACAAGTTATTAGAGGAGTAACCAGCCATCCAACCTCCTCTCAGGCTAAATAATCCAATTACCCCACTTCCCATCTGCAGCCTGTAGGATACCAGTCACCTCCACGCCTATGAGCACTCAAATCAAGTCAGTGGTGGAATTATGGTCA
>NC_137684.1:16867303-16872303 GCF_963989245.1 Nansenia antarctica | reverse complement strand
TCATCTCCATATTCGCCACATCAGAATGGCACTGCAGAACGCCAGTTTAGGACTCTCTTTGACATGGCTCGATGCATGTTATTAGAGAGCAAGCTACCCAAGGTGTTATGGCCTTATGCAGTACAGACTGCATCTGTAGTGAGAAATAGGTGTTTTAACAATCGCACAAAACAGACACCTTACATGATGCTGACAGGGAGACGTCCCAATATGTCTAGGATGCAGAAGTTTGGAACGGTGTGTTATGCCTACAAACAGGATAAGAAAAAGCTAGACCCAAGGAGTGAGAAGGGCTTCTTTGTAGGGCATGACAAGAAAAGCCCAGCTTACCTGGTTTTCTATCCTGACAGTGGAAAGGTGAGGAAGCACAGACTGGTCAGATTTATGCCAAAGACGATGGGTGAGCAGCAGACACAGACTGAGATATCAATAGATGATGAGGACTGTGATGTGCCACAAAGGGCCAGCACGACTAAGCAAAGGGACGCGAGTCCAAAGACAGCTGAAGAGCATATTCCTGTGACCAGGCCCGAACAGGTGCAGACTAGGGAGAAACAGGAGTCTCCACGCTATCCTCCCAGGGAGAGGAAGAGACCTGATTATTTTGGGGACCGTGTCTATGAAGTAGGAAGTCAGGACCAGGCACAGGTAAACATTGATTACTGCTACAAAATGTTGTGTAACGTACCTTTGACCTACAGTGATGCAGTGAAGTCACCCAAGTCTAGAGAATGGGTCAGTGCTATGGACGACGAAATGCAATCATTGAGAGAGAATGGTACGTTTACTTTGACTAACTTACCCCAGGGCAAAGTTGCAGTGGGGGGTAGATGGGTGTATACAATCAAGAAAAATGCAGATGGTTCAGAAAAATACAAAGCACGCTATGTTGCAAAAGGCTACAGTCAGAGAAGGGGTGTTGACTATGAAGAGACCTTTTCTCCCACAGCCGATTTAACCAGTGTTCGAGTGTTGATGCAAAAAGCAGCACAGGAGAATTTGATTTTACATCAAATGGATGTCAAAACTGCCTATCTTCATGCACCGATAGATTGTGAGATATACATGGAACAGCCAGAGGGTTATGAGCAGACATCTGGCACAGAGACAGTGGTGTGTAAACTAGAGAAGTCACTGTATGGTCTAAAACAGTCTGGCCGAAATTGGAACCATTTATTACACGACTATCTAATGGTGAATGAGTTTGTGCAAAACCCTGCAGATCATTGTGTATATACTAAAGAAACGGAACATTAGAAAGTGATCATGATTATATGGGTCGATGATTTGGTTATTGCTGCCAGTAACGAGAATGCACTGAATGTTGTAAAAGAGATGCTCTCAAAGAAATTTCAGATGAAAGATATGGGCAAATTGACACATTTCCTGGGAATCGATTTTGAACAGTGTGATGGATGTGTAACAATGTCACAAAAGCAGTGTGTAAAGAACATGCTAGAGAGGTTTGACATGCAGAACTGTAAACCCCGATCGACGCCTTGTGAGCAGACACTCAATTACACTGAAGGGGCAGGATTAATGAGTGATGTCACTCGGTACAGAGAGGTCGTCGGTAGCCTCATCTACCTGACTATGTGTACTAGGCCAGATCTTTGTTTCATAGTGAGTAAACTGTCCCAGTATTTTACCAAACCAACCGAGGAGCATTGGGCCACTGCCAAACATGTATTGAGGTTCTTAAAGGGCACCAGTGATAAAGTGTTGTGTTACAAAAGGTGTAACTCTGATTTGAGATTACAGGCTTTCAGTGATGCTGACTGGGCAGCAGATGTCACAGACCGTCGTAGCACAACAGGTTACTGTGTTAGTCTACATGAGAATGGTCCATTGGTCTCATGGAAGACCAAAAAGCAACCAACGGTGGCGTTGTCCACATGTGAGGCGGAGTACATGGCATTAGCTGCAACCACCCAAGAGTGTTTACACCTGACTCAACTGTTGACACATATGGATGCATGCAAGTATGCACCACCCATTGTCCATGAGGACAATCAGGGAACGATTGCATTAGCTAAGAACCCAGTCCGCAGACAAAGATGCAAACACATAGATATAAAGTACCATTTCATCAGGTCTACAGTACAGAATGGACAGATCTGTTTGCAATATTGTCCCACAGATCAAATGGTGGCTGATGTGTTTACCAAACCAGTAACTAAGGACAAATTGGTTAGGTTCACAAAGGTTATGTTTGGGAGAGAAACCACATCAGTGTGAGTAAGGACCAAGCGGTCAATTTTTGTTTTGGTTTTCTTGCTTTATTTTTTCAAAGTGTTATAAGAGAATACCAGTGAAAAACTGAAGACTGTTTGTAAATGATGATGATGATGTATATTCTTGTTTCACAGGAGAGGAACAATATCAGTGCCAGCTTTTGTTTGTTTGATTGATGGAATGACAGCCCCAAAGAGTGTTATGGAAATTGTAGGCTACTGATTGTTATTGATTTGTTTATTTTTCTCTCCATCTTGGTCAGGTGAGAGCAAGTGGGGGTGTTGACATGAGTGTGCTCTCCAGTCATCCCTATCCCAGTGTGAGTGGGGCATAATTGGTTGATTGACACCAGCTGTGTGACATGAATGATTGAGCCAGCTGATCCTATATATGTGACCATTCCCACAATAAACGTTGCTTCCTTGATAACATGAACCCTGTCTGACAGCGTATGATTCCTCCGTTCAGTGTGTAGTCCGATCGTTATGGTCTTAGCCAATACGCAATAACCAACGTTTAACAACGGAGCATCCCTTTAATGTGCGGATGAACGGTGTCCATATATTGCAGTGGAGGCAGAAATCGTAGGACTGTAATAATAATTGTTTTATCGCCATGCAATCAACTTGTCAGTCAATTGTTGGAATTGTCATGCTCTAGGCACAGGGTCTGTCATAGACGGCAACCCTGGAGCAATTCGGGGTTCAGTGCCTTGCTCAAGGACACCTCGACACGCGGCCAGCCGGGGTTCGAACCGCCGAATGCCAACCTTGCGATCATTAAACGCTGGCTTTACCCCCTGAGCCACAGCCACCCCCGGCATGGAATGATAAATACTGTTCCCTATTCCCTTCAACACGTAACAACGAGCTTGTCCTCCTGATTCCTACGTCCGCCAGCCTCCCCTGCTGACTCTATATCGACCCACACAAACGCGACGACCGTGAGGTCAAAGGTAAAAGCGCCAGCTGCTCACCGTGGTGACGTACTGGATGTTCCGGCACAGCCGTGTCTCCGCCGGGAAGTCCGCCAGGTCCAGGAAGTTGTCCACCACCACCTGGCCGATGATGTCGTGCCGCGAGAAGCGGTCGAAGTCGTAGACGCTGAAGTGGAGCTTCCGCGTGGGCAAGTCGGCGTACTCCACGGGGAACAGGAAGACCTCGTCGAACACGGGCTGCAGGGTCTTCCGGTGCACCTTGGTCTGGTGCTTGGTCTTGCGGTCGGGCAGCAGGTAGATCTTGACGTACGGGTCGGACGTCCCGGAGAAGTCCTTGGCGGGGAGGTCCTGGGCCTTGTGGACCTTGACAATCAGCTGCTCCAGGTCGCAGTCGTACTTCAGGACGAAGTGGATGCGGCCGCAGCTGTCGGCCCGGCGCTCGTCGTCCGTGTCCACCGAGCGCTGCTTGTACAGCTCCGGCTTGATCCGGCCCAGGCCCGACAGGGACTCCTGCCTCTGGAACTGGGCCATGTTGAAGTCCGGGTTGGACAGGTTCATCTGGCGACGGATGGAGTGGTGTCTACAGGAGAGAGAGAGAGAGAGAGAGAGAGAGAGAGAGACAGAATGAGAGAGAGAGGGAGACAGAGAGTGAGAGAGAGAGGGGGGGAGAGAGGGAGAGAGGGTGGAGAGAGAGAGAGAGAGAGAGAGAGAGAGAGAGAGAGAGAGAGAGAGAGAGAGAGAGAGAGAGGGAGGGAGACGGTTATCGAGGATAGACTTGTCTATAGGAAAGAGAGAAGAGAGATACATAGTTAATGTTGTGTCAACAGGGAGGTAGAGGAGATAGTTATTGTGTCTACAGGGAGCTAGAGGAGAGAGAGAGAGAGAGAGAGAGAGAGAGAGAGGAGGTAGAGGAGATAGTTATCAAGGATAATCATGTGTACATGAGGGAGAGGGTAGTTATCAAGGATAAAGTTGTGTCTACATGAGGGAGAGGGTAGTTATCAAGGTCTTTAAAGACAATATCAACAGTGGGAATAACGCAGGTGGATAGAGTTGTGTTTGCAGTTGGTAGAGATGGCTTCTATTATGTTCACCAGGTAGAGTATAAAATATAATTAATATGGAAATAAAGCAAATCGGTATTAAGTTTCTCTTCTCTCTAAAATCACCTCAGTTGAAATAAACAGAATACAATGCGTGTTATTTTTCGATGATGAATTTAATTGGCAGCAGTTTGAACTATAATTATAGATGATTGCGCATTTACTGTGAACTGATTAGCTTGTGTGATACTCTGCCAACAGCTGCGCTGAGAAGAATGATAACAGTGTAAAGTAGTTCAACTATTTGTTGAATGTAGGGTGAAAGTGGAACCATTGAGGTGTGTATGTGCAGGAATGTATATAATACCATTTGATTAAGCTAGCTAGCTAGATAGATGGATGGATGGATGGATGGATAGATAGATAGATCCCTGAGGGGAAATTCAGGCGTTATAGCAGCTCAGACCACAAAACAACAGCAACAAAAAAGTGACAATTAGGCAAAAATAAAATAAACAAAAATAACAACTATAAATCAAACAGTCCATCCATCTCCCTGCCGTGACCCTGACCTGCCGGAGGAGGTGGGCTCCGTGATCTGCCTCTGCACGCGGGCGATGTGGTGGACGTGGTTCGCCTTGGCCTTGCCCTGGGCCTCCAGGGGGATGTCAGGCGACGTGTGGCTGATCTTCATGCCCGACTCTGGGACCAAGGTGACCAGCGTGGCCGGGGAGGGGGCCGGGGTGCCCGAGGGGGGCGGAGGCACCCCGCAGGAGGGCTCCTTG
>NC_137684.1:16862303-16864803 GCF_963989245.1 Nansenia antarctica | reverse complement strand
TTTAATTACCCACAGGGCAAAAAAAAGAAGAAGAAACAGAAAAAAAGTTAAAACTATGATATGACAGTTCTAATTAGGACTGGTTTAATTACATCTGTCGTATTCAACAACCTGTAATGCTACACACACACAAACACATACATACATACACACACACACACACACACACACACGTGCACACACACGTGCACAGTACACCCATGCACGCACACACACACACACACACACACACACACACACACCTCCAGCTTGTATAAAATCCACTATACAAACATGTATACAATGTGTCAGAGGTGATATCTTGCATGAGTGCGGTTGTGTTTGCTCATTGCGTGGATTAGACCAGGCAATTATGCTGCTGCAACATGTGGCGGCCATGATAGGGCCTGTAAATTAATTGCTCCTCTCTGGTTTTAATAATCTGCTAGTTCACAGCATAATCATAATGGACTCAGTTCCATTCCAATTAGCCTGGACAGGCATTGACAGCTATGTGTGACAATAATATTAATAATTTAAAAAAAAGAAGGTTAGAATTTCAATTGTGAAGCCCACTGATTCAATATACCCCCGCCCCCCCCCCCCCCACACACACACAGGGTGGTGCCGACTGCCGAGCGCACTACTAGTGTATCCTGTCTTACCTGTACTATTGTCACCTTTATCTTGTATTATGCCAATTATTTTTTGTCACTTATGTCCTGTAATCTTGAGTCATTATTGCCTTATGTCTGCAGCACTCCACTCATAGAGCGGCTACCTCCAGTTTGCCTACCGGCGCACAGCAGTGGCCCCCAAACCGCCCCCCACTGGGGACCCGCAGCCTCCCCACACACCCGGCCGGCCCCACCACCAGCACATCCGACCCAACCAACCAAGCACAAACCATAATAGCCCTGCACTTAGCTAACCAAGCCAGGTGCGCCGGAGGCGGAACAGACCAAACACACGGAGAGGCCGGGGACTCCTGAGGAGAGGCCCGAGAACCACCGGCGCACAGCAAGCAAGCAAGACCGAAAAACCTGTACACTGTGTATCCAGGAAGAATCCCCTGCAGCCCTCTACAAACGTCCAGTTTGCTTATCAGCGTATGCACTGTCCTGTAACAATAAACTAGAAAAACACATGCCTTTTAATTATATACAAACTAAAATGTGATTCTCTGTGAGTTTTAAACTTTAAAGGACCCGTCCTCTAAGGAATGTACATATTTTATTAGAAAAGAAGGTGTCCTTTGACTTTGGATGATGTGTCATTAACGTACCGTATTATGTTTGTAATTATTTAATGTACATGTATGATTCATGTCCGTAAGCACGCCTCCTCTGCAAAAGTGGGCTCAGTAGGAGCCACAGGCTAAATAATGAAGTATTAATCAAACTAAATAATGAATTCATTTGAACTCAATGAAGTATTAATCATAAACATAAAGAACATGATTCTGTGTGTGTTGAAGTCAACGAAGGGATCCTAGCTACACTGAGGAGTAAACAGAGAACCGACAGACGGAACAAAGCGTCACGGTAACGTCACGGTAACCACTCTGGGACGGTTATATTTCCTCAAAGAAAATGCAAAGACGTCTCTTTCTTCCCTTGCTTTGAAGAGCACTGACCTCAAAATGCTCAGAGTAAGTAAGCAGACGGTGCTGTAACAGACGCTGCTAATTGTTGACAAGCTGATGTAAAGCTCTCTGATGATACAACACCACGAAACCACAACATCTCCCCTTACGGGAGCCCAAAGGCTACCGTGGCGATCAAACCAAGTCTTTTCGGTTCTTTTAGGTACCGATCTTCTAAAAAAGGACAAAAAAAGAGTTGAAGGGGGAGAGTTTTTAAGATGAAAAGACGTCAGAAGAGGCTCTCCATTTCACCTGAAAGCTTAGAGCGTTTTTATTTTATTTTTTATTTTGTATTTAAACACACTTTAAAACATGTAAATTGTACACACGCACACACATGCACACACACACACACCGCTCCTCCCAGCATCTCTTAAGTGTGAAGATAATACGTAGTATGTGCCACAAATGTTCTATACTATCTCAGTCACACACGATACACGGTCTACAGCAGGGGTCCCCAAACTTTTTTCTGTGAGGGCCACATCATTTTTCCTTTCTGTGATGGGGGGCCTGGGTTGGTCTCTAACATAAAATAATATGGAACGGAGTGGAATGGAGGCGGTTGCGCAAAGCAATTGTGCGCAGGAGAGCACTGGTGGATGCGAACAAAGTCTAAACAGTTGAATTTGGATGGAATTTATACCTATAGTGATATGTCAATGAAATATAATCAGTTTTACAGTCTGATACTTGAGGGAGGACCCTCATCATACACGGGGGGACCCATGAAGCAGGGCTTCTTGCATTCTGGTGAATTTAGATGCAATTTGTGCCCTTTCTGCATCAATTTATGGTGGAAATTTATTTCCAATTATTTGCGAAACAGCGCCCCCGCCACCACGTCGGTGCAATGCCGCAATTGCAGTTAGAAAT
>NC_137684.1:16849803-16857303 GCF_963989245.1 Nansenia antarctica | reverse complement strand
GCAGCCAATGACACAGAGGTATTCTTTGCAGCATGACATCGTGCATTGTCATGCATGAAGATGATTTTGCTACGGAAGGCACGGTTCTACTTTTTGTACCACGGAAGAAAGTGGTCAGTCAGAAACTCTACATACTTTGCCGAGGTCATTTTCACACCTTCAGGGACCTTAAAAGGGCCTACCAGCTCTCTCCCCATGATTCCGGCCCAAAACATGACTCCGCCACCTCCTTGCTGACGTCGCAGCCTTGTTGGGACATGGTGGCCATCCACCAACCATCCACTACTCCATCCATCTGGACCATCCAGGGTTGCACGGCACTCATCAGTAAACAAGACTGTTTGGAAATTAGTCTTCATGTATTTCTGAGCCCACTGTCATGCTGCAAAGAATACCTCTGTGTCATTGGCTGCTATAGGCATAAAAGGAGAGAAACTCATGGTGTGGCCCCCATCTTCCCTTGACCTCAACCCTATTGAGAACCTTTGGAGCATCCTCAAGCAAAATATATATATGAGGGTGGGAGGCAGTTCACATCAAAACAGCAGCTCTGGGAGGCTATTCTGGCATCCTGCAAAGAAATTCAAGCAGAAACTGTCCAAAAACTCACAAGTTCAATGGATGCAAGAATTGTGAAGGTGATATCAAAGAAGGGGTCCTATGTTAACATGTAACTTGACCTGTTAAGATGATTTTGTTTGTAATAGCTTTTGATTTCAGTAAATATGACCTCCTAATATGACCTCCTAACCCTAAATTCATCAAATTACCATTTGTAGTTCTTTACAACCTATAAAATGTTTTGAAACTCTGTTGTGCATAATAATTTGGAACAGTGGATTTTGAGTTTTTTATTTAAAAAAAAAAATACTGTTATCATTGGGAGGTTTGTTCAATAAAATGTGAATTATACTCTAACGGTTGATGACTTGAAAATTATACTGATTGTCATTTGCATCGACTATTTAGGAAAATCTGAGAAAAATATAATTTGCATAATCATTTGGAACGGGCTGTATATACGGCTTCCTCTATACTTATCTTACCATTACTTGCTGGTTGTTTGAAACAGGTGTTTTAGTACTAGTCTGGAATGAATGCCTGCATACCTAGAAACTCCCCAGTTGGGGAACCATTTTTTCTAGATTGTCCTTGGTGACCACATCAGAGGACGCTGGAGGAGGTAGAAATCGGAGGACGTGCTCATTGAAATGAGGACGTTCCTCATTCCGTCCCATGCGTTACAATGAGCCCGTCCTCCGATTTCTACCTCCACCAGCCTCCCCTGAACCACAGGTAGAGGGGAAGAGGCCCATTGAAGTATCTCATTATTTTTAGAGTAATGCCTATCATCACTGGATGATGACATCAACCTTGTTAGACCACCGCATGTGGTCCTCAACAATCAGTTGGTTTAGGAGGATTATTTCAGTGGTGTATTATTTTGTCAATGGTTGATCTTTGGTCTTATCGCGCACACACACACACACACACACAAACACACACACACACACACACACACATACACACATACACACATACACACACACACACACACACACACACACACACATACACACATACACACATACACACACACACACACACACACACACACAAAAGCCCTCTGGCACATCTATTAGTCTCATTGTGTTGTTTCTATTGGGTCAGTATTCATTCATGATTCATGCCGGGGGCAAGTCCAAGCTGAATTTCTTTCATTAAGAAATCTGTTAAATCGGTGGGGGGGTTAGCACACACACACACACACACACACACACACACACACACACACACACACACACACACATACACACACACACATACACACACACACACACACACACACACTTTCCCTGTCATGGCTCAATAATAACTCCACAGCACTGCGACATGATGTCAATAAGAGACAATAGCAGAGGTGAGGAGGTCGTATTTGAAATGGTGGACTGAGAGAGTTTACGACCAGGGGAGCCTATGGCCTCTACTTCATCGCTGAGTTGCTGTTGTTGTTGTTGTTGTTGTTGTTGCTCCTGGGGGGTATTCCATCAATGCCGCTAAAGGGATAGGCTTGTTTTTGAAAACTCTCGCAAGATTGATCAAAATAAGCCTGGATTTTTTTTGATAAGTCTCACGACACTTATCAGAATACGCCTTGATTTCCCTTTAGCGACGTTGATGGAATACCCCCCTGGCCATGTTACACTGGAAGAGTGTGAGGGGAGACAGTACCTGCTGTGTGACGGCCCCTGTCCCTTCTCCCACCCAGTGTGCTCTTGTCCTACTCCCCTACATGGATCTGAAGACCCAGCGCTTGAACCTAGCTGGTAGATCCACACAGGGAAGGCTGGAGAAGGTAGAAATCGGAGGATGGGCTCATTGTAATGCATGGAATGGATGCATTCTACACCTTAACTATCCCTCCTAAGACCTCTTCATCCTCTCTATCCCCCTGTACAGTTTCTCTACTGTAAATAAAATATCTTAAAAACTGTATATATTTTTAAAATCTAGCATTAGAGTCTAGCATTATAATTGCCCCTGGTCCTAGCATAGATTACTTTCGCTATTACTTTTACTTTTACTCTTGCTATGACGGATGATGGATAGATGATTCACTTACTTAGACAAATGTATTCCTTGTAAGTCGTTTTGAATAAAGGCGTCTGCTAAATGCCAAAAAATGTAAATGTAAATGTTTAAGAGCCAATGCTCAACCAGATGAGGTGGCGTTGATGAGAAAAGGGTGTGAGAAACATGCATGTAGCATGTCTTTGTAATAAACCTGGAGAGAGAGAGAGAGAGAGAGAGAGAGAGAGAGAGAGAGAGAGAGAGAGAGAGGGAGAGAGAGAGGGAGAGAGATGAGAGAGAGATGAGATAGCGTAATCTAATCTGTTCTTTGACGTGATGCTTGCTGTAATGTAATAGTAAATTGTGGCAATAACAGGGGATGTGATGTACATCATTTGTCAGTGCAGAATGTTACAATGCTACAGTAGAAAACAATAGTTGCACATCCAATGTATCATATATAATAATAAATGCCATTTAGCTGACGTAGTGAGTGCATAGATTTTTCAGTATATATGGTCCCAGCGGGAAGCGAACCCACAACCTAAGCATTGTTCTAGCAATGCTCTACCAACTGGACCACAGAGGACCACAGGTGCAGCCGTGCAGGACATACGGACGTACCAAAGGAAAAGGGAATGTCTGCTAAAACATATATGTTTTTATTTTTTTATTTTTTTTACATAATGTTGGCAGTAGCAAGTCAGTAGCCTCAGGTAGGCATAAGTAGCCTCTAATGGCCCATAGGGCAGGAGCCTATCTCCTGTTTCAGTAGCGTGAGGCGGCTTGATGTACAAGTCCACCCCCTGGACATGACGCTGGTATGTCGCAGGGTCTTACCCCCCAATCCATCCCTTAATGCTGAGTGCCAAGCAGGGAGGCATCGGGTACTGTTTTTATAGTCTTTGGTATGACTCGGCCTCTTGTATGGATGCCAACGACATAAACCGTTAAACCAAAAGGACAAGCTCAGTCCAAACCCTGCTGGTAACACTTGTGGTCTCTACATGTAGACAGGTGTAGTGATGTGTGCTGTTGCACTGTAGAACAAAAAGGAATGAAAATAAATAACGTGAGTTCGATCCCCCCAGGTTACCTCATCACAGTGTGATTCCAGACCACCTCTGCTACACAAGTGTATCATATTATTCTTGTAAGTGGGACCTTCGGCATTTCATGTCAGCAATTTACACAGCTTTACAGCCACTTAGTTCTCCACTAGTAATCTGATTAATGAGCGTCCAGACCAGACCTGCCCCCCGCCCCCCCCCCCCCCCCCCCCCAGACCACCAGTGTTTCACCGGACCTGACTACAGGAGCAATCATGTTTCACTGTGCTCGTTTATATGACACAAATATGAATTCCAGGGGACGGTTGGGCCGGTTGACGTTGTCATGTTGCCTAGATGGATCGCTGTTGATGTGGAACAACGCGCGCGCAGTGAAATGGGTCAGCAGGCCTTTCGGGAACAGATCTGTTTGCAGAAGTTCCGCGCGCATGCATGTTTAATGACATGTGTAATGTTTACACGCATCATTCAAGCACAGCTGATATTAATATAGTACAGCCCGAACACAAGCTCACTAGTATACGCAGTGATTGCAGTACCAGGCTGCAAGCTGAGACTGACGTACGAATGCAATTTCATGGTGAACCCTTTGACATTAAAAAGCACTTTTGAACAACAAATTCCACTTAGTTTAGGACAGCTATAAACTACAAGTCTAATGAAAATGCAAACGTCTATCACAGAAATCTTCTTCAAAGCTTTATTTATCAGTGCTGTATGGAATGGGTGGGGCCCCCAAGACAAATAACAACTTGCTTTCGTGCTGCTGGATACGCACTGAGGCCATGGACATGGATGATACGCACTGGGGACATGGACATGGATGACACGCACTGAGGACATGGACATGGATGACACACACTGAGGCCATGGACATGGATGACACGCACTGAGGCCATGGACATGGATGACACGCACTGAGGACATGGACATGGATGACACGCACTGAGGACATGGACATGGATGACACGCACTGAGGACATGGACATGGATGACACGCACTGAGGACATGGACATGGATGATACGCACTGGGGACATGCACATGAATGAATTATACGCTTTGTGCGTCGATAACACTGTTGCTTGTAATATGAAACAAGCAATAATAAACGTAATAAAAACGTTGCATGGAGCCTATACGCAACAAGTTTGCTCAGCACCCTACCAGCAGCAAAGTGTCTTGTAAAATATGAGACCAGTGCAATTATTACTCTTTTTCTTCCAACAAAGATACACGCTTATTGATCTAATAAACTTGTGAATTGGAATTAGGGCTACGCATAGCCTACAGTATTAGACTACTGTCGCAATAACTTTTATCTGAACGACTTAAATTAATTTGATTGTGTTCTTTTATTATTTTGATTTGACATTTCTTGAAAGATATATTATTTATTTTTTTACAACAACATGCCAATGCCTTACCTGAGTCTGAGTATCTCGGTCTGGCGAGATCTCGGAAATAGTAGATGAAATCCACACAGTTTTCGTTCTCCACTTCGCCCTTAGAGCAGAGGTCCGACAGGAGTTCCAGCGCCGTTCGACAGATCTCGTCCTCTCTTTCTCCGGTCATTTCCCTCCAGCATCCTTCTGCGTGGATGATGGGCTCTCTGGCTACACCAGTCCACTGCGCTCATATAACGGTCTAAGTACACCCCTATTCCGAAAGCTCCGATCTACACCTCTCCTATAATAACGCCTATAATGCCTAATCGTGAGCTTAGAATGATAAGGTTCTATCTCCGTTTAGGGCAGTTCATGCAGAGATATTGAGCGTCAAAGTGTTGACATTCCATTATGTTTTGTGAGATGGAACCTTTGTATTGTATTAATTACTAACTCAAAAATGTCAACATTTTAAAAATAACACCACACAGGCATTAATAAACACCTAATGGATCAGATTATGTAAAAAAATAAAATAAAAAAAAAAGACAAAAATGGAGATAGAACCGTATAATTCTAACGTCACGTAATTGCACCCCTATTCCGAAAGCTCCGATCTGCACCGCTCCTATAGTAAGTACACCCCAATACACCACTACTAAAACGCACAACTACTAAACAACCAACACTCTTTTATCCTGGGCAGCGTCGGTCCACACCACTTTTATATCGCCTAAACTACATCCCTAAGCCCGGCAGCTCCACGCCTATATCCATGTCGCCCGGCGCATTTACCGTTTACCGTAGATCAAGCCCGCGGCGGGGAGGGAACACGAGGCTAAACGGTTTGCTTGTTGAATCTGAGTTCACCTCGGGATAGAAAGTTTGGATTTCTTCGGGGAAGAATCCGTTTGTTGTGTTAATAAAGTAGTGCCAGCACACTGTATGAATGAATCCTCTGGCAATGTCAAGCCCTCTCTCTTCTCTCTCTCTCTCTCTCTCTCTCTCTCTCTCTCTCTCTCTCTCTCTCTCTCTCCCCTCTCTCTCCCTATCTCTCTCCCTATCTCTCTCTCTTTCTTTCTCCCTCTCTCTCTTTCTCTCTCCCCTCTCTCTCCCTATCTCGCTCCCCTCCCTCTCCCTCCCTCTCTCTCCCTCTCTCTCCCTATCTCTCCCTAGCTCTCCCTTTCTCTCTCTCTTTTCTCTCTCCCTATCTCTCTCTCTCCCCTATCTCTCCTTTTCTCTCTCTCTTTCTCTCTCCCACTATCTCCCTCTCTCTCCCTATCTCTCTCCCCTCTTTCTCTCTCTCTCTCTCTCTCTCTCTCTCTCTCTCTCTCTCTCTCTCTCTCTCTCTCTCTCTCTCTCTCTCTCTCTCTCTCTCTCTCTCTCTCTCTCTCTCTCTCTCTCTCTCTCTCTCTCTCTCTCTCTCTCTCTCTCTCTCTCTCTCTCTCTCTCTCTCTCTCTCTCTCTCTCTCTCTCCCTATCTCTCTGTCTTTCTTTCCGCGGCGCTGTGCGCTATCCACTGCGCCGTGGTGCTGAAACAGGGCTGCGCTGCCGCTGCCGCGCGTCAAGGTCTTGAATGAATGGTTTCGACTGCGCTCAATTATTTCTCAATGCACTCACACACACACACACACACACACACACACACACACACACACACACACACACACACACACACACACACACACACACACTCACACACACACACACACACACACACACACACACACACACACACACACACACACACACACACACACTCTCACAGACACGGGTACCTCCTCCTCATAACCGCCCCCACCCGCCCAGCCACCGCGTCTCCGCCGACCCATTACTGCGCGTTCCACTTCACTGCAGCCCAGGATGGATGGAAATATCAATATCAAGTAACAAAACTGTGAAATTGACTTGTTTTATCAATTGGTTTATTGTTATTGGAATAGCCTAATCAATCAATCGTGGATATTCTGACACACACAGCCACACCTCAATGATTTGAAGAAAAAACATCCAGGTTTGCAACTAGTGTATACACATGTATGAATTGTATATCTTAAAAAAATATATAATAAAACAAAAAAAATATATATATGTAAGTGTGCTGGAAAACTAGTTTTCAACAAACGACATTTTTCAACAAACGACATTTTTCCCGGTTTATTTAGACAGCTCTCAATACATTATGTCTGCTGTAGTGAATGAGAGGAGTTTTCCCTCGTTAAATAATCTGTTTACGAAGACAGAGTCCCGTCCCCCTGCCGCTCAGAGTCGGGCAGGATTGTTTTCCACATTCGAAGGACAGAGCCAGAGACCCGGCTGACCTTTCGTGATTCCGTTAAGAGGGCAGAGGATGGTTATAAATGTAAAAAAATGTGATTTAAAATGTCAACATGGTAGGAGGAATATGAGTCGCCCTTTAAAAGCATAACCGCCATCTATTCAACAAGTTAAATATCACATGTAAAGGGTATC
>NC_137684.1:16830783-16838283 GCF_963989245.1 Nansenia antarctica | reverse complement strand
ACCGACAGCTTAGCCCAGGTGCTTGAGATCATCAGGTGAGTCATGTTGGGGATAAGGGGGGGGCTTGGTGTGACTCTGAAGGGGCTGGTGAGGAGGCTTGGTGTTGTACAGTTTTTCTCTTAACTCTTAACACAAATCCAGAAACTCACACACTAAACCCTAAACTCCACAAATCTCTTGCAAAAGCAAACACTGCATTCAAAATAATGTCTTCTCAAAATGAAATGTTGTCATCAAATGACAAACACACACAATCAAATGAATAGACACTTGTAAGAACCAATTGAACACTGATGTGCACAATGGAAAACACTATGATCAGCAGAAAACAGTACTATGATAAGATTATCAGTAGGCCATTTGCATTGTTACACTACATGTACAGTAGCCTGTTATAAACTGTTATGTTTTCATACTCAAATATAAAACACACAAATACAAGAATATACATTTTTTTTAAATCTGAAATACTGTACACATCTCGGCAATGACAGTTGGATTTGTAGTGTTCTTCATACAGAACAAACAATAGACAAAAGAAAATAAGCCATCTGCATAATATACTCTACACTAAAGCTACAAGACCTCATCGACATCACAGGCAATGTTCTCCCTGGCCAAGCAGAGGGGAAAGTATCGCCTGGCATGACAATTCCAGCCCTGATAAACCCTGATATATTTCAACACAGGAGAGCTCACCTTCGGCCCTTTTATTGCTAAAGCTATGATTGCTAATTGCAAAGCAATAGGTGTTTGTGCATATGAGGAGTGTGATTGTGTGATTGGTGGTTTGAGTTTAGCATTCTGAATGGTAGTGTTTTCCATGTGAACACAAGAGATTTTAGAATGTGCCAAATGTAGACAATTGTGCTTAGTGTTTTGTTAGCTGTATGGTTTAGAGCTGCAAAATGAGTCATAAGCAAGAAATGTGTTTGTCATTGTGAAGAATTGGTGTGAGATAAAATACACCAGTTTCAGGTTTTGATCATTGTGTTTGATGTTCTTGTTAGTGTTAAAGCGATAGAGAAAAACTCTAACACATTTTCTCCTGCATATAGTCTACACAAAGGCCACAAGACCTCGTTGACATCACAAGCAATGTTGTCCTTGGAAAAGCAGAGGGAAAAGCATTGCCTGGCATGATGAAACCAGCCTTGATATACTTCAGATATTTCAACACATCAGAGCTCACCATTGGCCCTTTTATTGCTAGGATTGCTAATTGAAAAGCAATAGCTGTTGGCCCATATGAGGAGTGTGATTGTGTGATTGATGGTTTGAGTTTAGCATTCTGTATGATAGTATTTTTCATGTGAACAGAAGAGATTTTATCAAGGAAGATTGTGCCAATTGTGTAGAGAATTGTGTCTAGTGTGTTGTTAGCTGTATGGTTTAGAACTGCAAAATGAGTGATAAGCAAGAAATGTGTTTGTCATTGTGAAGAATTTGTGTCAGCTAAAATACACCAGTTTCAGGTTTTGGGCATTGTGTTTGAGGTTCCGATGTTAGTGTTAAAGCGATAAAGAAAAACGGTAAGCCCTGGAGTCATGTGAGCATCCATTGTGGTTCTGGTATTGTTGTTTAGCTATATTTGTACTACGTAAAACACAAATTTTCCAGCGAGGAGTTACGTAAGGTGGGTAGTGTTGGAGATTCTGGGGTATTCCATTAACGTAGCTATAGGAAAATCCAGGCTTATTTTTGATAACTCTCATGGGATAAGCAAAATAAGCCTGGATTTTCCTTTAGCGACATTGATGGAATACCCCCTTGGTGTGATACTGATAGAGACAGGTGAGATGGTGATGGAGACAGGTGAGATGGTGATGGAGACTGGTGAGATGGTGATGGAGACAGGTGAGATGGTGATGGAGACAGGTGAGATGATGATGGAGACAGGTGAGATGGTGATGGAGACAGGTGAGATGGTGATGGAGACAGGTGAGATGATGGAGACAGGTGAGATGGTGATGGAGACAGGTGAGATGGTGATGGAGACAGGTGAGATGGTGATGGAGACAGGTGAGATGATGATGGAGACAGGTGAGATGATGATGGAGACAGGTGAGATGATGGAGACAGGTGAGATGGTGATGGAGACAGGTGAGATGATGGAGACAGGTGAGATGGTGATGGAGACAGGTGAGATGGTGATGGAGACAGGTGAGATGATGATGGAGACAGGTGAGATGGTGATGGAGACAGGTGAGATGATGGAGACAGGTGAGATGGTGATGGAGACAGGTGAGATGATGGAGACAGGTGAGATGGTGATGGAGACAGGTGAGATGATGATGGAGACAGGTGAGATGATGGAGACAGGTGAGATGGTGATGGAGACAGGTGAGATGGTGATGGAGACAGGTGAGATGGTGATAGAGACAGTGTTGACGGATGAAGGGGACTCGGAGAGATGCCCAGGAGTCATGCCCAGCCTGGGGCTAATAATAATGATGATAATAATAATAAATAAATAAAAAATATGATTATTGTTATTATTATAATTATTATAATTATAATAATGATAATGAGCTTTATTTATAGAGCACCTTTCATACATAAGAATGCAGATCAAAGTGTTGTACAATGTAGCGCAAAATAAAGAAAAGGAGTGACAGATTAAAATCATAAAACATACAAAGGAATAACAGTAACAATGAGTAAAAGAGTATTGAAAACAATAAAATAATTGTAAAAAAAAACTAAAAACATTAAAAACATGATCTGGTCAAGGCTAACATCAGGTGGTCCACTACTTCACTACCGTTCAGTGACGTGGGGGAAGTTGAGATCATGGCTGAAGACTGTTCCGTCACGCAGTGGGTGGTGTGTTCGCAGAGGCGACTGGTAGTGATGATGAGGGACTGGCTGTGGTCGTGTGGGCGGTGGAGGAGATCAGACGGTAGGGGACTAGGTGTGATGCTGAGTCGTGTTCTGCCTGAGGCTGTGGTGTTCATTCGGAAGCTCTTTGTGGTGAATGGTCAGCAGCAGCAGCAGCAGCACAGAGACAGAGAGAGAGACAGAGAGACAGAAACAGAGAGAGACAGAGAGACAGAAACAGAGAGAGACAGAGAGAGACAGAGAGACAGAGACAGAGAGAGAGACAGACAGAGAGAGACAGAGAGAGAGAGACAGAGAGAGACATAGAGACAGAGACAGAGAGAGACAGAAAGAGAGACAGAGAGAGACAGAGAGACAGAGACAGAGAGAGACAGAGAGAGAGACAGAGAGAGACAGAGAGACAGAGAGACAGAGACAGAGAGAGACAGAGAGAGAGACAGAGAGACAGAGACAGAGAGAGACAGAGAGAGAGACAGAGAGAGACAGAGAGACAGAGACAGAGAGAGACAGAGAGAGAGACAGAGAGACAGAAACAGAGAGAGACAGAGAGACAGAAACAGAGAGAGACAGAGAGAGACAGAGAGACAGAGACAGAGAGAGACAGAGAGAGAGACAGAGAGAGACATAGAGACAGAGACAGAGAGAGACAGAGAGAGACATAGAGACAGAGACAGAGAGAGACAGAGAGAGAGACAGAGAGAGACAGAGAGACAGAGAGAGACAGAGAGACAGAGACAGAGAGAGACAGAGAGACAGAGAGAGACAGAGAGAGACAGAGAGAGACAGAGAGAGAGACAGAGAGAGACAGAGAGAGAGACAGAGAGAGACAGAGAGCGACAGAGAGAGACAGAGAGACAGAGACAGAGAGAGACAGAGAGACAGAGACAGAGAGAGACAGAGAGAGACAGAGAGAGAGAGAGAGAGAGAGACAGAGAGAGAGACAGAGAGAAAGACAGAGACAGAGACACAGAAACAGAGAGACAGAAACAGAGGGACAGAGAGACAGAGAGACACATAAACAGAGAGACAGAGACAGAGAGACACAGAGTAAGGGACAGATAGACACAGAGACAGAGTCAGAAGGAGATAGAGACAGAAGGACAGAGTGTTTTCGTGCCCCAAGTTAGTCGTCATACTCTTCAGAGATGTCTACACTTGTACTGCTCATACAACCACTCAACCAGCCACCCCTACACTCTACAGGTCTCTCACACTCTCACACTCCCCTGCACTCCCATGCAGACCTCACACACTCTCAGAGGCCACCCTCCCAGTGTAGGCTGCGGGAGGTAGAAATCTGAGGCCGGCACACATGACATCATTCCTCATTTCATTCCATGCATTATAATGATCCTGTCCTCCGATTTCTACCTCCACCAGCCTCCCCTGGCGTCCTCGTCCTCTCCACAACCTCCGCAACCACAGCATGTGGTGGTCATCCAATTGGCCGACTGCCAACACCTCATTTCTCTGGCTTCTGACTGGCTTTGATGAGAGCAGATCCATGTATCGGCTGCTATCCTCATAGCTCATGTGGACGTTTCTCACAGTTATAAATAGAAACTGACAGCGTGTGAATATCTGCTCTGACATTTACCTGAGCTCCCTCGCCCGCCCTGCAACAGCGTTTTGAGACACGGCACGTTTGAACAGATATTATGAGGTCTGGCACCTCTACACTCTTGGAAAAAAAGGGGTTCCAAACGGGTTCTTTGTTAGATCTGGCCCTGCAGGCGAACCATTTGAAGAACCATTTTGAAGAACACTTTGAAGAACCCTTCTGCTCTGTGGAAAAATAATGGTCTGTGGAAAAGCTTCAACATGGAAACCAAATTGGTAAATGGAGTGCACACACAAGGCGCCGGCCCGCTCATTGGGAGCAATTTGTGGCTCAGTGTCTTGCACAAGGACACCTCGACATGTGGACAGCCGGGGATCGAACCGCCGACCTTGCGATCATTAGACTCTACCTCTTGAGCCACAGCCGCCCCAAAAGGGGACTAAATGGCACTAGAAAGAGTTCCCTGCAGGGTCAAATGAAGAACTCCTTTTGGGATATGAACTAGAACCTTTGTTCTAACAATGTACATTGAGAGACACTTAGCATTAGAACAGATGGAGGCAGGCCCTAATTAAGAAAAATCGGCTTTCCAGGAGAACTCAAGGCTATGAGTTTTTCTCTTGTACCATGAAAGGACTTCCAATTTAAAATGCAATTTGAAATGCAGACATTACCTCCGTTTCATCCTGAAGACATTGTTTCCATGAAGATGAGAGACATCCACACATTCGTCACCGCTGGAAGAAATCTGTTTCCTTCCATTATCTACCGTTGATTGAATTGAGGTGGGAGTTTATAGACTACACAATGCAGCAAATGCCATATAAGAATCGAATCCGAAAGATCAATGGCATCCAGTTGAAATGAATAAAGCGTGCTCCGTTTCTGCACGCTGCATCCGTTTAGTTATCAATAATAGACAAGAATTGCCTTTATTTGAGGTCCCATTGTATTAACCCAATTTCCACTATCATCTCAGATACCGGAGACTACAAAAGCTTTTCTCTTAATGTTATGGCCTGATGGAATTTATAATGTAATCCACTACACATTTACATTTCATCTGCACATCTCTCTCTGCCTGTAGGTTCTCATCTAGCTCCTGAATGCATTTTTATGACATTTAAAACCATTTGTGATTTTTATGGAGTGTGATTGTGTCACCCCTTGTTCAGGACACACATTCTCTCTCTCTCTCTCTCTCTCTCTCTCTCTCTCTCTCTCTCTCTCTCTCTCTCTCTCTCTCTCTCTCTCTCTCTCTCTCTCTCTCTCTCTCTCTCTCTCTCTCTCTTTGTCTCTCTCTCTCTCTCTCTCTCTCTCTCTCTCTCTCTCTCTCCCTCCCCCTCCCCCTCTCTCACTCCCCAGACAGAGCTCTCTGTTGCATCTTTTAACACCCTGTAAGGCGTCCTTGGGTGGAAACCAAAATAAAAAAAGTTATACATTAAAAGCTGCTTGTCTCTCCTGGTTTCATAAGGTGGTGTCGCTGACTCATTAGTGTGGCTGTGTGGTACTGAAGCTGTCCACGTCATAGGCTCTATTTTCAGCCCGGTGTAATATTGCAATATTGATGCTGGAGTCCAAATGCTGGTATATTGGGAATTTGTTTTGGTGGTAAGTAGTGAAAATACCACAGCACTGAAGCTTTGAAGTTTGGCTATCAGGACCGTTAATAATAATAATAAGAATCATTATCATCATCATCATCATCATCATCATCATCAACATCATCATCATCATCATCAGCAGCAGCCGATGATCCGCTCAGCTTTCCGTACGACTCTTTGTAGCTTGGCCTTGGATCGGACAAATGCAGAGTCGTACCAGACAGTGATGGAGGATGTTAGGATGCTCTCTATGACGGCCCTGTAGAACTGGACCAGGATGTGACGACTGATGTGAAGTTTCTTCAACTGACGGAGGAGGAACCAACGCTGCTGGCCTTTTTTCCACTAAATAGGTGATGTTGTTATCCCATTTTAGTTTGTTGGAGATGGTAGTGCCCAGAAATTTGAATTCATCCACTATCGTGGCAGAGGAGTTATTGATGACCAGTGGGGAGTGAGTTGGAGCCTTTTTCCCGGAAGTCCATAATCACTCCACTGTCTTGGTGTTGTTGAGTTCCAGGTTATTGGCCGCAGACGAGGACACCAGGTGGCAGACCTCCCTCTGGTAGGCAGCCTCGTCAATATCAGTGATGAGGCCAACCGTGGTGGTGTCATCTGCATATTTGATGGTCTTGACAGATGTGTCACCAGAGGTACAGTCGTTGGTGTACAGGGAGTAGAGCAGGGGGGAGAGCACACAGCCCTGAGGAGCACTAGTGTTAACTGTGCGGGGCTGAGACAGGTGAGGGCCCTTCCTGACGTACTGCCTTCTGTTGGTGAGGAAGTCAGTAATCCACTGACAGATGGAGGGGTGGATATTCAGCTGGGCCAGTTTATTGTGGAGGAGGTCAGGAATTATGGTATTGAAGGCTGAACTAGAATCCACAAACTGGACTGGCATAGGTGTTCTGTTGCAGAATATAGTGGAGCGCCAAGTTGACTGCGTCGTCTGCTGAGCGGTTGGGTCTGTATATACAGGGGGGTCCGTGAGATGGTCTGTGGAGGCTTTGAGGTAGGGCAGAACCAAGTGTTCAAATGTTTTCATGACTACAGAGGTGAGGGCGACCAGTCTGTAGTCATTCAAGCAGGTGATCTTGGGCTTTTTTGGCCCCGGGATGATGACAGCTGATTTGAAGCATGCTCTACATGAGTTTACAGAATGGTTGAAAATGTCTGTAAACACTGGAGCAAATTCACTGGCGCAATGCTTGAGGGCAGCCAAGTTGTTGTTCAATTCTGTCCTTATATGTCTTCTTAGCATTCCGGATGACGTTGCTGAGGAAGTATTTGGCTTTGGTGTATGTATCTCTGTCTCCACTCCTGTAGGCTGCCTCCTCCTCCTTTCTCAGTAATCTCACTTCCTTGCTGCTTAAGGCTTTCTGCCAAGCCAAAGTTAAGCTAATGCTACAAGCCAGGCCTAGAGGACCTATAGGCTTTCTGACAAGCTAAAGCTAAGCTAATGCTACAACCCAGGCTTAGAGGACCTATAGGCTT
>NC_137684.1:16815783-16828283 GCF_963989245.1 Nansenia antarctica | reverse complement strand
AGCCTGTCCTCCAATGAGACTGTCCTCCAATGAGCCTGTTCTCCAATGAGCCTGTGCTCCAATGAGACTGTCCTCCAGTGAGACTGTCCTCCAATGAGACTGTCCTCCAATGAGACTGTCCTCCAGTGAGCCTGTCCTCCAATGAGACTGTCCTCCAGTGAGACTGTCCTCCAGTGAGCCTGTCCTCCAATGAGCCTGTCCTCCAATGAGCCTGTCCTCCAATGAGACTGTCCTCCAATGAGACTGTTCTCCAGTGAGACTGTCCTCCAGTGAGACTGTCCTCCAGTGAGCCTGTCTTCAGATGTCTACCTCCAGCAGCCTCCCCAGGTAATGAAGTACATTGAAACATATAGGCCAGAGTACCCATAGAGTCTAGTTTGTTGCGTATCCCAATGACCGTAAATACCATGTTCTGTTCCATTGTGCTTGAAAAAGCCTTATTTTGGAAAATACACAAAGGGGAACCGTAGGGGGAGGTGGGGGGCGGGTGTGGGTTGGGGGGCATAGCACATTAAGGCGCACCAGGTCCCTGGTTCGATTCCGGCCATCGACCTGTCCTGTCATCTCTTCTCTTCTCTCACCCATCCTTCCTGTCATTCACTACTGTCTATATCCTCCTCTCTCTCACCCATCCTTCCTGTCATTCGCTACCGTCTCTATCCTCCTCTCTCTCACCCATCCTTCCTGTCAATTTCTACTGTCTCTATCCCAATAAAGCAGAAATGGGTGGCTTAGTTCAGGTGCATGCCACATAATCGTAGGGTCCCTGGTTCGATTCCGGCCAACGACCTATCCTGCATGTCATCCCACCTCTCTCTCACCCATCCATCCTGTCAATCTCTACTGTCTCTATCCTCCTCTCTCTCTCTCTCACCCATCCTTCCTGTCAATCTCTACTGTCTCTATCCTCCTCTCTCTCTCTCTCTCTCTCTCTCACCCATCCTTCCTGTCAATCTCTACGGTCTCTATCCTCATCTCTCTCTTTCTCTCTCTCTCTCTCTCTCACCCATCCTTCCTCTCAATCTCTACTGTCTCTATCCTCCTCTCTCTCTCTCTCTCTCACCCATCCTTCCTCTCAATCTCTACTGTCTCTATCCTCCTCTCTCTCTCTCTCTCTCTCTCTCACCCATCCTTCCTGTCAATCTTTACTGTCTCTATACTCCTCCTCTCTCTCTCACCCATCCTTCCTATCAGTCTCTACTGTTCTATCCCAATGAAGCATAAATGCCCTGAAAACATATATTTTTAAATAGGGTTAACTAGGGACCTAGGCTGTCAGGTATGGCAGCTTCACAGCAGAATGTCATCATGCATATGACATGCATGCAGAGCATTCCCTCTCTTCATCTGACAGCGGGGAGGCTTCCGGGGAGGCGACTGGTTGGCTCGGGCTGGGGCGCCGGCGCAAGGACCTTGCGCACGGCAGCCCTAGCCCTCGTTTATTCAACTAGTGAATACTGCGCCCCAGTATGGTGTCGCAGTGCCCACACCCGCCTCATCGACTCGCCAATAAACGAAGCCTTGCGCATTGTGACAGGATGCCTCCTAACAGGCACAGAGGACCAAACCGCAGACCATGTTATCCTGGATTGCCCGTTGTACCACCCACCCAACGGGATGCATGGTCTGTCGGTATTAGATGACGAGACGATGACGGGGCTTCTGGAGGGGTGTCCAGAAATATAGCCCGGGTGAGCCCCTCAACCAGGTCTCGGGGTGGTAAAAGGCTAGCCCCTCGGCCCCGAGCCTGGTTGAGTGGAGAGGAAAACAACTACCCATACGCGGGGAGGCTGGTGGAGGTAGAAATCGGAGGCTCATTCTATCTAACGCATGGAATGGAATACGGAATGCATGGAATGGTATGATACCATTCCTGATTCCATTCCATGCGTTAGAATGAGCCTCCGATTTCTACCTCCGCCAGCCTCCCCTGGAGCATAACAGCATAATACGTGGATGATGATGTGCTGTTTGGTGAAAGACACATCAACATAGTTTCTCTTACTGTAGCTCAGTGTGTACTGTGCAAAGTTTCTATGGTAACATCTTTCTCTGAATTAGTTTTCTTTCTCTGGCACAAAAGTATTGTCATATTTGTATGTGAGGTTATCTTTTTATTAATGCAGAAATAACATTTCTTTGTACAACGTTGCATTCCTCTCTCTCTCTCTCTCTCTCTCTCTCACTCGCTCTCTTTCTCCACCCTCTCTCTCCCTCTCTCTTTTTCTCTCACTCAATCTCTCTCTCTCTCTCTCACTCTCCCTCATTCTCTCTCTCTCTCTCTCTCTCTTCCCCCCCCCTCTCTCTCTCTAACATTGTTACCACTGCTGACATACGTACTCCTCTAATCTACAGCGTTTATAGTCATATTCTAATTCCATGGCAACAGTATTCCTCTCCCTGCAGGACCCGTTGAGACAGTCACAAACCCCCACAGCGCCCCCTACGGATGTGGAGTCAGCTTTGAACTACTGGATCTGCTCCAATACAGAGGAAGCTGTACTTCTGAGGGTGACATTGTGTCTGACACCATTCCTTTATGCCGTTCCATGCATTACAATGAGCCACGTCCTCCGATTTCTACCTCCACCAGCCTCCCCTGAGCCTGAGTTCAGGGAGAGGAGGGAGGCGGAGAGGAGGAGGGAGGAAGAGGTAGGAGGAGGGAGGAGGAGGAGGAGGGGTGGAGAGGAGGAGGGAGGAGGAGGATGGAGGAGGATCTGACAGTAGCAGGGTGAGTAGGGGGAGGGGGCGTGAGCAGACAGAGGAGGAGGATCTACTCCAATACAGGGGAAGTTGGTGTGAGGTTCATGTCTGAGTATGGGGTAGCTCAGGTTCTAGGGGATAATTATGCATTAACCGCGCCATTGACTGGACGACTGTGTCGGAGTGATAAGGTCAATAAAAGCTTGCATGATTATACTGGATGTGTGAGTTCCATATTCCATCCACGTTACAGCACATTCGGAGTTCAGCCATTCTGTTTGAAAAAAAGGTTGTAGCGTGGGAGGGGGGGGGGGGTGCCCTTTTTCCAGGTTAGAGCAATAGCCCCTCCAAATGTATGTCAGCAGCTGTAACAATGTTAGAGAGAGAATAGTATCTTGTATCTTATATCTTTATATCTCTTATCTTATATAATGGGATGTAACAATAAACTTGAAACTTGAAATCCAAAATGAGGAAACAGCGTTCAGTGCAACACACATAATGGAACAGGACTATATAAAGAACAACAGATTGAATCCAAATCAAATGTTATTTGTAATATACTGTGCACAGGATACAGGATGTAAACGGTGCAATGAAAAGACAAGCTCATTCTTTTGCACACACATCACCACAAGAACCACCTGAGACCCCATGAGACCTGTTCTCAGACTAAGCCACCTACAGCAACTTCCTGTGTACGTTCTCAGTCTACTTTATACACATAAACCCCATATTAGGCGTACATAGCTCACAAATAATTTCTCATCTTTTTTACTACATAAAGGGTGCTGTAACAGGCCCTAGGCCTGGAGGACATTTGATAAACATGATGAAGTTGCCAATTTAAGCATTAATTGATTGATCAGTTTGATTAATAAACCCCTCAAAAAAAGAAAATAAGTAAAATGTTCAAGAAGAACCTTCCAAGGAAAGCTAGACATAATCATAAGAGAACGGCCAACCCTGACGCTAGCGAGGCTATCCATGTAGAAAAGGACTTATTGGTGGAACTGATAAACTGTACAACAGAGTCATTGAAGTCTTCTTGAGGAAAGAAAGGAGGATGGATTTTGTGTTCAAATAATCCGTTGTTTTGGTGAGTACAAAACACCCCCCCCCCCTCTGGGGCTCGTAGATATGTGCGTGGTGTGCGCACTGGCTCAGCTGTGTGAGTAAGTGGGGCTTCAATGCGATCTTTTAATCACTTCACGGGGTGCTATCGTCGAAAACCGATACGTGACCGTATGAACATGAGGAAGATAACCTTGAATGGACTCGATACGGTTCTCCTATCGAGATCGACAGACCGATAAGCAAAGTTCGGGAAATAACTGAAGCTTTCGTTTTCATGCAATGAATTTAATACACCCAGACAAGGTGCCGCTATAATAACAATTGCAATGCCCGGTTATACTGCGTTTCTGTCTAAATGTATAGTTTCTAGAGCCATGGCGTGTCATAATGATGGTATTACGAGGTGGAATAATTCAGGTAGGACTGTGTAGGACATCACTGAAGGCCTAGGTGTGAAATGCACCGCCCGCCACTGGATCCGAAACATACCACCTCATCAGTGACGCATGGTGGTGGTACTGTTATGGCATGGGCATGTATGGCTGCTAATGGAACTTGTTCCCTTGTATTTATTGATGATGTGATTGCTGACAAAAGCAGCAGGATGAATTCTGTTGTGTTTTGGACAATATTATCTGCTCATATTCAGACAAATGCTTCAGAAGTCATTGGATGCCGCTTCCCGAAGCATACTGGAAAAAAAAAAAAGGCAAAGAAGTGGAATGTTATGCAATGGCCAAGTCAATCACCTGACCTGAATCCAATTGAGCATGCATTTCACTTGCTGAAGACAAAACTGAAGTGAAAATGCCCCAAGAACAAGCAGGAACTGGAGACAGCTGCAGTAGAGGCCTGGCAGAGAATCACTAGGGATGAAATCCAGCGTCTGGTGATGTCTATGGGTTCCAGACTTCAGACTGGTGATGTCTATGGGTTCCAGACTTCAGACTGGTGATGTCTATGGGTTCCAGACCTCAGACTGGTGATGTCTATTGGTTCCAGACTTCAGACTGGTGATGTCTATGGGTTCCAGACTTCAGGCTGTTATTGACTGCAAAGGATTTTAAAAGTATGAAAAGTGACAATTTTATTCATGATTGTTAGTTTGTCTAATTACTTTTGGTCCCTTAAAAAAAGGGGGGGGGGGGCACATGTAGAAACTGTTGTAATTCCTACAGAGTATTAAAGCTGAAAGTCTGCACTTAAAGCACATTTTGATTGTTTCATTTCATGTCCATTGTGGTGGTGTACAGAGCCAAAATGATAACATTTCTGTCGGTGTCCAAATATATATGGACCTAACTATATGTTGACGGTACTTACAATTGCTGATAAGTATATGTGTCAGAGTCAAATACACAGAATACTAAACTTTGTAACCAGGAAACTGAGACTTATCAAATCATTAAGAGTATTTATTTAGTTCTTGCAAGAAGGAGCGATTGTCCGGCCAACACAAATGTGGTTCTCAGTACAATGGCTCAACTGGGGCCGTCCCAGCTGACCATATTTATAGGTTTACAACATCAGTGGGCGGTTTGTCCTGGGATTGGCCATAGTAGGTTCAACAGTTGGTCAAAGTAAACATAACTGTCCCAGAATGAGAAGGAACAGCGCTTCTTCTCCTCCGAAGCCCTCTGCTTATAAGTAGTTGTAAAACCTTTGTTTATATGAGAGTATCCTGCTCTGCATTCTTGTCATTCACACAGTTTTCAGTATTCACACAGTTTTCAGTACTCACACAGTTTTCAGTATTCACACAGTTTTCAGTACTCACACAGTTTTCAGTATTCACACAGTTTTCAGTATTCACACAGTTTTCAGTAAACATTGTCACATTGTTATTGTATTAAAGAAAAAAAAAATCCACAATATGATAACGATTTTCAGATGGCCATTTTAAATGCCATATATGTAAAAAATGAATTCAAATGTAATATGTCCATTGACTATTAGCTAGCTGATAACGAGCAGTTAAATCATGTAACTTTACTGTTAAACTGTACAGTGTCCTGTAGAGCTGGCAGCAGTGCCTCAAACAGAGGAGGGGAGGAGACAGAGCATGTGTTTCTGTTTGGGAGGGACAGAAAAGAGAAGTTTGATGGTTTGAGGTATTCTTTAAACCCAACTTTCACTTTCACAGACAAACAGAGTGTGTTGCTACAGGTCTCTGTCTTCTATCGGGAACCGTAACTGAGATTAATCTTACTGAGGTAAGACTATTACATATTTATATACCGGTACTACAGCTGTCAGTAGATTTTTTTAATTTTATGTTATCATACTTGATTCATGTTATGTGGAAATGTGATTTATTGTTTATTTTTCAATTAAGGTAGAGAGTTTCTAAACATTTCTCGAAAAATCCAAAGCCAGAATTGTTCCTTTAACAATGAGTATTAGGTTAGTATTAGTATTAGGTTACTTATAGGCAAAGTAAGTACTTTGTTACATTCAAGTTACATTCAAGTTAATAATGAAATGATGACCTCCAAATCAATGGGGTGAATTGCCATTTCCTTTCCCATTTTAACTCCCATTTTTATAATTTTCAACTAAAGTCTGATTAATGTAATACCTTATAGCCCCACGACTCATGATCGTACTAGCTGATCTCAAAACTGAACAGTTAATGCACAAAGCACAGAATAATGTACTTCCTAACTGTATTCAGGCGCTGTTTGAAACTCGAGAGGGCCAGTATGCACGTGGTTAACACATGGTTAAAGACAAACATTAACATAAAAGATATACAGACCAGTCATTCAATTGAATGGGAAAGTCTGTCCAATCTTTTGACTAGTACTGTATATCTGTTCAAGGGAATGTGTAGTTCAATCTGCACAATTTTTTTTAAATATTGAAAAATATGATAATGAATAGTATACAACTGAAGTATGGTCATTATTGTGTATGCAATATTTGGAACGTTTGTTTTTGTTATTGCTTCTGTTTTGTTTTGTCTTAGAATAAGACATGTAAAAAGGTCAGCCTACACCTTTTCAGTAATTTTCCAGTTTTTGTTTTACATTTCATTTAATGCACTATTCATATGTATTTTCTATATTCATACACAAAAAAGGACTGAAACAAACTACTACCATCACCACCACTACTACTACTACTACTACTACTACTACTACTACTACTACTACTACTACTACTACTACTACTACTACTACTACTACTACTACTACTACTACTACTACTGAAAAGCTACTACTGTCATATACATAGTGGTATCTACAGCTACACTACTGTATATGGACAAAAGTATGTGGACACAATTATTGTCTAGGGCTGTTTTCATGGTTTGGGCTAGGCCTCCTAGTTCCAGTGAAGGGAAATCTTAATGCTACAGCATACAATGAGATTCTAGATAATTGTACGCTTCCAACTGTGTGGCAACCGTTTGGGGAAGGCCCTTTCCAGTTTCTGCATGACAATGCCCCCATACACAAAGTGAGGTCCATAATGACATGGTTTGCCGAGTTTGGTCTGGGAGAACTTGACTGGCCTGCACACAGAGCTCTGACTGCAACCCCATCGAACACCTTTGGGATGAATTGGAACGCCGAGCCCAGCATCAGCGCCCAACCTCATTAATGAGGTCATGGCTTCAGCCTACACCTTTTTGGTCCTGGTACGCATTGAGACTGTGTACATTTTTTTATATATGTATTGTGAAATTGTATAAGGGACCAAAATAAACATTCTCTCAATCTCAATCTCAATGCTCTTGTGGCTGAATGGGAGCAAATCCCCTCAACCATTATTTTAAAATCTAGTAGAAAGTCTTCCCAGAAGAGTGGAAGCTGTTATAGCAGCAAAGGTGGGACCAACTCCATATTAATGCCCATGGTCTTTGAATGAGAAGTTCAACAAGCACATATGGGTGTGATGTTGGGTGTCCCAATACTTTTGTCCATATAGTGTAGATTAGTAGCAAAAGAGCATTGCTTTTGAACTGCTGTTGAACTCTGAAACCACTGAAAATAAAGTTGTGTGATGGAAGTGTGTGTTAACAAACCACGTAAGTCTAAGCTCACTATTTGGGAAGCACCAATCGATCACTCTGAACTGAGTTATACTTGTTTGTGTAAATAAATCATATATAAATTATCATATAACACCTTTATGAAGCGCAATGCAATGGAGGAAATTAAAATAGGTTATGTGGGTTGGGGTATGTATGTAAGACATTGGAAAGTTTGTTTATGTATTTGTTTATTTATTGGAAGGATCCCCATTAGCTATACCCATAGGCATGAGCTACTTTTAGTGGGGTCCACATTTAAAACATACATTACAAATAACATTTAACATGTAAAACATACTTAAATTACAAATATCAAATATTAAAATATATCATACGTCATACAATTTTACATTTGGCATAGCCTAATATAAAACACTTGCCGGTTTCACAGACAAGGCTTAAGCCTAATCCTAGACTAAAAAACATCTTCAATGGAGATTTTACATTGAAAGTGTGATTTAGTCCAGGACTAGGCTTAAGCCTTGTCTCTGAAACCGGCCCATAAAATATCTAGTTACATAAACATAGAACAAATTACAACCATGTTAGTCTAGTGTCACAAGTTTGCTGTACCCAGGTGTTTCCGTATCTGCTTTTTGAACCTACATTTACATAATGTCTCTTGGTCCCACGACAAAAACGGTTTTCTGTGGTATTCTTTGGTTGTGCTGTTCAACCTACAGGATGCAGCAGTTACGTGGTTTCCTACATCTGTCTTGTGGGCAACCAGATCACAGGAGATTGATTTGAGCAAGATTATACCCAAACATTTTTCATAGCTTCCAGAGCCAAATGTAACTTTTTGAAAACATAATCTGGAATGGCTTTTAGTAATACAATACAATAAAATAAAATATATTTTTTATTTTTTTTAATAAGTCTGTTTTCTCTCATCTTTACCAGGAACAGTGGAAGCGCAGCATGACGCCATCTGATCGTGGAGTGATAGCTGTGGTCCTGCTGGGTCTGGGCACTGGCCTCCCAGCTGTGGTCTGGGTTCTTGTGTCCCTGTGCCGCCGCCGCTGGGACACCACAAACATCTCCATCTTCATGGTGTCCCTCCTCTTCTCTGATGTTCTCCAGCTGGCCTCCTCCCTGGTCCTTTCCATTATACATTTGTGTCATCATGTGTCATTTGTGGATGATCATCAGAACAATTATCTGGGCTTTGATCCCTTTGGGATAATGTGGATGATTTGGATGGTGGCGAGCTCCAGTGGCTTGTACTTCCACCTGCTGGTGGCGCTAGAGAGCATACTGTTCCTGACTGTCCCACAGTGGGCTGCTCGACTGCGGTCTATCTACTGTTCCATACCCGTCTCCCTGACTTTGACGATCCTTTACACAACTGCTGCTCTCTTGACACATGTAATGATTGTTGTTGTTGTTTTGGATGTTGTGGCCATAGGGATAGTATTTGCAACATGTGTGATAGCCTGCACAGCTATGAGATCCTTACACCCTGCAGCTAAACGACAGAGTATCATGGTCCTGGCAGTGGCTATGGTCACACTGGTAATACTGTACATGCCCAGGTTCATTGTCTATTGTATGATTATACACAATTCAATATTCAACGGATTCATATTCGTATATCGTATTTGCAAGATCTGTCTTGTTCCTGGGAAGCTTCAGACCAGTCACAGACGCTGTCCTGCTCATGTTGGCCTGCAGAGGGCGCCCTAGAGAGCAGCAACAGAGAGACGTTGGGCTGCAAGACATCTGATCAGATACATGGGTTACTAGAGGATCCGGTAGTTGTAATGAGTTGACAGATAGAGAGCTTCTCCCCTGAGCAGAGAAAGGGGATCCTTTAAAACGCGCCTGGGGAGGGGAACTGGGGGAACTCATGACTGAAAGTGTTTTTTTTCTCCTACATTTTGAATTGTTGGATACATGTTTTCCATTGACAATCAAATAAAAACATATTGGAACTGTCGAATCATTGTTGATGAGGGACCTGGGCATGAGAATGAGGACAGATGAAGGGCAATTTGTAAACTGTACTGTACACACACGCGCACACACACACACACACACACGCACACACACACACACACACACACACACACACACACACACACACACACACACGCACGCACACACATCCCTCCTGGTGAGTAATAGCACAACGCTAACCCATACATCTGTCAACTCCATAAACATTCACTGTGCTTCTTAACGGTAATAAACACACTTAGAAGGGCATAGACATAGAATCCATACACAATATCATCACCTTCTTAAAATAATGGCATATTTGTTCATGTTTTGTGAAAAACAGAATAAACTGAACCAAATCTAGATTATATGATATTTAGGCAAAAACACAATGTTCCTCAAAAGAGACGTAATACTTAATATAAGCCATTATTTTAAGAAGGTGACAATATAGAATGTTGATTTGACAGGGAACGTTGTTGTAGAGGGGAGAGAGAGAGAGAGAGAGAGAGAGAGAGAGAGAGAGAGAGAGAGAGAGAGAGAGAGAGAGAGAGAGAGAGAGAGAGAGAGAGAGATGCAAGCATGTTGTACAAATAAATTGTGACTTAGGGTCAGGGCCAGAAGGAGATGTATAGCAGCAGGTATTGTGGAGAGAGAAGGGGGGAGAGGGGGATGAGGTAGAGAGGAGGGGGGAGAGGGGGATGAGGTAGAGAGGAGGGGGGAGAGGAGGATGAGGTAGAGAGGAGGGGGGAGATGAGGATGGGGTAGAGAGGAGGGGGGAGAGGAGGATGAGGTAGAGAGGAGGGGGGAGATGAGGATGGGGTAGAGAGGAGGGGGGAGAGGAGGATGAGGTAGAGAGGAGGGGGGAGATGAGGATGGGGTAGAGAGGAGGGGGGAGAGGGGGATGAGGTAGAGAGAAGGGGGGAGAGGAGGATGAGGTAGAGAGAAGGGGGGAGAGGAGGATGAGGTAGAGGAGGATGAGGTAGAGAGGAGGGGGATGAGGTAGAGAAGAGGGGGAGATGGGGATGAGGTACAGTAGAGAAGAGGGGGGAGATGAGGATGAGGTAGAGAGAAGGGGGGAGAGGGGGATGACGTAGAGAAGAGGGGGGAGAGGGGGATGAGGTCGAGAGGAGGCAGAAGAGGAGGATGTAATAAACGCACTTAGAAGGGCATAGACATAGAATCCATACACAATATCATTCTTAAAATAATGGCATATTTTTTATGTTTTGTGAAAAACAGAATACACTGAACCAAATCTAGAATATATGATATTTAGGCAAAAACACAATGTTCCTCAAAAGTGACTTACCGGTAATACTTATTATACAACAGTTAGTTCCGACCAAGTAATTTGATTGGACGAGGCATTCCATGAGTGCTGATATACAGTATAACAGCACTGTGACTTTTAACTATATGTATCACTCCGAAATGACCGTTAATACAAAGTAGCTAGCCTGCAGATGTTTGTGTTCAGGTTACTAGGCAACAACAGTCCAGTTGCGGAACTATTTTTTGTTGACGGAGCCAAAATAAATGATTAAATAAACGAACAAATCATAATCTGTTGTCACATATTACTGTTAACTAATAATGAATGAATGAATGAATGAATGGTCTTTATTGTCATTGCTATAGTACAGGTACCAAACAACGAAATTTAGGAGGGGTGGCTCCCCTGGTGTTAGGAAAGAAAAAAAAGAAGAAAAAACACAAGAAGGGAAGGAGCTGGTTTACATAAATAAAGGCTATGTACACTATCCACTATACTATACTGTACAGATAGACGACTAGGGTTGTCATATTGCACATAGTGTTATTGCACATTCATTTAAAGTGTCGCAGTTTGCAGGCTTGAAATGTACATATTTGTGCCTCAGCACTACACCTGATTTTTTCAGTCCAGCAGCTGCCATCAATCCGTCCAGACTGTCCAGGGCCCAGAACCTAGGTCTTTGCTGTGTTCAGGGCCTGGATGGCCCTGGGGTAGAAGCTGTTCTTCAGTCTGTTTGTCCTTGCGGCCATGGTCCTGTACCGCCTTTTCGAGGGCAGCCGGGTAAAGTGTTCGTACCCAGGGTGGGTTGGGTCTCTGGAGATCTTGGAGGCCTTCCTGAGACAGCGTGTGTTGTACAGCTCTTCCAGAGAGGGGAGGGGGGCGCCGGTGATCTTCTGGGCTGTTCTCACGACTCTCTGTAGCGCATTTCTCTCCGCGGTTGTGCAGCTGGAGAACCAGTTGCAGATGCCGTAGGTGAGGATGCTCTCCACTGCGCCGCGGTAGAAGGTCACCAGTATCTCCTGCTTGCTGTGTTCCTTCCTGAGGACTCTCAGGATGTAGAGCCGCTGTTGTGCCCTCTTGATGGTGGCTTTTGTGTTGTCCTTCCAGGACAGGTCATCCTGTATGTGCACCCCCAGGAATCGGAGTAATAATAAATTGCGCTGTAGAACTGTTGTATAAAAGCAATATCACACTCGAGGTCATGCTGTTATACTGGGCCTCGTACCTACGGCCTCGTACCTACGACCGAATCACAGCCGTGCTGATATTCAGTATAACACACTCCCTCTCGTGTGATATTGCTTAAATATAATATAAGCCATTACTGTAAGAAGGTGACAATATATAATGTTGATTTGACAGGGAAAGTTGTTGTATTCCATAAAGTTCTAGTATTGTAGTCGAGCACAGCGCCTTGATAGTTGGTGGAGCTGGGATTCCTCTCCCTTGTCACATGACCCA
>NC_137684.1:16798283-16810783 GCF_963989245.1 Nansenia antarctica | reverse complement strand
TCCGACAGAGGCCAGACAACCCCTGGGTTCACCCACACCAACAACATTGAGTCTGTCCATCCCCCATATCCACCAGCCCTAATACAGAGTGCATCAATCGTATCACACAGAAACACAGTCGGCTCAGTGGCGCCCCCTAGCAGGGGTGAACGTTACAGGCACGGATCTCCTTCCTGTCCTTACAGCTGGTGACTGTGCTCTTGGCTCGCTTCTTCACCGCCATGAAGCGCTCCTGGATCCCCCCGCCGCAGTGCTTGGTACAGTCCGCCCAGCTGGACCACGGGCGCATTTTACATCCTGTGGGAGATACCAACCAAGATGAGAAGAGGCGTGTGTGCACTTTGTGCAAAATGTTCAGCCTTTTATTCTGAAAAATGTCAATTCATTTCAGCGTTTGTTGAAAATCAATAACACAATCGTTAGTCAAGCCAAAACATTGCAATGCAATGGATTCAGTGAGTAATCCCCACTACTCTACACTAACTAGGTAGTAGTGGGGATTACTCACCGAATCCATTGATCCACCGATCTCTCTCTGTCTCTCTCTCTGTCTCTCTATCTATCTATCCATCCATCCATCTATCTACACAGCCCCAGCCACAATCCCTGACTCCAGCCCCAGCCCATGGCTCCAAGCTCCAGACTCCAGACTCCAGCCCCAGCCCCAGCCCATGGCCCCAAGCTCCAGACTCCAGACTCCAGACTCCAGCCTCAGCCTCAGCTCTTGGCCCTCAGCCCAGCCACAGTCCTAGCCGCATGGCTCCAGGCCCCCAGACCTCAGCCCCCAGCCCCCAGCACCATCCTGGCTGTACAGCCTGCCTGTCCCTGCTCCGCTGTGGGCATCAGGAGGGCCATCTGGACCCTGCTGGGTCTCTCCATCACCCTGACAGTGCTGCTTAGTGCCGAGTGTGGTCTGTCAGTGCGCTCTGACAGAGCCATCGCTCCCACACTGACAGAGGAGGGGGAAGGAGCCTACACACAGCGTGGTTGACACCCGTCCTCATTCCTTTCCATATGTTACAATGAGCCCGAAACCTCCGATTTCTACCTCCACCAGCCTCCCCGTAACACTGCTACTGCTACCAGGACTGTCAGTCCTTCAGGGCCCTAAATTGGCTTTAGCTAACAGACACATTGCTAACAGACACATTGCTCCAGTTCTAACAGAGTCATACATCTGGTCCTTGTCTGGCCCTGGTCTGGCCCCGGTCTGGCCCTTGGCAGGTGTGTATTTGAGAGGTGTCTATTTGGGAGGTGTATATTTAGGAGGTGTCTATTTGGCAGGTGTGTATTTGTGAGGTGTCTATTTGGGAGGTGTATATTTAGGAGGTGTCTATTTGGCAGGTGTGTATTTGGGAGGTGTCTATTTGGCAGGTGTGTATTTGGGAGGTGTCTATTTGGCAGGTGTGTATTTGGGAGGTGTCTATTTGGCAGGTGTGTATTTGGGAGGTGTCTATTTGGCAGGTTTATATTTGGGAGGTGTATATTTGATGCTAATGTTAATGATGATGATGATGATGATGATAATGTTAATAATGATGATGATGATAATGTTAATAACGATGATAACAATGGAGACGATGATGTTAAAGTTAATAACGATGATGACGATGATGAAGACGGACACTCTCTCTCCCACGCCCACTAACCTGGCTGCTCTTCCACCGCCGCGTCGCGTCCCTGCTTGCCCTGGCCTCCTCCTCCTCCGCCTCCCCTCCTCCTCTCCCTCTCCCTCTCTCCTCCTCCTCCTCCCTCCTTCCGTCGCTTCTTCTCGCCGCTGGCCCTGGAGCCGCGGCTGCACTTGCGGACCTTGCACTTCTTGCGCTGGACCGTCTCGGGGCAGACGCCACCCCCGTGCTGCGCCTCCTGCTTCACCATGCGCGTCCGCAGGGTGTGGCCCTTACCGCACGACTTGTTACACTCCGACCACTCGGACCACTCCGACACCATGCAGTCTGTGGCTGTGGGTGGGTGGGAGGGAGGGGGGGGTGGAGGAGGGGAGGGAAGGGGGTGGAGGGGTGGGGGTTGGGAGGGAGGGAGGGAGGGGGGGGTGAAGGTGAGGCGGGGGGGGGGGGGAGAGAGGGAAGGAGGGAGGAAGGGAGAGGAGGAAGGGAGGGGGTGTTGGGGGATGGACGGAGGGAGGGAGGGTGGGACGAGGGGATGGGGGTAGGGACGGACAGATGGAGAGAGAGAGAGGGGAGAGACAGACAAAGACAAATGAGAGAGATGAGTAACTGACAGACTGACTGGCTTTAAAGGGCAGCTACGGAGAACCTGTGAATAATACAGGAGCTCAAGTCCCGCAGCATACACACACACACACCTCCCCCGGTGCTATCTCATCATCACACCCCCCCCCCGCCTAGGCCATCAGCGTCATCAGCAGCCTCTGAGGCCAGCCTCGACGGCTTCACTACCCAACCAGAGGAGCGGACAGCTTTCACCGTAAGCCAGGGGAGGCTGGCGGAGGTAGAAATTGGAGGACGGGGCTCATTGCAGGACATGGAACGGAATGTCAAGTGACACTAGAACAATCTGGAAAAAAATAGCCTATGACCAACTACAATAAAAGTCCCCCCCCCCCCCTACATCTGACATTGACACTGACCTCCCGGACAAACTCAATGGGCCCTATTATGCACTTCATAAGTCTTAAGCAATAAGACGAGGCGGTAGATCTAAACTTAAGACGTGGAGGCGTGGTCAAGGCCACTTTGCTATTATGCGTGCGGTAGTGGGCGCCTAAAACCCGGCGCTAAGCCCAGAAATTAGTCATGGGTGTGTTTTGGGCGTCTTCTCAATCAACCCAATCAGCGTGCCAGGTGCCATTCCCTTTAAGAACCGGCTGCGTTGAGTCTTTAGCGCTATGCTATTATGGAAGTCCTAAGAAGGAGGTCAGCGCGCTTCTCTGCAGAAGAAAGTAACAAGCTCGTGCATGAGGTCAAGGCTCGTCAGTTCGCAATCTTTGGAACGGCGCGAAATCCTCCCCGATGCGCAAAACGAGCAGGCGTGCTCGTGTTTGAAAACGTGCATGAAGTCTAGCGCCTAAGAACTTTTCAAACCACTTCTTAGTGCTAGGCGCAAAGTCAGATCGCATAATAGCAGGGGCGCCTAACGCACTTCATTAACATATGAACCCTCCCACAATGAGTAATATATGCACGGGAGTCTTACGTCTTATGTGTGGGCGCCTAGGGACACCTGCATAATAGCAGTAGCGCGTATGAAGCGCATAATAAGGGTGGCGGTAGGTCTTAACCTGGCGGTGCGTCTTAATTAAGACTTAAGACGGCAAGTTAAGAAGTGCATAACAGGGCCCAATGAGTTCTATGGGAGGTTTGAACAGTCCCCAGTCCCACCCTACTCTCCCCCCTCCCCCCCCCCCCCCCATTTTACATCCAGGGGGAAGAGGTGAGGGCCATGTTCAGGAAAACCAACAAAAGTCCTAAATGTCTGTGCTGATCAACTGGCTCCAATATTCACCAACATGTTCAACACCTCCCTCCGCCTATGCACAGTTCCTCAGTGCTTCAAGGACTCCCTCATAATCCCGGTGCCAGAAACAACTAAGATCTCCGGCCTCGACGACTTCAGGCCGATCGCTCTGACATCTGTGGCCATGAAGGCGTGTGAGCGCGTCGTCCTCTCCTACCTAAAAACCCACACCACCGCTCTGATGGACATTTACCTGTGCCCTCCGTCACACACTACTCAATGAGCCCGTCCTCCGATTTCTACCTCCGCCAGCCTCCCCTGCTGTGAGCCCGCGGTTCGGCCGGGGACACTTACGACACTCAGGCAGCATGCAGTGCTCCAGCTGCTCCAGCGCGTCGGCACAGGGGCCCAGCTCCGGGGGGGTCTTCAGCATGCGCTGGCGCGTCCGGACCCCCTTCTCACACGTCACGCTGCAGGCGCTCCAGTCAGACCACGGGGACAGCATACACGGGATGGTTTCTGGACACACACACACAGACACACACACACACACACACACACACACACACACACAGAGGTACATGCGCACACACACACACACACACACACACACACATACACACACACACACAGGGGTACATTCGCACACACACACACACACACACACACACACACACACAGACACACGCACACACACACACACACACACACAGATGAGAATGTGTCTACAAGTCTGGGTCAGACACACACACACTCACACACACACACAAACAGACACTCACACTCACACACACACACACCGGGCGTTACTCACGGCAGTCTGGCATCATGCACTTCTCCACCTCGGCCACCTGGGCCCTGCAGAGAGACCCGTCTGACGGGGGCATCTTCACCATGCGCTCCCGCCGCTTCATACCCAGCCCACAGGTGGCGCTGCAGGGGTCCCACTCCCCCCACTCTGTCACCACACAGCTGGTGGGGGCTGGGGGGACACGGTGGCACACACACACACACACACACACATACGCAGATACGCAGACACACACACACAGATGCAAGCACAGACGCACGTACAGAGACACACACAGACGCACGCACAGAGGCACACACACACACACACACAAACACACACACACACACACATACACTGGGTTGGGTGCTAGCGGCGGCTGGAGATTACCGTTTATGTTTCCAAAAGGGTCTCAACATGCATGTTTCTATGGAGTACCACCCTGAACATCCTGTGCCGTGCGTGAGGATTCATGCCTTGAACGTTCATTCCTGATTGGCTACCGATTTATCATGGCCAGTTAGCTGGATTTCAAAGCTAAAATCGACTCTAAGTGCTTGAACCTGCAACATGATACTGACATCTCCCTGACTGATGGGACCGCCTCCGTTCCCTGAAGGCTGAAGATCGATCACTACCAGTGGGACGTCAGACTCACGGCCAACATGGTCTGTTTGGACTAATACAGCCGCCGTCATCGCCGAAGCTAAAATCGACACTGAGTATTTGAACGTTGCAACGTGATATTGACATCTCGCTGACTGATGAACAGTGCCCTGCGTAAGTAATGGGACAGCGAGTCATTGTTTCCTGTTTGTTTCCTGTTTTCGCTCTGCACTCCCTTGAAATTGAACAATTACCATGGGGTTAAAGTGGAGGACTACGCATTAAAAGTGGTGTCATTTCTGAACGGTGAAACCGATATGCACACGAATACCATCAAATAAATGCTCTATTTTAACCTCACAGTAATTGTTCAGTTTCAAATCCTCGACTTTTGGAGTGGAGAGCCGAAAGAAGAAAACGAAATGCTTCACTTATGCAGGGCACTGTAAGGCCAGAGCCTGTCTACCTTGAAGGCTGTCTACCTTGAAGACTGTCTACCCTGAAGACTGTCTACCCTGAAGACTGTCTACCTTGAAGACTGTCTACCCTGAAGACTGTCTACCCTGAAGACTGTCTACCCTTGAAGACTGTCTACCTTGAAGACTGTCTACCCTGAAGACTGTCTACCTTGAACACTGTCTACCTTGAAGACTGTCTACCTTGAAGACTGTCTACCCTATAGGCTGTGTACCTTGAAGGCTGTGGTCTGTCTACCCTGAGGGCTGTGCTCTCTGTACCCTACAGGCTGTCTACCCTGAAGGCTGTGTTCTGTGTACCCTGAAGGCTGTGTATCCTGAAGACTGTCTACCCTTAAGACTGTCTACCCTTAAGACTGTCTACCTTGAAGACTGTCTACCCTTAAGACTGTCTACCTTGAAGGCTGTGTTCTGTGTATCCTGAAGACTGTCTACCTTGAAGACTGTCTACCTTGAAGACTGTCTACCCTGAAGACTGTCTACCTTGAAGACTGTCTACCTTGAAGACTGTCTACCTTGAAGGCTGTCTACCCTGAAGACTGTCTACCTTGAAGACTGTCTACCTTGAAGACTGTCTACCTTGAAGACTGTCTACCTTGAAGGCTGTCTACCCTGAAGGCTGTCTACCTTGAAGACTGTCTACCCTGAAGGCTGTCTACCCTGAAGACTGTCTACCTTGAAGACTGTCTACCCTGAAGGCTGTCTACCTTGAAGACTGTCTACCTTGAAGACTGTCTACCTTGAAGGCTGTCTACCCTGAAGACTGTCTACCTTGAAGACTGTCTACCCTGAAGACTGTCTACCAAGGCTATCTACCCTGAAGACTGTCTACCCTGAAGACTGTCTACCTTGAAGACTGTCTACCCTGAAGACTGTCTACCTTGAAGACTGTCTACCTTGAAGACTGTCTACACTGAAGACTGTCTACCTTGAAGACTGTCTACCCTGAAGACTGTCTACCTTGAAGACTGTCTACCTTGAAGACTGTCTACACTGAAGACTGTCTACCTTGAAGACTGTCTACCCTGAAGACTGTCTACCCTGAAGACTGTCTACCCTTAAGACTGTCTACCTTGAAGACTGTCTACCTTGAAGACTGTCTACCCTGAAGGCTGACTACCCTTAAGACTGTCTACCCTGAAGGCTGTGTACCCTGAAGGTTGTCTACCCTGAAGACTGTCTACCCTTAAGACTGTCTACCTTGAAGACTGTCTACCTTGAAGGCTGTCTACCCTGAAGACTGTGTATCCTGAAGGCTGTCTACCTTGAAGGCTGTGTATCCTGAAGGCTGACTACCCTTAAGACTGTCTACCCTGAAGGCTGTGTACCCTGAAGGCTGTCTACCCTGAAGGCTGTCTACCCTGAAGACTGTCTACCCTTAAGACTGTCTACCTTGAAGACTGTCTACCTTGAAGGCTGTCCATCCTGAAGACTGTCTACCCTTAAGACTGTCTACCTTGAAGGCTGTGTATCCTGAAGGCTGTCTACCTTGAAGACTGTCTACCTTGAAGGCTGTGTATCCTGAAGGCTGTGTACCCTGAAGGCTGTGTACCCTGAAGGCTGTGTACCCTGAAGGTTGTCTACCCTGAAGGCTGAGTACCCTGAAGGCTGTGTACCCTGAAGGCTGTGTACCCTGAAGGCTGTGTACCCTGAAAGTTGTGGTCTGAGTACCCTGAAGGCTGCGAGACGTTAAGACGTTAAGACGTTAAGACGTTTAGACTCACAGCAGTCGTCGTTGACCACACACTTCTCCGTCTCCTCGGTGTCGATGGAGCAGAGGGAGCCGTCCTCAGGGAACTGCTTGATATAGCGTTCCCGGGAGCGCATGCCCATGCCGCAGGAGGCGCTGCACGGAGACCAGCTGATCCACTCTGACATCATACAGGTGGACGGCTCTGGGGGTACCGGACACACGAACCAAAGGTCAAAGTTCAGATGGGATTCGAATGCATTTCTTACGTCGACGAAGGTTTGACTGAAACCCTGTACTCAAAAAATCAAATCAAATGTCCATTTGTCACATACAGCCGTAATTGACGTAGTGAGATGCTTTGGGATCTTGCTCCTAGTTCAACAACAACAGTCGACAACCACCAACAAATCAGCAATACAATTTGTGACACAGTCTGATCATTGGTCCCCATGTCGGCAACCAATGAAAATGTTCAGACTTTTTCTTTTGAAACACGGAACTACGTTTCAACGTTGTTGAGAATCACAACACAAACTCACTAGTCAAGCCAAAATACTGCAACGAAATGGATTTGGTGAGTAATCCCCACTACTACCTAGTTAACTATAACACTACTTTACAAGCTGTGATTTTCAACAACACGGAAATGTATTCACATTTTTCTAAAGAAAAGGCAGATCATTACATCAGATCCCGACATGAGGACCAAAGCAGTAGAATGTGTCACATATAAATACAGTAATAACAAAGTGACAATAGTCATAGTGCAACAATGTGTCAGAGGTGTACTGGCCAAGGGGAGGAGAAATCTGAGGAAAATCACTGAGGCAACGGTTGGGGGAAGCTGTGCAGCGAGAGGCTTGCTCGGACCACCACTGTCGCACGACATCTGTGATGACTACAGGGAAAACAGGAAGGAAGCAATGGTTTTTAAGAATAGCGCAACAGGGTCAAAGGTCAGACAGAGTTATTGACATGGCATACCACCAATCTGTCAATTCCATTCCATTGCTATTGGCTACCTGACAGGGGAGGATGGTGGAGGTAGAAATCAATCGGAGGACGGACTCATTGTAATGCGTGGAATGGAACATGGAATGGCATTCCTCATTCCTTTCCATGCATTACAGTACAATGAGCCCATCCTCCAATTTCTACCTGCACCAGCCTCCCTTCACCGGGCTCTGGTAACAAGAAATAACCCAAAAAACAAATAACTCATCTGTGCTTCAATCTCGTCCTGCTCTCTCCAATTATCGGAGAACAAGGCTTGGAAATAGATTTGTTATCAGAAACAAAGACAGATGAACTTTGGCGAACTTTCCATTGATTTCTCTCCTCTGCTCTCCTCTCCTCTCCTCTCCTCTCCTCTCCTCTCCTCTCCTCTCCTCTCCTCTCCTCTCCTCTCCTCTTCTCTGCTCTCCTCTCCTCTCCTCTCCTCTGCTCTCTTCTCCTCTCCTCTCCTCTCCTCTCCTCTCCTCTGCTATCCTCTCCTCTGCTCTCCTCTCCTCTCCTCTTTCCTCTGCTCTCCTCTCCTCTGCTCTCCTCTCCTCTCCTCTCCTCTGCTATCCTCTCCTCGTCTCTTCTCCTCTCCTCTGCTCTCCTCTTCTCTCCTCTCCTCTCTTCTGCTCTCCTCTCGTCTCCTCTGCTCTCCTCTACTCTCCTTTCCTCTCCTCTCCTCTCCCCTGCTCTTCTCCTCTCCTCTCCTCTGCTCTCCCTCTCCTCTTCTCTCCTCTGCTCTCTTCTGCTCCCCTCTCCCCTCCCCTCCTCTCCTCTCCTCTCCTCTCTCTCCTCTCCTCTCCTCTGCTCTGCTCTCCTCTCCTGTGCTCTCCGCTCCTCTCCTCATCTCTTCTCCTCTCCTCTCCTCTGCTATCCTCTCCCCTCCTCTTCTCCTCTCCTCTCCTCTCCTCTGCTCTCCCTCTCCTCTCCTCTCCTCTCCTCTCCTTTCCTCTCCTTTCCTCTCCTCTCTCCTCTCCCCTCCTCTCTTCTCCTCTCCTCTCCTCTCCTCTCCTTTCCTCTCCTTTCCTCTCCTCTCCTCTCCTCTCCTCTTCTCTCCTCTCCTCTCCTCTCCTCTCCTCTCCTCTCCTCTCCTTTCCTCTCCTTTCCTCTCGTCTCCTCTCCCCTCCTCTTCTCCTCATCTCTTCTCCTCTCCTCTCCTCTCCTCTCCTCTCCCCTGCTCTCCTCATCTCTTCTCCTCTCCTCTCCTCCTTTCCTCTCTCTCTCTCTCTCTCCTCTGCTCCCCTCATCCCAGTAGACGAGGAGCAGCAGCAGGGGTAAGTGGTAACTGTGAGTGTGGCGTAATGAAGCATAACTAAGTGAATCATTAATAACATCTGTAAATAACACCAGCCCTGATGACGCCTAAAGGGGCTCCCAGCCCTCCCCAGGAATATCAATCAACAACAGAGCTATCTACCGGGCCTCCCAAGCCCAGGCCAGGAATATCAATCAACTCCGGAGCTGTTAACGGACCATTAAATGAAAACAAAGGAGTGACGTGAAGGAATGAAAACGTCCTTCGCCAGGCTCCCTGCTAATCGATAAGAGTGCAGTGGAGAGAAACGACAGCTTTGAAGAATCCACAACCCCTCATCATACTTATCAAACCTGAGGCTATAGAAGGCCTGGGAGAGAGAGAGAGAGAGAGGGGGAGGGAAGTGAGAGAGAGAGAGGGAAAGAGAAAGAGAGAGAGGGAGGGTGGGGAGGGAGAGAGAGTGAGAGAGAGAGGGAAAGAGAGAGAGAGAGAGAGAGGGAGGGGAGGGAGAAACAGTGAGAGAGAGAGTGTGAGAGAGAGAGGGTGGGGAGAGAGGGGAGAGAGAGAGGGGAGAGAGATAAAGTGAGAGAGAGAGAGTGTGAGAGAGAGAGTGTGAGAGAGAGAGGGTGGGGAGGGAGAGAAAGTGAGAGAGAGAGGGAAAGAGAGAGAGAGAGAGAGAGGGAGGGTGGGGAGGGAGAGAGTGAGAGAGAGAGAGAGTGTGAGAGAGAGAGTGTGAGAGAGAGAGGGTGGGGAGGGAGGGAGAGAGAGAGAGGGGAGAGAGAGAGAGAGAGAGAGAGAGAGAGGGAGAGAGAGGGGGATAGGGTGGGAAGAGAGAGAGAGAGAGACCTCTGCATGACTGATCATTTGCCTCTGAGCAGAGTCCAAATTGACATCTTTGATGATAATTGGACAAAGGAGGGGTGTCTGAGAGACAAGGCTCATACCAATCTGACTGACAAGGACAGCTCTGAGATCCATGTTTGCTTTACCAGGTTGTTTACTACTCCTCATGTCTAAGATCAGAGACTCACGGGACAAGGCAAAATAAGAAAATGTTTTCTTTTAGCGACATTGATGGAATACCCCCCTGGTCTCATCTCTTAAATGTTCCAGCACGTAGTGCTGCTGCCCTCGCTGGCCATACTGTTGTTCCTTCTGATTGCCCCCGCCCCCCACATACACACACACACACACACACACACACACACACACACACATACACACACACACACACACACACACACACACACACCCCACTCTCTTTCCACACATAGGTTAGTTGATTTTGTTTCTATTTGTTTTTATGTATTTATCTTCACTGTCTTTGCCGTTCTCATGTATTGTATGTATTGTTCTATATTGACCCTGAGTATTTCTGTTTATATTTAGCAATTATGCTAAAGCTAAAATCTACAAACTGCACCTTTAAAAACAACCCTACTGCTCCTGTCTAACTTCAGGTTTGCATCTGTTTGCATACACTCTGGATCCATTGATTGCTCTTTGTCAATACGACACGTAGACAATTACACAGGGATCACTAACTCACTCCGCCGAGGAGATTCAAATCAAAAGATTTCTCATTCCGTGCTCCTCTGCATTAGTCTGATCTGTGGTAAACAGTCTACCGTTTACGTGAACCATCTGAATTGATGCTTCATACATATGTTACGGTACATGTGGGAAAACTAGGGTTAGGGTTAGGTGCTACGTCGACTTGGTACATGCTGGCATGTCTAACCCCAACCCTAATCCTAACCCTACCCCTAACCCTAACCCTAACCGTACCCCTAACCCTAACCCTAACTGTAGCACCCTAGCAACTAACCCTAACCCTAGTTTTCCCACATGTACCGTATTCCCACATGTACCGTAACATACAGTATACACAGACAGAGGTTTTGTACTGGATTAAGACTGGACTGTACACAGACAAAAACATATGCTGTAAGTTAGACTGCAGTGTTATCGGTTTGCTAGAAGGAGCCACACCTGTGTTCAGGTCTCAGGTGAGGGGACAGAGACGCACCTGTGTTCAGGTCTCAGGTGAGGTTGACAGACACACACCTGTGTTCGGCGTGTGAGAGGGCAGGAACCAACAGGAAGCGGGGGCTGCTGTGTGAGCGTGTCATGTAACGTGTGAGTCGCCCCCACCTTCCTCGCTGCAGCCGGGCCCCATGCAGGGCTGGAAGTCCTGGGTGTGGGGGCAGGAAACACTGAGGTCCAGCTGGGCCTTCAGCATCCGCTGCCTCATCCTGCGGCCCTTGTCGCAGGTGGCCGAGCTGCAGGCCGACCAGGGGGACCAGCCGGAGTAGATGCACGTCTCTGGGGTGTCGTCTGGGGAGAGAGAGGGAGGGAGAAGGAGGTAGGACTGTGAGAGAGATGGATGGACAAGTAATAGGGGTGGGGGGGGGGGGGGCGCTGAAACTCTCACCTGCTTGTGATTGGAATCGGTAGAGCATACAGTACAGGTAGAGCATACAGTACAGGTATTCTACAGGCTTTTACAGGACATAAATGGGGGGCATTTTAACTCGATATATACACAACAGGGGAGGCTAGTGGAGGTAGAAATCGGAGGACGGGCTTGTTGTAATGAATTGCCAAAAAAACGTGTTTGAGGAATGAACATTCCTCATTCCGACCTCCACCGGCCTCCCCTGTGTGTACCCTGACACACAAGCAATGGGGACCAATGGCAGTCATTCATCTGTATGCTTATCACATCAGGGGAGGCAGGTGGAGGTAGAAATCGGAGGACAGGCTCATGTCATTGTCATGCCTGATGATATGAGGAATGGTTTCAAGCACCTCTTTCCATCGTATGCATTTACAATGAGCAGTCCTCCAGTTTCTACCTGCACCAGCCTCCCCTGTTTCAAAATGGATCCTCATCATACTGGGTTATGGTTTACAATGTACTGCCAGTCAGGTGCCAAGGTCACGTAACCTCAGCGTCCTGTTCATGGAGAGAGAGAGTGTGTGTGTGTGTGTGTGTGTGTGTGTGATAATCTAAATCTATAATCTATAATCGAGTGTGTGTAAATGGAATGGTAAATGGTGTGTGCGTGTGGGTGTGCATACGTGCATCTGTGTGTGTGTGTGTGTGTGTGTGTGTGTGTGTGTGTGTGTGTGTGCGTACGTGCATCTGTGTGTGTGTGTGTGTGTGTGTGTGTGTGTGTGTGTGTGTGTAAATGGAATGGTAAATGGTGTGTGCGTGTGTGTGTGTGTGTGATATAATCTAAT